>NW_027528369.1:9098006-9100509 GCF_008692635.1 Crocuta crocuta | reverse complement strand
ACCTCCTCGCCTCCGTTGCCCAGAGGGAGCTCCCCCGAGAGCTGGAAGGGCTTCACCGGACAGTGTCCAACCTCCTGCTCTGACAGAAGGGGAAACTGAGGCTCGGGGAGGGGGGCACGCGTCGCCAGTAGCGCCAGGACAGCTGGGACAGGACCCGCGGCCTCCTGCCTGCCGGGTCACCGGGGTCCTGGTTAGGTCCCTCGGAAGGGCCTTCCTCCTGCCTCCGTTGCGCGGCACCAGCACGTGCACCGTCAGGACTTCACCCCGCTTCCCACTGGGAGGCTCCAGGCGCCTGCTCTCGTACCTTCCCCCCTGCTTACATCCTCCTGGGGGGCCCCTCGAGGGGCCCTGCATCCTCTCTCCGGACGGGGAAACCAAGGGCTGCAGGAGTCCATGGTGACCTCCCGGAAAAGAGGCCCCCCCAACGCAGAGATGCCCCTCCCCTGGCCGCCACCGAGGCAGCGCCTGGGCCGAGGCACCGGCCGCCCATGGCATCGCTCCTGCGCGGCTTCTGCATCCCTGGACCTCTTTCTCATCTGCCTGCACGCGTCAGGGCCACGAAGAAGGTGTCACCCCGGGTCTCCAAGGACTGCGTGGTCCCCAGGCTGAGCGAGCTGGACCCAGGGAGCGAATGAGGCAGGGCCGCTGCCGCCGGGATGGCCGCCTGGATAACTGCAGACGTGCACGGAGGGGACTCGTGTTGAAGATGAGGGGCGGGGCTGCGTGCTGCCCACCTTCCCGCGGGGACGGGGGCGCCGCCCAGCGAGTATCCTGGGGGGAGGGGTGGCTCTTGAACCCAGCCCCTGCTAATTATCCCTCCCGGTCGCTCGGCCTGATAACTGTTGCATTTGGAAATAAATGACACACTTTTCCTACATCTGCTCCAAATTTGCATCTCAGAAATTAGAGAACTTAGTTATGTGGTGTTACGTGACGGTCGGGGCGGGGGCTCCGAATATGGAACTGATTGGATACTCCGCCCAAAACGAGCAGAGTTTCGAGCTCTTTCCAGGAAATTGACTGGAACACCCAAACTGACATCCAGTATTAAATATTGTATTTGTATAGTTGTTCCGAAGAGCTCCCTGGCATCCAACATCTGAGCGCAAAATTTATAAATGGGGAAATTGAATACCTGGTTAGAATGATGTTCATCAGGGCTCAGAAATTAAAATATGACTGTATGTGCTCCAAGTCAGGCTGCTTATAAAGGTAGAGCTATTAAAATATGATTAGCCAAACCGTATTTTGTCTCAAAAATGTCATACACCATTAACGTTGAAAAGACTTTGATGCAAATAACCTTGGCAGAGTCCCTGCCCCGTCAGCAGCCGTGTGCTCCGGAACATTCGCTGTGGGAGTGCAGCCCCTGTGACTGAGGGGGGCCGGGGGGCCGCAGGGGGCACCCGGCGCCTTGGGACGCTGGCTCGCGGGCTCAGGAGCGTGTCACGGTGGGACATTTCGCTCATCGGAGCGTGGGGGGCAGGGGAAAGACTGAGTGCAAAACTTAAGGGAACGCCAAAAATCTCAGTAATCCAGGTAAGCTAATATTTTAGTATAATTTTTAAAAATAATAAGCCAGCAGACTATGGTCTGCCGCCTGGCCTGTCTTTGTAAATAAAGTTTTATCGGAACCAGGGCCAAGATCAGGGTGTGGCGAGTGAGGCAGCGTTGTACAAGTTCAGGATCAGATTCTGCCCTTGAAATTTGATTTTGGATTTTGGGGGTATTATTTCTGAGTTTGGAACATCCATCTAAATTTGCCTCAGCTGGCCACAGCCCGGGCCAGGGAGAGAGTTAGGGATGCTGTGCTCCCACCCGCGTCCCCCCGGCAGGACGAGATGGCAGCTTCTCTGCCAGGGTCCCCGCGAGGCGACTGTGCTTGGAATCCCGTGCCCACCATGGATGTGGTGGGAGCGAACAGCCCCGGAAGGAGAAGCCGGCCCCATCCCAAAGGTCAGCCACCCCCGTCTGATCCCCTGCTGTGAACATCTTAGTGAAAATCACCGAAGGCAACACCCCCAAATTCCTACCCTGTTAGCCGCTGGTGTCAGGGGACCTCGGACATGTCCACCCACTGTCTGTGGCCTTGGGTGTGGTGCGCGGCCTGTGGGGTCCTGGGAAGCTGGCAATGGACTTGGGGACGACCTGGGCCAACCCCACAGGGTGGGAGGGTTGGAGCAACGCCCCGCCGTCATCAGCTCTGCGCGCCTGCACAAGTCATGTTGCCGTTCCCCGAGCCTCAGTTTCCCCATCTGAACTCGCTAGGGGATAACAAAACACACCTTGCCCCGTCCTTGGATTTGAGCTTCTTAAACCTCGAGTCGAACTGGTGAAGCCTCCAGCTCTGAAGGGTCATACACACATCAAAGCTCAATGTTCTCTTACAGAAACAGGGTCAGAGACAGCAAGCATCCTGTCCGAGGTCACACAGCCAGTGGGTGGGGATGTGTCTTCAGAAAATCCCAGGTCTTGGTCTCCACCAGCTGGGCCCTGCCTCTGG
>NW_027528369.1:9092802-9097956 GCF_008692635.1 Crocuta crocuta | reverse complement strand
CACACGGCTGCCTCCCACCCCCAAAGTTTCTGATTTGGTACGTCTGGGGTGGGGCCCACAAACTGGCCTTTCCCACGGGTTCCCGGGTGCCCTCGATGCTGCGCTCAGGGACCTCGTTTGGAAACCCTCTTCTGAGGGTGACAGGGGAGCCCAGGGTGAGAGCACGGAAGCTGGTACTTTGCAGGGGACGCTCCCAGGGATGGGGGGGCACGCTGGTCAGACAGTGTTTCCGGAACCCACACAGGAAGCTGCTGTAAGAGGCGTCGACTCCCAGGCCTCACGGCGGACCTGCTGAAGCAGAGATCGGCCGGGGAGGGGGTACTCGTCCTCACCCCTCCCAGGCGGTTCTGTCGCCCGCGAGTCAGAACAGCTCGCCGCCCCCTCCGCGTGGCACTACCTGGGAGGGGTTCTTTTAACACCAGTCCCCGCGCCAGCCCCCCGGCACCCGACCCAACGCCCGCGAGTCCGCGCAGGTGCGTCTCCAGCTTCTAGAGCCCCCGCGCGAAGC
This sequence comes from Crocuta crocuta, assembly GCF_008692635.1. Classification (NCBI taxonomy): domain Eukaryota; kingdom Metazoa; phylum Chordata; class Mammalia; order Carnivora; family Hyaenidae; genus Crocuta; species Crocuta crocuta. The sequence continues at coordinate 9,097,448 of NW_027528369.1, read as the reverse complement.
TGAGGCACCGCCAGCGTGGGGCAGGTGCGAGCGGAAGGCCCCCCCAAGCCGGGGCCCCGAGGCGCTAAGAGGGACCAAGTGCCGAGTCCCGTGCGCGACAGGCCGCCGCTGATGGACGCCCTGGGGCACACGGCCATCTGGAAAGCGGGTGGATTTGGAGTCCTCGGCGAAAATTGCACGGGAGGACGTTGGCCGGGGCACCGCTGTTCTGTAAGGTCGTCTTTTCCTTCTAACCACTGAGGCCTGGAACGGACTCAGATATAACAGAATTGACCATACTGCCCGCTTGGGGACAGACCTCGCAGCCTCATACACGGGCTAAGAGACCCATAAACTGAAATAACAGCCCCCCGCCCTCCCCGCCGCCGCTCGTTTGGCCTGGCGGGGGGCGGGCTCACGCCTGGCATTGTTATTACTGTGGGCTCTTGTGGTGACTCACCTCCCACACTTGAGCCCTCCTCCCGCTGCCCGGGGCGGAGGCCTCCCTGACGTCTGTGTCACCACCAAGATTCGTCCGGGTGGCTGCAGGCCTCGGTCTCCCGGGCCGGGTCCCGGCCTCTCATGCAGGGGGCGTGGTGGCAGCCTCCCTGGTGAGTGCTAGGCAGGAAGGGGGGCGGGTGGCCGAGCTCTGGAGGGGGCTGGCGTCACTCGGGGCCACTGCTTCTGGCCAAAGCCGGGCAGGCCCTCTGGGCAGGCTGTGACGGACAGCCCTGGGTCCGTGCCAGGGGAGGGGGTGCCGTCCGTGGCCCCTTCCTGGGTGCCGGTGTCTGCGACTCCCTCACCAGGATCCAAAGGGCTTGTGAGAGAATTAGTCTTTGCTCTTTGTGAAAAAAATAGCCCAGGGTCTCCGGTGGGGCGGGGTCATCGTGTTCCCCAGCGTCTCTTATGGAAATGTTCAGACTGGGAGGCTGAGGGGAGGGGACATCAGCACCCATAGCCCCCCCCCGTCCCCCTGTCCAGCTCACACCCTGTTATTCCGTCCGTCTGTCCATCTCTTTGGCCACCACTCGTAGATCAGCTTTCATTCCATTTTACATTTTTTTGCAGACATCAGATGGCTTTGCTTCTGAGGTTGACTTATTTTACCCAAATGTCTCTGTTTAAGGTTTTAATAAGGTGGCGCCCCTACAGAAGTGCAGCTGGCTGTTCTTGATTTTAACTGTCTCAGAAAAACACACGCGCATGGGCGATAGGGCAGCTACTTGGGACGGGGCCTGCCGGGCACTGCCAGTGCCTCTAGCGATCCGCACTCCCGGTCTCCTCCAGGAGTTAAAGCTGCATCTTCTCTAGCACAAAAACAAAACAAAAATTAAAAAATCTCTGATCAGGTTTATTCTACCCTTTTGTAATATTATTAATCCATCCATTCACCCGTCCATCCACCCACCCACCCATCCATCTATCCGTCCACCTGTCCGTCCGTCCATCCGTCCATCCATCCATCCATCCATCCACCCGTCCATCTGTCCATCTGTCCATCCATCCATCCATCCATCCAGCCAGCCAGCCAGCCAGCCATCCACCCACCCACCTGTCCACCCGTCCGTCCATCCACACACCCACCCACCCATCCGTCCATCCATCCACCCACCCGTCCGTCCATCCGTCCGTCCATCCATCCACCCGTCCGTCCATCCACCCACTTGTCCATCCAAACATCTATCTCTGCAAAAAGCATGTACCCAGAGCATCATGATCAGTCAACATATGACCCTCATTTAATCCATGACAACTGTTATTACTTCCTTTGGACGCATGAAGAAACCGGTGCACAGCAGCTTGTCCGAGGCCACAGAGCTCTCACAGGCAGTGCCGGGGTTTGACCCCCACAACAGTGCCTGGGGCTGTCTGCCCCCCCCATGCCCCTGTAAGGCCCTGCCAGTTCCGAATGGGCAAGAACGGAGGTGGCAATGCCTCCCTTGTTTGTGTAATTACGACCTCAGAGTGTGGCATCATTGCCCCCCAAGTGTTTAGAGGATCCCCCAGGCCGGGGAGCTTTCCTCCTGAGGAGCTGGGGTTTGGCCTTGCTTGTGTCTAGAATCTGAGACTGGATCAGGGCCTCTTCCTGGAAGGAGCACGTAGTCCCATTAGCCAGTCTCGTGCAGTCGTGTCTGCAAACAAAACCGCATTTCCTGTGTTTACCAGAGCTGTCATGTGGGATGAGTGGAGACCCAGGTCACCCCCTGCTCAGGCACATTCCGAGGGGACCAGCCACCCCAGGAAGCAAGTCAGGGTGAGGCGGAGGGCACAGGGGCAGGTGCTGGGCCGCCCTGCGTGGGGGGCGCCCAAGGACCTGGCGGGACTGGCCGTCTGAGATGACGGAGGCGAGTCCCTTAGTTGGTGAGGAGCCCGCCCTGCGATGGGACGGAGCCTGGCTGGAGACCGTGGGGGGGACACTGGGCCGCTGGAGGGGGTCGTCATCGCCGTGGAAACCACAGCGACTGCTGCTGTTGGAGCAACTTCTGCGGCCGAGCACTTGGTCGTCTCTCTCTGAGGCAGGGGCCATCGTCACCCTCGCTGCAGTGACAGGGAGATCGAGGCTTGCAGAACCCAGGGACTTCTCCCCAATCACGTGGTGGCCATGGGGTGAGGGGCGGAGCCTGGGCCGGAACCAGGGGCTGTCTGGATCCAGATGTCTCAGCGGCGACGGCCCGTCCATGCAGGGCTCACTCGGCTGATGAAGGCTCGCAAATCCCATGAACAGAGGGGGAAACTGAGGCTGGGGAGAGCGAGCAGCCTGGTGAGGGGAGGGGCGTGTTCATTCGCTTGGGCAGTTTTGCATCTTCTGTCTTCCCCCCAGAAGGACAAGGAAAACAGAACACTGAGCCAGGCACCCTTCCTGCACCCTCTTTGGCGGAGTCTGTGGGTGGTTCCCCTCCCGCCCCCCCGTCTGGCCGGTCCCCCCTGGAGCGGGGCGTCCACGGTCAGCCCCAGGTGTGCGCCTGCCTGCTGGGGACGACGGGTGTGATGCGGACGCACCGCACCCCCGGGCCGCGTCTCCGTGGCGACCGGGGTGGGTGCCCCCGGGTGTGTCACCAGCGGGAGGTCGAGGGGGGCATTTTGACTCCAAAAAGCAAAGAAACAGAACGAAGGTAACACGCAAGGGAAGCGTCCAGTGAGGACACATCCTGGACGAATCACTTCGTGTGCCCGGTAAGGGCTGGTGGCCCATCCGTGTCACGGGTGGGGACGCTGTGGTTGGGGGGCGTTTGTTAACTTGCCCAGGGCTGCCAGCGGTGGCGAGGGGTGGGCGGCCTCCCAGGGTCCTACCTCCGCGCTCTCNCCCCGCCTGGCCTCGGCTCTGCTCCGTGCACACGCGCCATCCCGAGCCCCACCGCGCTGTCCCTCTGCTGTAACCAGAACCTGTGAGGAGCCTCCGAACGGGGCCTGACCCCTGTGCGTGCCTGGCAGGATGGAAGCAACCCAGAGGCCCATGGGACCGGGGGCGGGGGCAGGGGCCTGCTCGTCCCCCCCCTGTGGCTGCAGGGGGTGCCCGGGTCCGCCCCGCCCTCCCGGACCGCGGGCTGCTGGCCCTGTGTCTGTGGGGTAGGAAGGGGCCCGAGGCGGCACGTCTCAGACCTGACCTGCGGCCCCCACGGCACCGGGTGGGGGTGGAGACACAGGTGGCTGGGCCTGCACCGCACCCCCCGTCCCCCATGCCTGGACTTTCACAAGCGGCCGTCTAAGAGGTTCCCAAGTGAGCCCCTTGCCGCAGGGCCGGGGGCCTCGAGAGCCACCCACCGAGTGACTTGCCTACCAGCCTTCCTTAGTGGTGTTCTGGGCCAGGCGGGCCTGCCTGCGGGTGCCTCGCGTATCTAACGTGGGCCCCAACCACCGGGCAAACAACACCAGTTTTAAAAAATGTTTATTTATTTGAGAGCGACAGCGAGAGAGAGAGAGAGAGAGAGAGAGAGAGAGAGAGAGAGAGAGAATCCCAAGCAGGCCCCATGCGATCAGCGCAGAGCCTGATGCAGGGCTCCATCTCGTGACGGTGAGTGAGATGATGACCTGAGCCGAAACCAAGAGTCAGATGCTTAACCGACCCGGCCACCCGGGCAGCCCCAAAACGGAACAATTTCTGAGCAGGGCTTCACATTAGGGCCCGACTGAGGAACCAGCTGAGGCTCCCGGGCGTCACCCGGGCTGAGCTCCCAGCCCCGCTCAGCAGCCCCGCGCCGTCCTGGAATTGGGTCCGCCCCAGCTGAGGCCGTGTGGAGCTCACACTCGTTAGTCCTCCTTGCCGAGCTGAACCTCAGCTTCTCATCTGTGAAATGGGCCTAATAGTGCCATCTCAGGTGAGGTCATGAGTATAAGATACCCCCCATACACTGTGCACGATCAAGTTAGGGCGTGGCTGTTATCGGCTCAGTGGCCAGTTGAGCAGATGGGTGCCCTCTCCCCTGCACGAAACATGCTGGCCCCTCACCACGGGTTCCTGGCTTCGTTTCTGTCATCATAAAGGATTGTCTTTCCGTGAGCAAGCCTCTACTCGAGGCGGCTTGTCAAGAAATGTCTCCCGCTCCCTTCCCCCACTCCCCCTGGCCTCCTCTTTGAAATGATCGCCAAAGCAGGGCCCATTAAAGCATCAGGGCTGCCAAATTGGCCCCGGGCCCCGTCCCCGGGCCCCGGCTGGCGTGGGGGGGAGA
>NW_027528369.1:9090263-9092788 GCF_008692635.1 Crocuta crocuta | reverse complement strand
TGAATAATCCTCTTTCCTTTCCTTTCCGTGTTTGGACGAACGTAAGCCTGTTTACAATAAACCCCGGGGAGATTTTTCATCCTTCCAAATGGAACAAGGGTTATGTAAGCAGAGAGACCTCGAGCTCGGCAAACACCTGCTCCAGGGGCCCAGTGCGGGGAGATGAGGAGAAACGGAGCCTTCCGTGGGCTGGTGACCGGCTCTGAACGTGACACGGCCTTCGTTAAGCCCGGAGGCTGCTGGGAGGGGCAGGGAGCCCTTCCTGGGCCACTCCTTCCCTGCCCGGCGCGGGTCAGGATGCGCACGCGGCCTTGGACCCCGAGGTGGCCGCCGGTGTCTAGCGCCCGTTTCACAATTACCCTGGATGTCCTCTTTGTTTAAAAACAAGACCGTATACGTTCTGGTTACAGCGGGTCGGAGAGCAGGAAGTCGGTCCCTCGTTAGTTTTTGTGTTTCTGCGCTACCCCGTCCTTGGTGACTTCGAGTGGGCGGCTCACCCAGAAATGTTACTTTACAGAGGCCGGTCTTTCCTCTTCGGGTTTGGGTAAATCGTGTCGAATAAGATGGGCTGTTCTGGAAACGTGGGGTCTTTGGACGAACTTTGAGATACTTTTACGGAAGTTCCCCATTAATGATTTGGGTAAGTCTGGCCGAACCCCCCTTGGGGTGATTCTGTTCTCACCGTTTTCCCAACAGCGCCGATTGGAGGCTGAGAGTGGTTTTGACGCCCGGCTTCGGTGGAGCCACGCCGGAGAGAACGCAGGGTGGTGGCTTACTGTGCGTCCGGCACCACCGGCTCGTTTTCAGATTCACCTTTAAGCATCCAGTGGGTCGTCTTTTCCAAAATAGTGGAGACGAGCTCTCCCGCCTGCGCCTCTTCCTACGGTGCCCCACCCCTTAGGTGAGGGGCTGGCTTGTCCCCTTGGATCTCAGTGGGCGGGACTCCCGTGGAAGCAGAGCGCTGTGCATCCCCAGCGTACGCCCCACGGAGGGGGCAGCCTCTGCACAGTCCTGTTGAGACACTCATGCTTGGGACTCGGCCACCGTGACGTGGGCCCAGGAGGCCCACGCGGAGAGGCCCAGGACGGGCAGCCTCCAGCCGGCTGGGTTCCCAGGTGCCAGCCAGCCCTGGGCCGCGCCGTCTTGGACGCGGATGCTTCTGTTTGGCACGCACGAGGCGCGCCCCATCTCATTTAAGCCTCTCTGCCCCCCCCAAAGGGCTGGGGCTGTTGCCGGCTCCTTTTTGTATGAGGAGGAGGAAACTGAGACGTGGGCAGGTTAAGCCACCTGCCTGTGAGCGCGTGGCCGGGAAGCGCAGGAGCTGGGTCCCCGACCCGCGGAGTCCGACTCCAGAGCCGCCTCCAGGATGAGTGGGTTCCACCCTCCCAGGCCTCAGGCCAACGCGCAAGGCACCCTCCTCCGTGTGGTGCCCACCTGGACGCTTCCCCAGTGCGTCCGCGCCTCCTCACCCATCCGGCCACACGCCTGGAGGCCCCCCGCACACCCCACGTGGCCCTCCGCCAAACCCTTGCTGTTTCCGCAGCCTCCACCCAGAGTGGCCTCCACCGCTCGGCAGGGCACCCGCCCATCCGCCCCGGCCCAGCTGGTCCTCAGAGCTTCTCCCGGCGGGCAAAGTGGGTGCCACCCCAGAGCCTCAGCTGGAGAAGGTCCCGTGTGGCAGCCGTTGGGCGAACACCCCCGCTCTACCTGCGCCAGGGTGCCCGCATCCGTGCCGCCTTTGCTGCCCATCAGCGCGGCCCGTGAGCCTCGCGGGCACCGTGTGGTGTGAGCACTCATGCACCAATGGCTGCACCCCGCGAGTGCCGGGCGTGTGTGTTCACTGCACTTGCACAGTCTGCCCCACGACCACCAAATACAGGTTGGTGCGCCGAAGGTCACCCCGGGCTGCTCTCACGAGTGCCAGGAGCAGCCTCCAGCGTCAACAAGGCAGCCCGCGCCAGCCTGTGCACCCACATACCCGTCTTTCATCTGGTGGAGTCCCCTGCCCCCCGCTCCCCCAGGTTGGCTGGACCCACGAGCGCCTGGAGTGGAGAGGGCTCTGCAGCCACACCCCTGCAACAGGGTCCTGCAGGGCCGGTGGGGGCCTCCCCGCAGCAGATGTGCCCGGAGCTGGGGCAGCTGGTGGGCACCGCCTCACAGCCGGGTTCCTCTCCGGGTGCTGCCCCGCGTGCGCCCCTTCCAAGGGCGGCCCCGTTCAATGACTGGTCCACCAGCGACGGGACAGTCCAGTCCCCCCCCTCAGCTCAGGACAACCCACGCCCCAGAGGGCTGTCCCAGCTCTAGAGCCCCTGCCCCCGGGTCAGCTGCACAGCCCACCTCTCCAGCCCGCGGGGTGGACCCGGTGGGCCGTCCCCAACCCGTCTCAGGGTCTGCCCCCCGAGGACCCCCGAGTCGGTGTCTCTCCTCACCGTGTTCCCTGGGCGTTCCCTGCACGGCTGGTGATCATGCTCCTGCCTTGGAGAGCAGAGCCCGCGGGGGGCAGGACGGGGAGGGGGGGCAGCACG
>NW_027528369.1:9086513-9090054 GCF_008692635.1 Crocuta crocuta | reverse complement strand
CCGCTTGGCAGCCCCACCCCTGCCAGCCCGCCCAGCCCCACCCCTGCCCCCGCCAGCCCCACATCCCAGCGCTAATGTCCCGTCGGTTGGGGCAGCTCCCTCAGCACCCCCGCCCCGGAGCTGGGCCTGAGGGTGTTGAGTCACTGCCCGCTCCAGGCGACCTTGACTCACCAGGGAGGGCAGGGACGTGCCCAGCTGGAACGTTCTCCTGTCCCGTCCTGTCCTGACTGGAGTGGATTTCACTGTGACGGGGAAAACGTCACAGAGTGAGTGTCCTGGGGTTCCTCTTCCTTCTCTGGCATCCTGAGGCCCCCGTATTCCTCCACCATGCCTGGCCGACTCCCAGGAGCCTTAAGAGATTCAGCTCTGATGCCTCTTCCTCCAGGAAGCCCTCCCGACTTCCTCTGCCCTGCTCCAGCTGCACTCCCACACCCCGGCAGGGCCTGGCTCTGGCATCATTATTGCCAGAGGTGAACTTGCTGAGGCCTCAGACTGGGCTGCACTTTTCATCCTCATGTCCCCAGCCTCCCCGGGGGAGACACACGGGGCGTGTGTCCTCGGTGCTCACAGAGGAAGAGCGATGGACATAGAGCCCAGGAGCCACAGCCACACTGCGCGACCTGTCCTGGCATCTCCGGCCTGGCTGGTGGAAGGCAGAGGCCGCGAGCGAGTCTGGACACCCGAGTTCTCGTTCCAGCTTCCCAGGACTCACGTTTAGGGAGAACTTTCCGTGTGCCACCGCCATCTTCAAAAGGCCTCCCCCTGGACCTCACGACCACCCCATAAGGAAGGTTGGGGGACAGAGGCCACGTGGGCGGGGTTCCGAGGGGGCCAAGCACCACGCTACCCGGCCCCCAACACCTTGCTCGTGGTAGGGCCCGAGTCTCCCGGCCTCCCTGGGTCCTGCTGCCTGATTCAGTTCTGAGCCGTCGTTGTTTGTCCACTGAGCCAGAGCCAGGCCCTCCGAGCAGACGTGTATCCGAAGGGTGACCTTGCCATCCGCCCAATGTCACACGTGGTGCCGAGGTTCCCTGCCCCCTGGCGCACCACTCCGGGTCCAAAGTGGAGCACCGGCATCTGGAAAGGGCTGTTTGCAGCTCACCCGGTCCTCACAACCAGCCAGTGAAGTAGGTGGTGTTTTCCTGCCCTCAGACGGACGGGGAAGCTGAGGTTTGGCCAGCTGCAGTGACAGGACCAGAACCCATGGGGTCCGACCTGTAGCCCCAGCTTGTCCGGCCTGTGCCGCACCCCCCCCTCCCCCGGCAGACTCTGTTTTTCTCTTAATCTCCTGCTGGAAACCATTGCTACGTGGTTCTGTTTTGTCTTGCTGGCTTCCTTTCCAGAAACATCTTCTGCGTTGATAGAAACACTCTTTTTGACAACAGGAGTGCACATCACACAGGAAGACCTGCACCCGCTCACGCTCTCCTCTCCAGGACTGCACAGCGTCCGCGGCACGCTTCTTCCCACTGGGAGCGCACCCCTGGGGCTGCTCTCTGCGGTCTCCCGGGGGCCTCGTCCCTGCGAGCTCCGAGCTCCGGCCCCAGCAAGCCGTCCGCTGATTCACTGCTGCAGGACAGGCTGCTCCGGATTGTAGCTGCTTGAAACTGATCGTTTATCTTGCATAGATTTGGAATTTGCGCAGCGTTTGGTGGGGAAGGCTCTGCTCCCCATGGCGTCCGTTGGGTCGGCTCAGCCAGGGCTTGGAAGATCCAAGACGGTGCACTCCCTGAGGTGGCCACAGGACCCACTTGCCGTCGGCACAGAAGTCAGTGGGAGGCGTCAGCGGGGTCCTGGCTCCTCTCTGTTGGGCCGTTTGCCCTTCCCCACAGCATGGTGACATTTGCCCAGCCATCCTTCAATCGATCAGTTTGTTCATTAAATATCGTAGAGGCACCTGTATAGTCAATATAAGTAAATGTGAATTACTTATTAATATGAGAAAATGCACTTAGTAAGCATTTATTAGACACCGACTGTGTGCTAGGCATGGGCGTTATGTGCTAGGCACGGCTGTACTGTGTCTGCAGAAACCGTGGAAGCCATTGTCCTGCAGCTTTGGTGGCGGCGGTGGTGGTGGTGGGGTTGACCTAGTAGTGTTCTTCTCGGCGGTGCTGTGGAGTGAAGTCCTTCTGTCCCCGGAGCAGAAAACTGTTACAGGTGCGGGCCAGCTCTCGGAGGAGCGGAAGTGTGCATTTGCACCTGCTCTTTGGAAGCATGTGCAGTTCGCTCTCTGCTCAGAGAAGACGCCCGGAGGTAGATCTCTGTCTGGACGGGCAGCAGATGTGATCCCCGTAAGCGAGTTGACGACTGGGCTTCGGAAGCGAGCGGCCCTTTTACAAGCTTGTGAAGGAAAGTCTTCTCCATGTTGTTGTTTCCACCTGACTGGTGTGTGTTTGACCTCTCTGAGCGGCTTTGTTAGCGATACTTCCCACCTGGTTACGATGGCACATCTGCCATGCAGGGCTCTGCAAACGTTTGCCCACAGTCTGCGTGCCCGCACACACGAGGAGGCCGGCGTGCTTGTGAGGTGCTTGGGCAGAGTTTAGGCAGAAGGGCCCTTTGCCTCGCTGCTGACCTTGGTCTAAGATGGCCCTTCCAGAACTTTCCTAGTGCCGTTTGTGCGGACTGTGAAGCCAAGAGCATGAGTGTGTGTTTTCACAGCAACACGCATTCCTGTTGATCCTCTCTGGGTTCGTGTAGGTGAGTGTGCTTTGCACTTTTAACACAAGAAGGAGGAGGATTGTGTCAGTTTGGACCCCCCAGAACCGGATCGTAAGACAAGGATTTGAGTGTGTCGACTGATTTAGGAAATGTTATGAGTCAGCTCTGTTCCCCCCAAACAAGCGTTGAAGTTCTAACCCTGTGAATGTGACGTTACTTGGAAATTGGGTCTTGGCAGATGTAATCGACGTGGAATTTTGAAAAAATTTCAGCCCTACTGTTGCAAGAATATCCCGTGAACACTCATGGGCTCTTTATGCAAATTCGCTGGTTAGCAACATTGGGAAGGTAGGGGTTTCTTTACGGCAGTTTTTTACGGATGTGCATATGTGCAAACGCAACTTCCCCACCGTCAGCTTTGAGGCAGGGATGTGATGGTCTCACTCGCATACGTATGCCTGACGCCAGCACGATGCCTGACGCAGGACAGGCGCTTGCTAGATTTCCTTAAACCGGTGAGCTTGAAGTTTATGTGGATTTGGGCCACCGTGTGGTGGCCCGTGGGCTTGGATGCTCCTTGAGGGCGGGGTGCCCTCCTGCTCTGTTCTTGCCTCACCTGGTTTATTCAATCCTCACAGCACCTCCATGCGCTGCTCAGCGATTTCCCCATCTTGCGGAGGGTGAAACCAAAGCCCAGAGAAGCCAGGACATTTGCTCAACCCACACTCGGATTGGGGTCCTACGGCCCTGCTGGAGCCCCCCGTGCCGTGCCGACGTGGCTGGGGAGGGGGGAGACGGAGAGGCTCGCTGCCGGGCTGAGCCTGGCCCTGCGATTCCCAGTGCGGGGTCTGGGGGACGGTGACCGCACTCTGGCGTC
>NW_027528369.1:9041286-9086459 GCF_008692635.1 Crocuta crocuta | reverse complement strand
CTGGCGGCCTCTGGGAGCCACGCCGGCCACAGCCCGGCTCACCCTCCACCCACGCCCGCCATTCCCACCGCACACAGAGCACGGCCGGCTCCGCCCTGCTCACGGAGCTGGGGGCACGGAGGGGCAGGACTGCGTAACCTTCCCATACCTGAGGGGGTAAGATCTTTCATTAGGAAAATCAGAGAAGACCAGAGAAGCACGAAGAAGAAGATTGCGGGTGTCTCCCGCTCAGAGGTGACTGCGTAGAAGGTCTCAGTGTCCTTCTCCTGCCTCAGGTGTGTGTTAGAGACTTGCCCTGCTGTAGAGGAGCACCTGCCGCCTCATTCTATCCTCAGGGTCCCCGCGGCTTGGTCACCGTCCCCGCGGCCTGGTCACCGTCCCCTCGGCGTGGTCACGGTCTCCGCGGTGTGGCTAGGGTCCCCGCCTGCCGGGCCAGGAGGGAAGCGTCAGAGCCCCACACACTGAGTGACGGGGCTGCGACTTGGGGGCTCAGCCAGCTACTGGCGTGTCTGCGTGCTCTCGTGTGTGCACATTCTTGCCCACGCACACATTCACACACATGCACTCAAACACGCACACACCCCCACACACTCACAGTGCTCACACTTGTGTGCTCACACCTACCCGTGCACACATGCATGTGCACTCAGACACACATGCACACTCACACACACACGCTAAGAGGTGAAGCTGAACGCAGCTTCGAGAATCTTCTGTAATAACAGGAGGGGTGTGTTTCTGTTTCACTAAGAAAACTCCCTGCGCCTTCAGCCCGGCCTCCTCACCAGCCTCTCGGTGTTGGGTGTCCAGATAAACATCGCCACAGCGAACATCCTGGAGTTAAATTTCTTTGCACACATCCTTAATTATTTCCTCTCCGTAAATCCCGAACAGTGGGGAATTCAAGTCCCTGTTTATTCATACTTGCAATTTGGGTCGATACTGCTCAATCGCCTTCCAGAAAAGCTGAACAAATTTGCACTGTATCTGAGCACTGTCAACGAGGTTTTGAAAATCGCCCTTAACGAGGGCTCCGGTGTCTTAGAGGCTATTTTGGCCGCTAAGAGCTCAGCTATGTTCCAAGGAGGAATATTCCAGTTACCTAGGAAGCTCGGCCGCAATCTGTGGGGCAGGAAAGGAAGGCAGGGGAGGGAAGGGGGGTGGGGAGCTCGATCCTGCACATATTTCTTGAAAAAGTCTCTTCCTTTAGGGTTAATTTGCCACATATTTTGTCCTCCAGACTGGTCCCGCCCAAGGAAGGAAGGGAGAGAGTTGACCGTCACCACTGGGAACGAATTACCTGTTGGCGGCCACAAAGCCGGTCTTGGAGGGGAGGGCAAGGAGGGGCGTGGAAATGACCTGGCGAGAACTGTGGGGGGGGCGGGGCAGGCAGGGCCGGCAGAGGGCACTGAACAGAGCACCCCCCACACTTGGCCGTGACCTGGCAGTCCCATGGGTCCCGGGGTCCCACCACCAGCCACGCCTCCCTTGGGTTTTCATACATGGCCCCCCGGAGGCGTACGGAGTTGGGCCCCAGATAGAGGGGACTTCCCCAGGGCCAGCAGCTCACCGGAATAGGCAGGTGGGGGGCAGTNTGGGGAGCACAGCTGCTCTTTGCAGGGCCGTGATGGGGGAGGGCACTGATCTCCTGGTGCCGGGACCCCAGACCGCAGATGCTCGCAGGTGATGCCTATGCCAGTGTTCGGTCCGCGGTCTAGAAGGGAAAGGACGGGGCCCCCGAACAGAGGTGCGGCCGCAAGTCAGCGGGGGGTGCTGACTTCAGTGGGGCCCCCGTGCCCTGTCATCCAGCATCTGCCCGCGAGGCGGCCTCCCTGATGATGCATGAGGACACGGGGGTCTGCTGGCTCTGAACAGGGATCAGTCGGGACCCCGCCCCGCTCTGTGTGGGAGGGCCACCCAGCAAACCCGCGGAAGGAACCGGAGGTGCGTCTTACGACAGTGTTGGCATCGGGGCCGCGCCCTTGCTTGGGGCGCAGGGGGCGGGGGCGCGCGGCTGGGTGGGCGTCAGCAGCTCTGCGGCTCAGCGCCCCCCATGCGCCGCCCGGTGACGGGGCAGCCTCGGCCCCTGGGAGCAAACGCCTGCGTGCCGACTTTTCTCCCGAGAAAAGTGGTATCAGAGGAGGCGCTTCCTCAAGCCTCCCTCATGCCGGACAAACAACGAAATAGTTATTAATGTTTAGATTGCATGAAACGTTTTTTTTTCCAAATTATAAAGGAGGTTCTGAAAAGTGATGTCTGTTTTCCATAATTGGCGAGTGCTCCCCAGACAGCCGTTCAGCCACCTTGAAAATCAATGTTTTCAGGACCCTTGACCCCTCTTTCCCTGACGAGTGCCTCTCCCGCAGGTTGCTCCCAGGATGAAAACAATAAAAGCAAATATATAACAGCAAAGGCCCGAGGTTAATGTCTTTAACAAGATAATGTTACTTAAGGGAACTGTAAAGCAAATCATTCCAAAATTCCATTTATTCGCCGCGGCTCCAACTGTATTTTGAAACCATATGTATGTGCTGACTGCGCTCTGGCCGTGGACACACTCCGCTTGTGTGTTGGTTCTTCTGTTTGTAGAAGTCCCGGAAGGTGTAATTGTCGCCGGGCACCTGTTAGTGGTCAGTGTCCAACGCAGCGATTTGACGTGTGCACGCTGGGAAATGGTCACCGCGAAGCCGAGTGACCGAGTGTCGCTTCGCAAAGTTAACACGACGCTGTTGACTCTGGTCCCCGTGCCGTGTGTTACTTATTCTGACCACGTGTGAGACGGCTGGCTCACTACCCGCATCGTGCAGAATCCCCGAACGGCAGGCCGGAGGTTGTGGAAGTGCGTGCGCGTCCCGCCCCCGAGCCTTGTCCCTGCCTGCGCGTGTTCTCTGCCCCCGTCGGTGTCTGATGACCTGGGGAGACCTTCCTGCTGCGGGGACATCTGTTCCCCGAGCACGTGTGAGGGTGACCTGTCCACGCTGGAGCCCCCGTCTCTGCCACACGAAACCCGAGACTGTCGACCAAAAAATCCAGCCCAGCAAACACACATTTTGACACTCGAAGCCACACATCTGGCCCTTTGCCGACGGGAGGGCTGTGGGCGATGTTCAGGTTTCGTCTGGATTTCGGGTCAGGTCGCCAGGCACGGGCTTGCGGCCTAGGAGGGGAGACGGGAAGATTGTCGTTGATGTGATCTTCCTGAGAAAGTAGGCACCCCACTTGATGCTCCTCAGGGCACAGCCTCCACCCCTGAGCACAGGGTCAAGTGCATGAGCAGCGAGCAAGTGATGTAAAATCCTCGCGCTGCAAACAAGAGCACGACCTGCTTGTCTCGGGTCGGTGTCGCCGCGAGCCGAGCACGGGGCAGGCCCAGACTGCCGCTTTCCCGGAGCGGGGCCGCGCAGACGCCGTCAGCAAGGACAGACACTGCATGCGCCAGGGCGGAGGCAGTGAAAATATCCACAGGGCTGGCGAGTGGTGGCGAAGGTGTGGGGAGGGGAGGGGAGGGCAGGCCCTGGGCAGGGTGCCTAGTGCCCCCACGGACGTGGCCTGTGGGCCTGGGAAAGACCAGGCTCCTGCACCCGCTCTGGGANAGCCGGCTCGGATCCCTCGCCATCCTTGCCGTGGTGTCGCTCGCCCCACACCCGCCCTGCACGCCCTGTCTGCTGTCGAGGCTGGAAAGGCCCGTTCTCCTCCCGCAGCCTCCCTCGTGGGCGCCCAGGCACGGGCTCCGGGCTGGGCGCTGAGCGGACAGAGAGCTCCTCCGCGGGGTGCGTGCCACCACGGCGTCCTCCGTGACCTCCCAGCGCGGCTGCGTGTCATGATCCAGGTCACTATTGGGAACACCCCCACCGGGGCCGTCCGTGGGCGTCCGGTCCCAGGCCGTTTCAAGTTTCCTCTTTGGCTTTTAGGAATGTTCTGGGTTTTCTCACATAAACACACATCGCTTCTGTAATCGGGGATTTTTTTTTTTTTTTTTTTTAAGAGCAGGAGAAGACTGTCCTGTGGTGCCCGTGAGTCCGGCTTTACCTCCCGGAACCTTCCAGGAACACCGCGGGCCGGCCCTGTCCTGTCTGGAACCAGCTTGCGACCGCGGCCAGCCCCTCGGAGTCTGGCCTGCGTTTTCTCATCTTGACGGTGAGGAGGTCCGACTGCAAAGATCCGTTCTGCATCTTAATATTTTCTTCAAGCCTTGAAACTAAAACAAAAAGTCTTTAAGACACCAAAGATTTTAGAACAACAGATATATTAACCTCTGAATGCGTGTAAGGCCTTCAAAACCCACAGGCAAACCTGAAGCAGTTCTCTGTCTGCCTTGGAGACAGGCTGGGCCATTCTCCTCCGCGAGCAGGGTATTTTTAGAGCATTTTCAACCACTTTTCATTGAATCCCATTTTTTTCGCTCCCCCACCCACTGAGTACCTGAGGTGCAGAAATGAATTTATAACAGGAAGCCTTTGATTTTGGCCCCTGTATGTTTTTGAAGTCTTCCAAAGCAGGGCTGTAAAACAACGGGCTTGTTTGGAAAGAATGTCACATTCTGCACGCGGGGGCTGGCACCTTGTTTTCCTTAACGCCGGAGGGGCCGGCCTCTCTGCTGAGAGTGAGGAAGCCCCCGCCCCACCCCGCGGAGGAAGTGGGTGCCTGATGTGAAGTCTCCGCTCTGAGGGCCTCGGGGCCCCGTCCCCAGCCAGCTGGCCGATGCTCGACCAGAGGGAGGCATCCCCCTGCAGATTGGGGGTCGATGTGTCTCTATCCTCACGCTGCCGTCCCCGAATACCACTGACTGAGATCCACCTACGAACGGCCGCCTCAGCAAGTGTGAGTACGGACTGGAAGGGCCCTCCAGTTTCCAGAATGCGGAAATGTGATCACTGTGCATCTCAGAACTGAGGAAATAAGACCCAAGGAGGCTGAGCGCTCGGAGGATTCTAGATCTGCCCCAAGCGGCTGCCGCGAACGCAGACCCCTGGCTCCCACGGAGCGAGGTGGCTGCCACGTCTTCGCGTGAATGTGCAGCTTTAGCACTGACACGTGTGCTCTCATGCCCAGTGGCCCACGTGTATTCCTGTCCCGCCAGTGGGGAGCCTGAGGCTCCGGCAGCCCCAACAGCTCAGGGCCATGGTCGGAGGCACGGGTCATGCCTGGTAACATCCCCCAGTCCGGCCCTAGGGCTGCACCTCCGTCCACGTGCGTTCACGAGCTCTGTCTCGTTTCCTCCCGTGGGTGACAAGGAGGGTCCTTCTGGCTCCATGACAGCAGAGTTGGACTGTTGGGACCAAGCCAGCATCCCTGTTAAACCTAAACTATTTTAGAGAAGGTGCGACAGCCGAATGACAGCTCAGAGTCACGCCCAGTGAGTGCCGGAGCTGGGACTCAGATTCCGACCAGAACAAACTTCCGTCTAGACCGGAAGTCAGCAAACAGCCCACCACCTGTTTTTGTAAATAANGCACCGTTCATCTGTCCCCTGGGGCCGTGTTTGCGCGACAGCAACAGCGGCAGAGTCGAATCTAGACCATGTGCCTCCCAAAGGTGAGAATATTGCTCTCTGGTCTTTTAGGGAAAAAGTTTACCAAGTCCTGATTGAGACAAAGTCACAATCAGTTTCAAAATAACGACTCTGCCAGGAATCTCATGAACAGATCAGGGGCCCCCAGTGTTGCAGGACCCACTTACTAGTCTGGATAAGATGTAGGTCTTCTGGGTTTCTGTGCAACAAATTGGGATCTTGGGACGTTGTTGGGGGTCCTGGGGGGCGTGTGCCCCTGGAATTCCAGCTTCCTGCAGAACACCCTCGCTTCCTCCCACCCCCTGGCCTTGGCACAGACAGTTCCGGTGCTCGCTCCTGAAGCTTCTGGAAGTCCAAGCCCACCCTCGTGGAGAGACCAGCCACACCCCTTCCCCCACGTCTGCCTGCAGCCCCCAGGGGGAGAGGTGCACTGAGTCCCCCCACAGAAGTTACACGGGAGCCCCGACCCTGGTGGCTCCGAGTGAGACCTTACTCACACACAGGCTTTGACGGAAGTGACCCAGGCAAATTGATGTGACTGGCGCCCCTGTAAGAGAAGGACACTCGGATGCAGAGACCCAGGGAGAAAGCCGTGTGAACACGAAGGCAGGGATGGGGCGAAGCTTCTTTTTTTTTTTTTAAATTTTTTAAGTGTTTTTATTTTTTTATGAGAGAGAGAGACAGCGTGACCAGGGGAGGGTCAGAGAGAGAGGGAGACACAGAATCTGAAGCAGCTCTAGGCTCTGAGCTGTCAGCACAGAGCCCGACACGGGGCTCGAACCCACAAACAGTGAGATCGTGACCTGAGCCAAAGTCGGACGCTTAACCGACTGAGCCACTCAGGTGCCCCCGAAGCTTCTTTTTTAAAAGAAATTTGTTATAGTTTATTTTTGAGAGAGAGAGAATGAGCAGGGGAGGGTCAGAGAGAGAGGGAGACACAGAATCGGAAGCAGCTCCAGGCTCTGAGCTGTCAGCACAGAGCCCGACGCGGGGCTCAAACTCATGAACAGTGAGATCACGACCTGAGCCAAAGTCGGACGCTTACCCGGTTGAGCCCCCCAGGTGCCCCAGGATGATGCTTCTTCCTGCCACGGAATATCAGCGATGGCCAACGCACCCCAAAAGCCGGGAGAGGCCTGGAGCACGGCTCCCTCACGGCCTCAGCAGGAGCCCACCTGCCCGCACCCTCATCTCGGAGCCGTGGGAGAGTCTTTCTGCTGTTCCAGCCACGAGGTTTCGGGGGGATTTGTGATGTAACACCAGCTGGGTGGACTCTTCTCCCACGACGTGGAATCTCCTCAGAGGCAGGAATCCCTGGAACTTGGTGCATGTTTAGTAAACATTTGGTGTCTGGGCACCTGGATGGACACATGGGTGATTCGCTAGCCCCGCCCTCAGGTAGTTCCCGGGGCAGCCCACCCCCCCACCCCGNCCCAGAGAATAAAGGTCTGGGAGCCTCCATCGCATGCCTGGGAACCGCAGTGAAAACCCACTCAGTGATGCATTTCCTGAGAGAGGCTGTGCCGGGAAAAACAGGAAAGTTAGTGCCTATGCATTTTTACGGGCACCCAACACGAGATTTTGGAGGATGAAGGCTGAAAACCAAACAATGCCCGCGAACTGTTAAAAGGCAAGCGGGAGGCCATATGCTTTTGCATTCAAGCCAGATGCACAATTGAATGGATATTGTGAGGAAAAGCTCACCGACCCTCCGCCTCGGCTTCCGGGATGTGCGCAGGGGTGGGGGCGGGGGGCGTGACTCCCAGCCCCTGCCTCCCGGCAAGTAGATCACTTGCCATCCATAATGGAGGGATTTTTTTTTTTTAATTTTTCTAGTTTTTCTCGAAAGCACAGTGACATGTCAGGTGGAGAGCTGCCATTTGACCTTTGTTTTGGAAAAAGGTCTTGAGTCACGCATCACACATTTGGGCAAGGGGATTGGCTGCCGTGGGAAAGGAGCTGTCAAGGAGGTGGGGGCGCAGAGAAGGCAGTAACTGCCCAAGGTCGTTCAGCCGGTGATGGCCTCGGGCCGCACCAGCTCAGAGCCGCCGCCGTCGTAAGGACCGAGCCACGCACACACGCGCACACCCGCACCACACGGGGCACACCCACCGCTGCCGGCCGAGGACGAGGAGCCGCCAGCCTAGGGGCTGCTCCTCTGTACCTGATGCTGCACCGGTTGCCCTCTGAGCTGGAAACGATCGTTGACTCCTGACCGGGCTGGTCCCAGCCGTGACTTTGCTTCCTTACGTCCTTTGCTCTTACAACTTCTCAGTGAATGCCTGTGCCTTTCCTCTCGTATTCAATGCTCAGCATTGCATTGCCCTTTATTTTCTGCTTTCGAAGCAGGTGACCATCCCGTCCCGCCGAGGGCCTCGCACTTTTGCTGCTGGAGGTTTTTTCTCCGTTCTCTCTGTCCCACAGCGGCAGGCACGGACGGCGTCACCCCTGCAACTTTTCTCTCCTCATTCGCTTATTTCCTCAAACTACGTTTCTAGAAGTGAGGTTTTCCTGCACCAAGGTAGATGCCTGTTCTTTGTAGTTCTTCCTACCTGCTTTTCAATCCTTTCCCAGCAGCGGNACGGCCACGCCAGCCCTGGGTGCTCGTGGCTGAGACGGTGGCTGGAGGTGCAGAAGGCCTCCAAACCTGCGGGCGCGGGACTCGTTCGTGTGCAAGGCCGTGGTGTTTTCTCCCCGCCCGCCAAGAGCTCGAGCAGATCACGGCAGAGATGGCATCTTGTCCCCCGAACCCCCCGCCCTGGTTCTTAAAGCCTCACTGCTGTCACTCGCATTTATTTATTGATTTTTGTGTGTAAGGAGTGCTTTTCTTCGGCTCAACAGAACGTGGAAGTCTGAAAAAACCTGCCTTCTGCGGAGGATATGAGCTGGCCCTTGGCCAGCGGCCGGGCTTCGCCCCTTGTAAATACCTCCCTTTCCCGTCAGGAGCCAGGAGATAAGCCGGCCAGGACTCTGCCCTGGGANCGCCGGGACCGTGAGCGCCGCGTGAAGGGCCCCAGCGCGCCGTGCCCCATAAATGCTGTCCGGCGAAGATCTTCTGCACTTCCTTTCAGCTCTCAGGCCCCGGGTGGGGTGGGTGCTGGTGAAATCCTGCCCCAGGCCGAGCACCCAGCCCTGTCCACCGTCTCGTGGCCCCAGGCTGCCCCCGCTTGAGGTCCCCGGGCCCTCGTGGGCGCCTGCGGCCGCGTGCCGGTGTCCCTGGCGCTGCGGCGAGCCCCTGGCCAGCAGGCACTTCCCACCCCGCCGTCGTGGGACGGTGGGCGCGGCCGGTCATCTCTGCTCCCGTTTTCACGTGCACTTCTCATGCACGTGAGGATGGGGGGCACCCGCCCGTGTGCAGGCTCCCGTGCGGGGAGCGCCGAGTCGGGGGCCGGCTCAAGCCTCTGGAGCAGAAGGCTGGGGCGGGACTGGAGGTAGGACCCTGGAAAGGGGCTCGCGGGCGAGCGCGGGCGGAGTCACCGGAGGGCGCGGGTGTACGCCTGGGGGGGTGAGCGCGCATGTGTGTGTGCGTTCGTGTGAAAGTGTGTGTGGGTGTGAATCAGGATGTGTGAATTGTGGGTGTGAATCAGGGTGTGTGGGCGTTCACGTGTGATGGGTGTGTCAGGATGTGTAAATGTACGGGGTGCAAGTGTGCGACGGTGGGCGTGAGTCAAAGCACACAAGTGTCTAAGTGTGTGTAGGCATGTGTGTCCGGTGTGGCTATGAGTGTGTACATCTGTGAGGCTCGGNGCTACGGCCCCCATGTTGCTGCTCAGATGCCACCTCGGGCCCTCCCTGGGCCCCGCCACCCCCCAGCCTCTGCCACACCCACACACTCGCCGTGGACACGGCCGTTGTCCCTGTGACCCCGGGACGGCCTCTCCCGGAGGTCAGGCCCGCGTGCGTGTGCACCGGGACCGCGGCCGCAGGTGGGCACTCAGGAAGCGCGTGCCGGTGACTGAACAGAGACCTGTTTACTTTTTAACTCTAAAGCAAAAAATTAATTACGCTTTTAACCTTCAATTCCACCCCATGTGGACTCCACCGGCATTTGTCATTCGCCAGACGACCCCGGGACGGACTCTCCAAGCAGCCAAGCTCTCCTCCGAGCCCCGCTCCCGGGTCCGCGCCACGGCTCAGCTGCCGCTCGGGGCCCGTGTCTGCCTCGACACTGCCGATTTCCGAACAGGCTCAGCCCCAGGGAGGGGGTGTTGTTGAAGTTTGGGGGTGTGGTTGCTGGGCGCTAGGCAGCTTCCCCCGAGGGAGAGGCTCATTCTGAGAAGCAGCCCGTTTCGCAGGCACAAGATGGCAGTTTTCAGAGCAGAACCCGTCGCCTGGACGGAGGCTGGGCCTGTGTGGGGACGGGGTGGCTTCTGGTGCCGCCAGCCTGGGTGTCCAGGGCTCCATCTTCCTGTCCCCGACACAGCCCTCCCCCACCGCAGGGGTGCGGGCTCAGCCTGCGGGCTTAGGCCTGGGGGTGTGGTCCGTGGGGTGGCTGTGAAGTCCCGGGTCCGGGTTTGAAGAGCAGTCAAGCCCTGGGAGGTCTCCGCGGAGGAAGGAAAACCGTGTTCAGGGAAGCTGCCCCTGACGTCCAAACTGACTCCGCAGGGATAGTGCCGGGGAAACAGCTGCCCGCGGACTCAGCGCTGCTGGCCGCCCCACCCCCGCCCTCTGGGAAGCAGCTCTACCCCCTGGGCAGTGCCGCGCCACACCTTCCTCCTGGGTCCCGGAGGAAAAGTCCCCGGGGTCACTAATCCCGCATGCAGGCATGTCCAGAAGGTTCCTCTGTGAAACTGAAATGCGCTTTCCTCCCGCCGCAGGGCCAGTGGGTGATGCATCCATCATTTGCACCGTCAGCAACCTGCACCACAAGTTTGGGCAGACCTTCCCATGATGAGGGGGCATCAGGAGCAGCACAGGCAGCACCAGCCCTCAGCATCTGGCGCCCCCCAGGCTCAGCTAAGCCCACCTTCTGTGAGCGTGTCCGGGGCGTCTCGGCTGGGGGCGGTGTCTCAGTCCGGACGCAACAGTGTCAGGACTTAGTACGGTTGGTTAATAACATTAAGCCAAGGTAGATAAGGGCAGGGACGAGAAAGGCGTCTGCAGTGAAATTGCTACAAGAAATAACCAACATGCTCCCCTAGGCCCTGGCCACAGATTGGGCTCCAAGTTCTCTTATCCCCCAAAGTAAGAGGGAACTAGAATTGTATTGAGCTGTGTCGCACTCATAAAATAAACACAAAGCCCTTGTTCGGAAGACGAAAGCTATTTTTAACACCGAGAAATTCCTCCCTTCGATACCTAGTCCGCTGAGATGCTTATGAGAGCATGTTGAGGCTTGTCACATGCTTCCTCTGCCTCCGTCGAGGGGATTGTGTCCACCCGTCATTCTGTGAACGTGGTGTATTCTGGCAACTGACTTGTGTTTGCTGACGGCCCTCGCGTCCCAGGGGTGCATCCATCCCACTGGCCGAGGCTACGGAACCTCCGCTGTGCTGTTGAATTTAGTTTGCTGAGATTTTGTTGAGGGACTTTTGCATCTAAGTTCACAGGAATATTGGCTTGTCATTTCCTTTTCTTGCAATGCCCTTAGCTTGCTTTGGTGCCAGAGTAACGCTGGCCTCATAAAATGAGTTTGGAAGTGTTTCCTGTCCTTCAGGAACGTTCTTCAACGTCATAAAGGCCACAGGTGAAAAGCCACAGGTAATATCCTCAGTGGAGAAGAACCGAGAACTTTTCCTCGAAGACCAGGAACAAAGAACGGGAGGCTCGCTCTCGCCGCTTGTATTCAACACAGTCCGGGAAGTCCTGGCCGCGGCGATCGGGCGAGAAAGGAAAGAACAGGCGTCCAATTTGGAGAGAAAGAAGTAAAATGAGCTATTTGCAGATGATGTGATCTTATATGTAGAAAACCCTTCAGACTCCACAGCGAACATGAGGTCGCAGGAATCTTAAAACCCACACACGGATCTCGGTTGCACTTCTGTACTCTAATAACAGACTATCCGAGAAGTAAATCAATAAAACCTTCTCATTCACGATCGCATCAGACGGAATAGAGGACTCAGTGATAAACTGCAGAGGGAAACGGCGTGTTCAGTGAAGACTCCGGAACACCGCGGACACACGGGGGCGTGGAATTGGATCCTTACCTCACACCATATATGAGTCAGATTGGAACAGATTGAAGATGGAAATATAAGATCTGAAACTGTAAAATCAGTAGAAGGAGTCATAGGAGAAAGCCTTCCTGACAGTCTGGGCAGTGATTTTTGGGAAATGACCCCAAAACGCTGTACCAAAAGCAAAAACAGCCACACGGGACTGCATCCAAGTGAACACTTCCTGCGCAGCGAAGGAAGCCTCACCGGGGTGAGGAGACAGTCCATGGAGCAGAGCAAAACGTCTGTGAGCCGTACAGCGCATAGGGGTTCCTTTCCAAAATGTGTGCGGGACCCAGAGAACTCATTAGCAGGAGTACAAATAGCCCAGTCAAAAGATGGGCAAAGGGCTCGAGTAGACGTTCCCCAAACAAGACGTGCAGAGGTCAGACAGGCACGTGAAAAGACGCTCGACCTCACTCGTCATCGGAAAATGCGAATCGAAACCACAGTGAATCGAAACCACTTGTCAGGATGACTGTTACCAGAAAGGCAAAGAATCAGTGTCAGCAGGGGCACGTGGAAAAGAACTCTTGGACGCTCGCTGGTAGGAACGTAAATCCGTAAATCCGTACAACCACAACCATTACGGAAATAGTCCGGAGGCTCCTCAAAGTATTAAAAATAGAGCTGCCGTACAATGTAGCAATTCCACCAATTCCACCTGGTATACAGGCCACAGAACTTGAAGTCGGGATCTCAAATGTATCTGCACTCCCGCATTTGCTGCTGCATTAGTCAGGAGAGCCAAGATATGCAAACAACCTAAATGTCTACCGACGATTGAATGGACGGAGAAAATGTGGTTATGGGTACACAATGGAATATTACTGAGCCTTAAAAAAGGAAACCGTGCCATTTGCAAAACATGGATAATCCTGGAGGACATTACGTTAAGTTAAATACCCGGACGCAGAGAGACAGACACCGCANGGGAGAAGCTGCTCCATGGTGTGAAGTTTCCATCATACAAGGGAGGCTCCCGAGGCTGGCAGTGGGGTACCGCTAGGTAGCGGTAGCGGCTGTGCACTTCGGAGTTCGGTGAGAGGGTAGATGTGTTCTCAACCGCAATTAGAAATAAAAAGAAAATACCTCCCGCGAGATTTGTTTCTTTCAGAGGATGGCCAAAAACTGGAATTTGCGATGTCAATCGTAGGGAGTGTGCTTGGGGAAATTAGGATAAAGCAACTTGATGACTTACCGTGAACCTTTTAAACTAGTGCTGTTAAGATGTAAGCGCTGTTTGCGTGACTATGTAAAGGAAAGTACGTAAACGTATGTATACCAGGTGACAGCAGGCAAAACTCTAATGAATTAGAAGACAAAGACCCCATTTTGCACTTTTCCAAAACGGTCTTAGCTGCTCGTGGAAGTTTATTCTTTCATGTGATTTCTAGAAAGTCCGGGTGTCGAGTTCTTGCAGAGTCTGCCCTGGGACTCCGATGGGCGCGTCACTGTTAATTTGAAGGGTGGTGGTGACTTGACACGGCTGGGTCATCCCACCCACGATCAGGGGTCGCCTTTTATTTGTTCAGGGCTTCTTTCACATCTTAATAAAGTTTTCAATTTCTCCATAAAAGTTCTGCGCTTTCTTTCCAAGGGAGACCCTCAGGTGCTCCGTACTTCCGGAGCTGGCATCTTCCTCCGCACTCTGTTCCGTGTGCCTTCCATGCACGGCGGCCGGTGAACACGCGTGCTGAGCTCACGCACGGCGCCCTTGCCACACCTTGCTGTCGGTCTTTGCGCACCCTTTCGGGGGCATTTTATGCCCGCGCAGATGTAACAAGAGCGTGGGACCCCTCCCGCCCATCCCGTGCACGGCTCATTCGAGCAGGGGACTGGCTTTTTCCAGCTTTGACCCCATCCCTGAACCCAGCTGCCCAGAAGCAGTGGTGGATGGGAGTCAGGGGGTGGCCACCTCTAGGGGGTGATCTGCAAGCCTTCTAGAAATTTCCAGCAGGGCGGCGCTGCAGATCCAACCTGCTCAGTGGCGCACCTTTTCCTCGCCTCAGCCTCCGCTCCCCTCGGGTCGTCTTCCAAGCACACGCATCCCTTGCCTCAGGGTCAGCCCTTGCGGGCCCTCAGACCAGGACAGCAGCTGAACCCCTACGTCTGTGAATGCCCCCTGGACGACCAGCCGGTGAGGGGAGGGTCGTTCCCGCTCCATGCGCGGCTGATGCTTCCATAGTTACAAAGTCGACGAACGAGCAGGCGGCTGGAGGGTGGGCGAGCGGGTACACGGACAAAGGAGAGATGGAGAGAAGGAAGGGGGGGAGAGCGGGAGGGGCGGATGGGTGACGGATGGATGGATAATGGCCGTAAAGGGGATGGAGGGACGTAGGACTCCCCAGACCGTGTCCAACGCGGGGATCGACGGCACTTTCTGGTAAAGCATCTTGCACGTCCGCCCCACCCCGTCCCCACTCTCCATTCCGCATCCTTCTCCTGAAGCAGCTTCTCCGGGGCTCCGAGGATGACTGCTCTCGACCCACCCTTCCCCAGAATCACAGTGCCCCGGGCCTCCGTCCCTCTTGAGGACCTTGTT
Organism: Crocuta crocuta; assembly: GCF_008692635.1. Lineage (NCBI taxonomy): Eukaryota > Metazoa > Chordata > Mammalia > Carnivora > Hyaenidae > Crocuta > Crocuta crocuta. The sequence continues at coordinate 9,072,244 of NW_027528369.1, read as the reverse complement.
TGGGGGAATGAGCAAAACAGAAAACCACAAAGCCGAGCCGGGGCGTATTATGGCCTTGCAGTTGGGGCCGAGAGCGGGCCAGAGCCCTCCGGTCATGGGGTGACTCAGACCCCAGCGCCCGCCGGGATCCACTGTCCAGGCCGGGGGTGGGGAGGGGTGCCCACCTAGATCCGTCAGGGGCAGTCCCCGCCCTGGCCCCTGCCTGCCGGCTCGGACCCCAGACGTCCGTCCCAGGAAGCCGCGCGCAGCGTTGAAAGCTCGGGCGGAGCAGGCGGACCCCCTCCCCCCTCCCCCCGGCAAAGCTCCTCGGTGGTTTACATTATCTGACTGATATTAGATCTTTTCCTGAAAGCCTAGTTTAATGAGGGGGGAGGGGAGTCAGTGGGTGGCCGTGGGTTTTTGAGGCCGGGAAGTGAGGTGAGAACTTTGGAGGGACAAAGGGAAGTCTGAGCGGGGCTAGTGTGAGTTAGTACGTTTGGATATGGCCTCGCCACCCGCCAACTCGGGGGCTCGAACGACAAGAGCACGGGTGAAGCTTGGATGCTTGCGGCGCGCTAGCGGCGTGGGGTGGCCGTCTCCCAGCCCCTCCCTTAGAATCTACCCAACAAGTGTCCTCCGTGGGGCCCGTTACGAGCCCCCTTTTGTAAATGAGAACCGAACACACAGAGAAGTTGAGACATTTGCTCTAAGTCACACAGCAGGTTAGCAGAGAGGCCAGCTCCAACTCCGTCTGTACCCTTTGCTGCAACATGACTGCCTCTCCGCCCGATGTGCATTAGACTCGGCACCATGTCGCTGGACAGGATGCCTTCTCCCTGCGATCACTACCCCCACTGAAAGGACCATTCCCTCTCCCCGCGGAAGGCACAGCCAGGATTGTCCACGATGCCCCAGGGCAGAGGAGATTAGGAGGCTACGGGCCTGATGACCCGCAGTCCGGTGAACTGAGCGATACCTCACGTAGGTCCCTGGTCCTCCCTGAACTTCAGTCTCTTCCTCTGTAAAGAGGAGGTGGGCATCTTCCTGAAGGCAGGAGATCTTTGCAGCGAGCCTCCCCCCGCCCCGTTTGCTGCCTGTGCGAACTTAGTGCTCCGGTGCAGCGGGCCTCGTATCGAGCACCAGCCCATCCGATAACTGCCCTTTCTCTGTGGAGGTTGAACGGGACGGTGCACAGAAATGTACGCGGGCGAAGTCTGGTAGATCCCCTTCACGAGGGTCGTTTTCCTGCTGCAACTCACAACCCTGGGCTTTAGAGGCACAGCACGGGACGCTATGTCTTGCTCGCACCGCAGTCGCGGGCCCGTTTTCCAGGGCTGTCTGCTCAGCAGGTGCGTGAGGAAGGCGGACGGGAAGGCTGCCTATTAGCGTTTTGTGGGTTGGACCCGGAAGCAGCCGGCCTCACTGCTGTCACATCCCATTGCCTGCGACACGGCCGCTTGGCTGCCCCCCACCAGCAAGGGAGTCTGGGAACCGGGGAGGGCCGTGCGCCCTGGAGGAAAGGGGCCATGACTTCGAGGACAGTCTATCGGTCCCTGCCACGGAAGTGAGAGTCGTGACCACAAAAAGGAAGTGGCCATTTTGTGGAAGGAAGCGAGTCCCTTGACTTGTCAGGATGGAGAAAGGCGCAGGGTAACCACCTCCTCCGTGTGTGTGTAGGTGTGTGTGTGTGTGTGTGTGTGTGAGTGTGAGTGTGTGTGTGTTCCCCAGAAAACAAAACGTGAGGCAAAAGCTCACGTGCCGCTGCCTTGTTAGGAGGTGAAATCCCGGAGAGCTGAAGGGGGGGGGAGGCCAGTAGGAAGGTCCAGTGAAGCAGCCACCGCCTGCTGCTAAGAGAGTCAGCCGCTGGCCGCTCTGTTTCAGGGGAAGGCGACCATCTTCCCAAAGTCCGTGTCAACAGTTGCTTTTCAGGACGGTCCTTACAGGCGGGGGGCAGGCGGAAAGGGTAGCCGCCTAGCTTCTGCTCGTCACTGCCAGTGGTTCACCCCACGATGCACGAACCCTTTCCCCGGTCGTGCGTGGACGGGCAGGGCCTACGGCCTCTGTCCCCTGGGGCGCCAGAAAGTCCACGGAGGGGCCGGGGACAGTGCCTGGTGTGGGCGTCCCACAGGGCGCCTGCCCAGGTCAGCCAGAGCCCGAGAGGCGTCGTCCGACACGGGTACCACGCTTGCCAGGCGCACAGAACCCGGATGGGGGGCAGCGGGGGCTGGCGGGACGGCCCGGCGCCGGGCCCCTGGTCAGCCCACGACAGCGCGCCGGCCCGGAGCTGAGCGTGACTCCTGCCTCGCACTGCATCTGACCTCTGAGAGCTCCCGTGTTCGCTGGAGGAAAAAAAAAAAGCTAGAAAGCCCAGGCACACATGACTCTCCGAGGCCGAGGCCCTGTCATCCTTCACCGAAATGCACCCTTCAACAAGTGTAAACACCTCCCGCGTTCCCGGAGGCCCGTCCCAGCCCGGCCTCGCCGGGGCTCCTCGTAATCCCGGGGACTGCGGAAGCTTTCAGCTGGAACGCAGCGGTCTGCAGGCCGCCCGACTCGCGGCCAGCTCTGCGGGGACTTGTCTGCTCCCTGCGCCCAGCGGGTGGACGGCCATGCCACCGACCACACGAGCCCCCGGGTCTCGGAGGCTCAGATACTGCTGGGGGCGCGGGCGGGGGGGGGCGATCGACAGTGACAAGGTGCCGTCCTCCCAGGGGATGGGGGGCCCAGAGCCCGGAAGGTGCTGGAAGGGAGCGGCCACTGTGTCTGAATCATGGGGAGGGAGCAGGAGATCACGGGGCTGTAGGACCTGAACCCCCCACGCGCCGGGCGTCAGGAGTCTGCCTTCATCACTCCCTCCAGCCGCTTCTGAGGCCCACGTGAGGGGCCCTCCCGCACCCCCATCTTGCGTTCCTCTCCCCTCCCCCAGCCACACGGGCCTCCCCCTGCGGTGCCCACGCGGGGGGCTCCCTGCGCCGTCTGCCAGTGCTCGCCGTGTCTGCGTTTCTCACTTCCTCCCGCAGGGAGCCTGGCGGGGCCCCGAGACCGGGCAGTGGACGGGGTGGGCGGCTGTGTGCGCTTCTAGGCCGGCCCTCTTCCCCGTCCGCCGACTGGAGACGGCGAGACCCTAGGACGTGGCTCCTGGGCTCCGGGATGACCGCGTGGAGCTGGGCACCCACCCCGCGGTCCTGCCCTGGGGGGTGAAGGAGGGGGGTGTGTGTCGGGCTAAGCTCCGGGAACCCGGGGATATTTGTTCCGGGGGCTAGGCCACGCCGACTGATACGCCCTCGAGAGGTGGACGTAACCTCTCTGAGTCTGTTCTTGCCCCTTGAAAACAGGGACAATAGGGACACCTCTCCTGGCCACCAGGGCTGTCACGAGCCCCAGAGAGGTGGCTGCAGCTCCGGGCCCGGGTCAGACGGGCGCCCGGGCTGCGGCACGTGTGAGGCCGCCCGCAGTGCGGTCGGGAGAGGCCACGGCGTGTGGGCATGTGCAGTTCGGTGGCCGAGCCTGCATTGCTCATTTGCACCCTGACTACCGGGCGCCGCACCGGCCAGCAGGGCCCAGGGCTCCTGTGGCAGGTCTGGCGCGGATCCCAGCCCCGTGGCGAGCGGCTGTGACCTTGGCCGTTACCCTCTGGAGCTTCGGGCCCCCCTTAGAGCTGGAAGAGAAGTAGCGCCCGCCCGATGCGATGGCTTTGAGGACTCCGGTGCCCTCGTGGGAAGGCACGGCGCGCGGCTACCGCACAGCGAGCGCTCGGGGGGCACTCCCGGAGGAGCTTATCCGGGTCATCAGGTCCAGCCCGGGGTCACGGGGCGGGGCCCTGAGGGACACCCTCGTGGAGGCCCCTCTGAACTGCGGCTCGGGGAGGGACGGCAGCTGGAGCTGACTCAGGAGCGGGGAGGAGGCCGCTGGGCCAGCCTGGGGGGCTGTGGGGCCTTGGGGGCTCCCTGGCCCTTCCCAGAGGCCGCCGGCCCCACCGAACCAGGCTGTCAGGACCGCGTGGGCTGCAGCAGAGGCGGCCCGGCTGGGGTCCCGAGCCCCTTCTGTGCAGAGACCATTAATTATCCCCGGTGCCCTTCTCCGCCTCTCCCTTCGTGTCCGTCTGGGCAGTGGGTCCCCGGAACACAGAGCCTCTCCTGGCCTCCCCTGCGGCCGTGTGCAGCCATGTGCCCGGGTCCTGGCCAACGAGGAGTCAGAGGAGCTGTGCTTACACGAGAGGGAATGGACTGTCGTTACAGCCAAGAAGGGCCTAATGGGACGTGACGACCAAATGTCGTGTGGGATCCTGGATGGGAGCCTAGAACAGGAAAAGGAATTAGGTAAAACCCCCCTCCCCCGCCGTCTAGGGCGCCTGGGTGGCTCAGTCAGTGAAGCGTCTGACTCTTGATATTGGCTCAGGTCGTGATCTCACAGTTCGCGAGTTGCAGCCCTGCATCGGGCTCCATGCTGGCTGGTGGTGCAGAGCCTGCTTGAGACCCTCTCTCTCCCTCTCTCTCTCTGCCCCTTCCGAACACACAGTCTCTCTTTCTCAAAATAAATAAACTTAAATCTTTCCCAGCCCTAGGGTCTAGAGAACTCTAATATTGGTTCATTAACTATAACACAGGAATGTAAGATGTTAAAGGTAGGGGAAACTGGGTGTGGGGTATATAGGAACTCTGTGATACAATTATCACTTTTCTATAAATCTAAAACTTCTAAAAAATAAAACCTATTTTTACAGGGGAAAGCCATGGCCTTTCTTCACTCCTTCTTCCGTCCTTCTCTCAGAAACTTGGATGTGATGGCTGGAGCTCAAACAGCCATCTTGGGCCATAAGGAGGAGGGCCACGATGCAGGGAGGCTGAAAGGAGCCTGGAACCTTGTCCAGTTCGTGGAAGTACCACACCAGTTCTGGAATAGCCCCTCTGTCTGCTTTTATGCAAAAGAACATAATATTGTGCGTTTCAGCCACCTCTCCTTGATGATACGTCTGTTTCTTTTGTCCTATTTAGTAGAACCTCGCCCCGATGGAAACGTCTCCTATCTCTTTAAATGGCCTCAGACTTCAACAGGACTCCCCCCGGGAAGCTTTCCCACACATCTCCCTCCCTGTGTCCTCCCAAGTTCTCCCGTTAAGTGTCTGGTGGCAGCAGGTCCACGGATTCACAGCCCCCCGGCCGAGTGGGAGGAGACAGATAGTTTCCGTTCCAACTCCTTAAAACACAGCCGGACCGCCTCGATGGCATTTGGTACTTTTCCACTTGGCGCGGATTCACGACAGGCGTCCTGTTCATCGAGAGCGCGGGTTGGTGTTCGTGGCCGCGCGCCGGCCCGTGAGGCTGCCGTGGCCCGCGGGGCACGGGGGTGAAGTACGCGTGACCGGCATCGTGTGATTTACTCGGGTCCTGCTGCCCCCACGTCTAAACAGATGTCAGCTGAGTGGAAAACACAGTGGGAAGAACACATCAGGGTAAATTATTGCATCGGAAAGGAGGGAGTATCATAAAAATGTTAAAAGAGAAAGTTAGCATTTATGACTTGAGTCGCGGGTAACTTTATCTCACATCGGCCTCCGTGTGCGAGGTAATTAGAGCCTCCTCCGTGGGGACGGCTGCGTGCTCCAGCGGGCGTGGGTGGGGGCGCCAGCTTCCCCGCCGGCCGGGTCACCCCCCCGCGGACCCCGAGCACGCGCCTCGGGAGGGCTTTCTCTGCCACGGCAGGTCTCAGCAGTGAGCTCACTGGTGGCAGACACGTGGCGTCTCACTGGATCCTGACCCCCAAGCAACGTTGCACCCATGTCGCAGATGAGGGGACTGAGGCCCATAGTGAGGTTCTGGCTGGGACCGCCGTGCCGTCCCGTCCGCCGAGTCCCAGGCCGTCCCTTCCTCTGCCTTTTGTGCCGTGAGACACGGAACGCCTCAGAAAACCCACACTGGGCCCTGCTCGCCCGCCACGTTGGGAAATCCAAATCGTGGCTGAGGCCCAAAGGCAGTGGAGGCACAAGTGTCCTGCGGTCACTACCCTGGGTGCTTGGTGCAACGCAGACTCCAGGCCGCACCCCAGACCTTCAAGGTCGGCACGTCTGCGGGGCCGGGGCCCCGGAATCTGCATTTTATTACTCGCCCCGAGAAACGTCTGTGAGCAAAGGCTTGAGACTCCCCGGCGGGAGGATTGAGAACGATGACTGTGCGGCTGGTGGCCGGGACGCACAGTAAAAGTGACACACGCGTCCCCGAACTCCACCACACAGGCCTCGCGGTGAGGTTGCCGGGGACGGGTCCGAAGTCCGGCCCGGCCGCCACACCTGGGTGGCCTCGGCGAAGCCGCCCGGCCTCTGTAGGAAGCCGTCCCCTCGTCTGGGAAACACGGTGGCGTCCGCCTGTGTCTCTCCCGTCACCGCCGGCGGGCGGTGTCTTGGCATGGACGGTCGTCTGGCGCGTGGTGGCCTCCTGCCCTTCGCAGAGACCCAGGGGCCCCACGTCCTTAGAAAGGACCACAGAGCCTCCCTTTCGCCAGGCGCCCCCAGGCCCCGGTCAGGCTCCAGCGAGATCGTAGTTGTTGAGCCGGGCTTGCGGGTCGGCCGCTAACTAACCGGTACCAGGCTCAGTTCATACGGACACGTGCTTCCTGGACACCCCTCCCCCGCATGCCTTCCGGACGCGAGTGCTGGTGCCGCAACGCGTAAGGCCTCAGCCTCCCCGTCAGCACCGCCGTAGACTGAGCGTGTCCGCCCGCCGCCAGCTCGTGTGTGTGTGTGTGTGTGTGTGTGTGTGTGTGTGTAAGCCCAGTGCCTGGGGTGACGGTGTTTGCAGGTGGGCCTGTGGGAGGTCATCAGGTCGTCAGGGGGACGCCCTCGTGAACGGGCTCAGTGGCCTGACGGGAGAGACCCCCGGGAGCTTCCTCGCGTCCTCCGTTGTGCGAGGGCCCAGGAAGAAGACGGCCTTAACTCGCGGGGACTCGACACAACCATACGGGGGAGACACCGTCGCTACGGTCGCGTCCCCCCTCGCTTCACAGGTGGAGAAACCGAGGCCGGAGAGGTTAAGAGACCTGCCCGGGGGCACCCACAGCGGCGAAGTTATGTGGCCTGACAGCGAGGCAGCGGGGGTCTGCCTTTGCACGCTTACTCAGGACTGCTGTGCAGCAGGAGGGAGCGAAGAGAAAATGCCATTTCATTCCCGACGGAGCCGTCTCAGACAGCTGAGCACACTCGTGTGCGAGTGTGTGTGTGCGCGTGCGTGTGATTTAGAATTTCTTACCTGCACGTAAGGAGGCAGCCCCTCCAGTTACGGGAGACGACCTTAGGGGCCAGCGTGTCTGTGCCGCGCTGATTTGTCTGCCTCTGCGGACCGGTGGGGTTCCTGCGAGCCCGTGGGTCCCGCACGGCTGGGTGGGGCCTGTGACCCGCAGAGTCGGATGGGGCTCCGCGCCAAGGGCGTGGGTGTTTCTCTCCTGGGGGGCCCGCAGGCGGCCTCCGCAAGCATCCTCGGAGAGTACATGGATTGTTTCAATTTCCCCGAACTTTGTAGCAGAATTCTCGCCTGTGAAGGGCCCTTCTTGCCTTCAAGGTGTGTTGAAAGCCGGCTTCTGCTCGCAAGCCTCAGTTCTCCTGCCTAAAATAATACCCCAGGATGCTGGCAAGGGAGCAGTGCACTTCCTGCGAGTGTTCAGCTCACATTCTCCCAAAAATAACACCGAGACTGTTAACACCTGCACCTTCCAACGTTTCCTCGCTTACAACAGGGAGATTAATGGGTTCCATTCGGAACGGACCTCTCTGACCTCACGGATGAAGTCGGGGAAGTCAGGAAATTGCCTGCTAATCCAAATCCTGATAATCCCAGCCCTCTGACGTCTCCCCCGCCCCCTGCGCAGCCCTCAGATGCCCCCGTCTGAACGGAATTACAGAGTTCAAGGTTTCCACGAGGCGCTAAGCAGATCACCCCCCGTGAACGCCTTCAGACACGGTTTGTGTGGCTTGTTGAGTGGGGAGGTCACTGACCAGATGGGACATGGCATGGCCTGGGGACCCAGAGAGCTGGTCCGCAGCACAAGGAAGGACGCGAAGGGAAGGAGGAAAAGAAGGTTGCGTATGTCCCCGACTGTGTCTCCTTGTCACACTGCGAACAGGTCAGGGCAGAGTGGGGACGCGCACCGCGTGCCCACGTGGGAGGCACCTCTCGGGGCCCAAAGATTCCGATTCTGACCCTTGGTGGCATCAGTGTGGAGGAGGTAACCTTGTAACCCTCCTGGCAGGTAGTGAGCATACCCAGGGACAGGTGGGATCTGGACGCAGGTGTCTGGCTCCCAGCAGACTTTCCTATACTCTGGTCAACCGCGAACCCCACAAGGGCAGGACCAGGTCGTACGTCACTGCACATTCGCGTCGCAGAGCACGCCCCGGCACACAGTAGGTGCTCCTTATGTGCATGTTGGAAGTCAGATGGCCGGTGCCTTCCCCGGTCCCCACAGCCTGCGGTGGCTCTTCCACCTGGTGGGGTTTGGAACCTACCTGGAACTTACACCATGGCAAGATGCCCCAGTGTTTACAGGGGTCTCCGGATGCCAATGATCCTCCCCCCAGTGTCTGTCTGGCAGTAGTCGTCAATGCTGTCCAGCAGCTCCCCTCTTTTGGGGACCCACTGATTTACATTCCCTGCCCCCCTGTGCCTGAGGGGATCGTGTAACACGTGCTGGCCGAGGGCTTGTGAGCACAAGGGACACATGCTATTTCCAGGCTGGAGTCGTTCCCTGTCCGCTCAAGCCCTCCACAACCGCCTTTGGTCTGGTGGCCAGCAACGTTTGACATGAGGGAGGCTCCAGTAGCCTCGGTCCCCGAGTCCTGTATGAGCGGAGCACCCTCTATTGTCCCATGATGATCTCGTGCAGGTGAAAACCACACCTCTGTTACTTAAGCCACTTAGACTTGGGGGCTGTTTGTTACTGCAGCATACCCTAGCCTCCCTGACTGCTGCACTCAGACTCCGGTCTTCTTCTAGAAGGGACCCACGTTTACCATTCTCTTACCAGTTAGAATCAAGGCAATATCAGAAAATATGCTGTTCCCCATATCACTTCTTTTTGCATTTAATAGATCTTGTAGAGATTTCCACATTGATACGTAAATATGTGCCTCATTCTTATTTTAACAGCTAAATTATATTCCATTCAAAGTATGTGCCACAACTTATTTAAACAGCACCCACTTAGGGGACATTTAGTGCTAACCTTTTGCTACTGTGAACAGGGCTGCAGTGAGTCTAGAGCAAGCTAGGCACTCGGTTCCTCCATCTCTAAAATGAGAATAATAGAGAACCTACCTAAAGAAATTGCCGAGTGTGGATTATGTGTCTTAGTACAGGTGAAGCACTCTAGCACGTAACAAATGCTTTATGAAAGAATGAATGAAAGAAACAATGAGTGAATGAATAAAACATGTATAAGTGTAAATAAATATTATTCTTTCTATTAATGACTTTTGGGTAAATTCTTGAGCTAAAAATAGGCAGAACAAAGATTCTATGTGGAATCTGTTCAGCAGAGGGAGTGGAAATGTTAGTGTCATATTACTACCGATACATGTGTGTTACGGTTAAATACGTCAAGTACAGCAGGATTTCCCTGCTCTGCTCATCCACTTGTCCACTCTCTCCTTCGACAGGCTTTATTTTTCGAGCATCTCCCGTGTGTTGCCCGCTATGCTAGGAACAGGGGATACCAAGGTGAATCACATACGGAAACATCACCACTTCACCCAAAAGTCAAGAATAAAAACACATTGTTTTGAGTGTCACAACATTGTTTCTTCAACATTGCTGATTTTTAAGACGTGTGCAGCTGTGCTCACAGTCAATTTTAGAACACTTCATCACCCCAAATGGAAGTCCTGGCCCCCGGTGACCTTCTTCCTACTTCCCTGTCCTTCCATCCCCTGGTCTGCCTCCCCGGATCCGCCACTTCTGGACGTTTCCTATGAATGGAGTCACACCTCACGTGGCCTTTTGTGTCTGGCTTCTCTCACCCCACATCTCGTCTTTGGGCTTCGTGCCGTAGCCCGTATCAGGGGCTAAGAGCAATCTCTTTTTGTGGCCGAATAATATTCTTTCGTGTGACTCGACCACATTTTGTGTATCGGCCCTCCGTTGGCGGACATTTGACTTGTTTCTACTTTTCGACTCGTGAATAACGCTGCCGCGGTAACTCATGTACGGGTGTTTGTGTGGGCGTATGTTTTCGGTTCTCCTGGGCGTGTACTTCAGTTCGCAGGTGCTGGGCCCTATGGCAACTGTATCGTTTGAGGAGCGGCCAGACCGTTCCCCAGTGGCTGCCTCGTTTACATCCCCGCCAGCAGTGTGTGAAGGCTCCCCTTTCACCGCATCCTCACCAACACCTGCTATTATCTGTCTGGCTTCTAAGAGTGAGGTCTCTCTCCTGCCCTGAATCCTGAGAGAATCGGTATCTGACTGAGGATAGAGCTTCCTTGACTTAACCCTATTGGTTGCGTGCGCCCCGTCTGTAAGGGGGACAGTCTCCTAAGGACCTTCAATACAGCGTTCTCTCCAGCCTTGCTGTATCCCCGTGAGCCAGGTAAGGGAGGCATTATCATTCCCATTTCATAGATGATGGGCCTGAGGCCGCGCAGGTTCTGTGAGCGTTTGAAGTGCGCACGGCAGGACCAGAAACCCAGTTTTTGACCCCCAGCCCAGGCCGCCCTCCAGCACACCCCCAAGAAGCCCTGTTGGATGCATTTTGTCCAGTATCCTGGCCAGGTCTGCCGGTTGCTCTTTAATTATCCAGAGGAAATAAGAACAACTTGAGGTTGCCGTTTTAACACACTGGCTTCATCGGAAGTTTTAAATTAGTTCTGAACAATTTGGTTGAGAACGCCGAGTTGAGCTTTTTTGTAGCGATTTCCAGCAGTGAGGGAAGAGGTCATGCCACCGAGGCCTATTAGCGGGGTCTATTGTTTAGCATCTCGGGGCCCCCGCTCGACACAGGAAATGCACAGCAAGGTGAAGGCCGCGCTTGCCAAGCCTTTGAAAGCAGTTCCTCCTGCCGGCGAGTTCCTTACAGAAGCCACAGCCCACCCGACTTCCCGCAGCACTGTCTGCAGTACAAAGAAAGAAAATATTTTTTGGATCAAACACGGCGCTGAGGTCGACATTCCACGGCAGAGGTGAGCGCAAGCGGGACGCGCCCGGGCCTCGAAAGCAAACCGAATAAAACCGGAAACCGCACGAGTGCCCATGGAAGGTTCTGGAGAATGACCCACTGCCGAGACACAGGCCAGCCACCTACCGCAAAATCTTACGTGAGAAGAAAGCCGGTGGCCTGAGACCACGTTTAATGCCTACGAGCGAGTGAAAGAGGCAGGTTACTGTAGATCAGTCGTCCTCAGTCGGGGCGAGATGTCGGGGGTGTGCAACAATGTCGGGACACGTTTTGGGTTGTTGTAACCTGGGCGTGCCGCTGGCGTGTGGGGCGGAGCTCAGTCCACAGGCCAGCCGTGTCGAGGCCGGGACGCACTGCTGTATGGCCCGCAGCACACACGCGGCATAATCGTTCTCGTTCTTCTTGAATAGAAGCGCCACGTGTGACCGGGACTGTACACCAAACACTATTCTCAGGTAGATGACAGTCTGGCTGGCACTTTAACAACAGCAGAAAACGGGGGCGCTGGGTTGGGTGGCTCCGTCAGTTAAGCGTCTGACTTTGGCTCAGGTCATGATCTCACAGTTTGTGAGTTCGAGGCCCACGTCGGGCTCTGTGCTGACAGCTCAGAGCCTGTTTGGGATTCTCTCTTCCCACCCTCCCCCCACCCAGTCACATGCACACTCTCTCTCTGAAAATAAATAAACATTTTTAAAAAGCGTTAACAATAATAAAAATAGCAGAAAGCTCTGAAAATGCAGAAAATCAAAAGAAATGAATAGCGAATGGCCCCCCTACACCCCCCACCGGAGATTACGACTCCCCCAGCTTCACCGAAGAACCTCCCGAACTTGGCCGGGCGAGAGGTCCCNACCCGCCCCTCCCGCCGGAGCCCCTGCGTTCCTGCCCCGTGGCCTGCAGCCCCCACCCCTGCCCCGCACAGCTGCTCCCCTGCTCTCTGTCGCTAGAGATGGGCTCTGCCTGTTCTAGAACTTAAAGGAAGCCAAACAGCATGCGCTCTGGGGCGCCCAGCCCCCTCCATGCGGTGGGGAGTCCTGGGGGCCGGTCTGTGACGTCGCAGGTCCCAAGGGCCGTCTTCGGCTGTTGCTTTGGTTTCAGTTGCTGAGTAGCTTGTCTGGATTCTCCACAGTTGGCTTACCTGCTTTCCTACAGACCCTCTCTCATCGCGATTGCTTCCGGTGACTTCTGGGTCTCTGCCGGTGTCCAGCGACAGGCATCGCGTGACTGGGCCACAACCCCCCCTTCCCACTTGACGACAGTGGGGGCGGGGGCAGGGTGGGAGGCAAGGTCAAGTGCGTCCCTCCTGCCTGGTCCACACCTGTTCGGTCTCAGGGACCTGAGAGAGACGTATTTCTCTTCCCTCGGCTGCTGGAACCGTTGCGGGTGGGGGAGGGGCAGAGGCATCCCAGGTGTTTCTCCATCTGTGTGGGGGCCGGTCACGACCCGATAAAGACCGCCATACGTTGGAGGGTCTGGAGCCTGTGCAAGGGCGTCTCCCATGGGAGCGCCTCTGGGTCCACACAGGAGCTTCCTGCCCCCTGTGGGAGGGACGGACACGCGTGCGCCGCCCAGATCTTTGTCCTTGAGTCGTGGGCTTTGGGGGCTGCCTCCTGGGTCCGAGAAGCAGGTTAATTCCGTATTTTCTTGTAGCCGCTGCCGCGGCTGTGGCTTCCCCAGGCGATGAGGCCTGAGACGCGAGGGATGCTCCCTGCAGGGTGCGAGCAATGCCTGGGGGGTGGGGGCTGCGGCTGTGAGGTCACCATCCGGGGGGATCCCGATTCCCGGGCTGGACCCGTCCCCAGGTGTAGGCCGCCCGCCCCAGCCGAAGGGCCCCTCCGAGAGGGATCAGCCGCGAGTGGCCGGTAGGCAGCTCTCCCAGCAGCCGGGGAAGGAGCGCTTGGTGGGAAGCTGGGGTGCACGTCACGCACCCCGCAGCAAATACCGCTCGCGTCCAGCTTTTAGGTAGTTTTCTAGAGCGCGCTACGAGGACCGACTTGAGAGGCTGCAGCAGGCGCCGTGTGACCTTGAACCCTGAAACACTTGCCATCTGGCCTTCCAAGGAGACGTTTGCCGATTCCCGATCTGCGGATCCCCATTACGTTTATTTAGTGCCTCGAGACCGGCATTTAAAAACTGAACTGTGATAGAAGTGATCAAAGTACCAGGTTCTCAGTGAGGCTCAGTGCGGCCTCCTGAGCCCCTGCGTGGGGCTCTCTGTGATTTGTAAGACGTGTATCTTACGGCAGGCGGGTCACACGGGAAGCTGGGAAGCCCCGATGCACGGGGACGGATTTGCTCACCCCTCACCTGCAGGGTGCAAACCCCAGCAAGTCCTTGCCGTGTCTGAGAGCGGGCTCTGAGTAAAGAGCAGCCGAGGCTGGCGTCACGAATGTGTTTGGCATGTTCTGAACTTCCATCTCGGGCGACGTGCGCCCGAAAGGCCCCTGAGCAGCGTGGTCGAGGCCTGTCGGGTGAGGCCCCGGATCCCGCGTTCAGTTTCTGCTCCTGAATGGTTTCCGTTCAGTCTGAGCAGGAGCAGCCCCGCCTGGACCACAGGCTGCGGACGGTGCTTCTAACATTGGGGTGAGCGTCCGGGGTCCCCGGACGGCTCGGTGTGGGAGAAGAGAAGGTGCAATCGCTGGTGGCCGCGGCGGGAGGACGATGTGTCAGGCCCGCTCTGTAACACAAGAGGTGAGCCATTTGCACATTTCAGCACCGTGAGCGTCCGCCTCGCCACTCCTCTGCGACTTGCCCCCCAGGGGATCGCAGCTCCTGACAGCATCAGGCACGGTGGCTGACGAGAGAGGAGGGGGAGGCGGGCTGGTCTGGATCCAAACTGGCAACAACGATAATGTGCAAAAGAGCAGCCAGGCTATTCTGAGCTTTCGCTCGGTGCCAGTCATGGTTCTTCAGTACTTCTCGGGGCTTCACTGCTTCGCCCCAGCCGCGACCTTCTGAAGCGGGCGCTGTTGTTTGCCCTTTACAGAGGGAGCTCGAAGCCTCGCGGGGGCGAGGAGCCAGGCTGTAAGGGGCAGAGCCGCGGCCAGACTCAGGCCACCGGCCCCCGCGCCCTCCTCCGCCACGGACCAGACCCCGGATCTGCCGCAGGGGCGCGTGCCCAGCTCTCCGTGGGGGCTTTGAACGTCTCTGCGTCCTAAACTGGGACTTAGGTACATGCATAATGCGCCCTGCCCTCTACGGAACCCGCCTCCAGAGCTCTTGGAAATGTGTCCAGCTTGCTGTCTTCTTTCCAGGTTCTGCAAGTTCAGCTAATGGGGAGGGTGGACCCGAGAATAGAAGACCCCGCAGCCCCAGGGAGAGTAGGTAGTTGTTCCCGTCCTGCCTTCCTGACAGAGGCCCCTGGACTTTGTAACATGTCACCTGAGTGTCAAACAGCGCACATCAAACCCCAGGGGCCGCAGCCAACGTGAGCAGTCCGGGAACGGAGTCAAGGAAGAGGAGGAAAGGGGCGAATGTGAGAGCTTGCGGGTGCTGGCGTGCAGATGGGTCAGGGTCAGCTGGCGGGAATCGGGGTGGCTGACGGGCACCGGCCGGACGCTGGGGTCTCTGCTAAGCTCTCGCGGGAGAGGATCTCCCCTTCCGCTGCCCCCAGGCAGAAGCAGTTGGGAAACGGCTCGCCGTGTCTCCAGGGTGCCAAAGGTAAAGCCCCTGAGGCTCAGAGAAGCTGAGGAAGTCACTTGAGGTCACACAGCTGGGGCATCGGTCAGGGTGGTTGCCCCCAAATCTCAGGGGCATAAAAAGACGAAGCTCTAATTACGCTCCTGCCATATGCTCACGTGGGCTGTTGGGGCACCCGGGTCACTCAGGGGCCCGGCCACCTTCCTGGACCGTGCGGGGGGCCGTGATGGAGAGAACGGTGTGGGGGGGACTCTCAGGGGTCTGGGGACAGAAAGGAGGAGTGTGGCCTGGAAGTGTTGTGGTCGTGGCTCGCTGGCTGGAACTGGCAGTGGGGTCCCGGAAGGGCCAGCCTGGCAGGCGCTCAGAAGCCCGGGGGGAAGAGCCGGGAGACGGCGGGGGTCGCCGTGCGGCACAACAGCCACCAGCGGTCGTGAGGAGGTGGAGTCTGAGCCACCCTGGGTCTCACTCCGGGTCACTGCGTGCCGGCTCGAGAGGCGGGCTCCCAGAAGCCACCTTCTGCATCCCCAGGGCCGCCCTCAGTCCCTTCTGCTGCAAACATAACTGGATAAGCCCACGTGTCCCCAGGGGAATGAGCCTGTCCTCGTGCGCTCGCGGGGGCCCGCGGNGCTCACTGCCCCCCAAGCCCCTCCCCCGCCCCCCGCCCCGTGTGCCGCCCTCCGCAGCGGATCCGTCAGCGTCGGCTGCTGTAACAGGCAGGCCCAGACCCAGGGCTCCGACAGCAGGCGATGACCTCACGCTTCCCGAGGCCGGGCTCCCGTCTCCTCCTGTGCCCTCACGTGGTGGAGGGAGAGCGACCTCTGTCTTCCTCTTCTTACAAAGCCGCCGATGCCGTCACGAGGGCCCCCATGACTTCATCTAACCCCCCTCCTCGCCTCCCCCAGGCCCCACCTCCAGATACCATCCCGTGGGGGCTAGGATGTCGTCGTGTGAACTGGGGGAGCACAGTTCAGGCCACAGCAGTGAGGGCCCGCCGACCTCCCGCTGCTGGGGTGCGAACCCCGTCCCGCCCCACTGCCCACGGAGCCCCGAGTCTGCCGGGATCCTACGGACACAACCACACGACTCTATTGTTTCTTGCAGATTCTTTGCTATTTACATGATTGATTACATGGCCGGGGAGCGGGGCGGGAGCCAGCAACCCCGGGGACCAAATTCCGCCCCGGTTGATGAATAAGCCTGCTTTTCCAGCTCAGGCCCCGAGGAGCAGATGTATATAGGAATGCAAATTTGTTTGAAGCCAGTGACCAGCTCCTCAGCAGCTCCAAACACCCCCGAGGCTTCCCAGCCCCTTCCAGCGCCCGCTGCCAAATTAAACACATGCGTGCCCTCGGCGGGTGTACCCAGACGGCGGAGGGCAGGAGCGGCAGAGAAGCCGGCCTGGGCCGCCTCTCCCGGGCTGGCGGAGAAGCCCCGGGCTGTGTGAAATACCGGTCACGGGCTCAACGTCCACAAGATTTGCGAACCTATTTTGGGGAATAAATGGTTGTTCAGAGAGGTTCCCACCTCTCTGGAGAAATGTGATTTCACACTCGACTCAGAATGCCCCAGGAACTCGCCACAAAAAACCGGGCGCTCGAATGGGCGCCCTCGATGAAGAGCTCCCTGTGCCCTGCCGCCGGGCAGCCTGGGAAAGCCACGTCCCTCGTCCATTCAGGAGCCCAGCGACCCGGTCCGTGTCCCAGACCCACGCGGAGCGCGCCCCCCGGACACTTCCCTACCCTTGGCGGATGCCGTCCGAGTCGCCACAAGCGCCGTCCTGGCTGTTCCCGAGTCCCTTCCCATTCACACCTTGCTCTGCCCTCCCAGCCCAGTTCAAACGCTGCCTCCTCCGGGAGGCCCTCCGGTTCTCATCTCTCGTCAGTGCCTCACCTCATCTTTGCTGTCCCGTCCAGGCCAGGCTGCTTGACTGAAGCTCCCCGAACACCTGGGGGTGGGGGCTGTGCAGAGCGGGCCTTACAGGACAGCCGTGGACCCCAGGCCTAGCTCGTCGTTAGCTCCGTCGCCCCGGGCAAGTCCTACAACCTCTCTTGCGCCTCAGTGCCCACTGGTAAGAAGGCGAGGCACTGAGACCCGGCGCCTGTGTGTCAGCTCACGGGTCCCCTGTTGCCCCTGCTCAGGCCTCCCCCACTTCCCCGGCCTGGGAGGAGGGCCCCACGGGAGAACGTGGGGGGAGGGGGCCCAGGCCTCGTGGGGGTCTGCAGTCAGGTGAAGGACTTGTGATGTAACCTTGGGCCAAGGAGTGGCACCCTCAGAACTGCATTCGGGAAGGCGGGTGGGAGGGGGTCTCGAACCTGCCGCTCGCAGGGCTGAGGGTGGAGCACGGTGCACAGCACCTGGGGCCACTCCATCCGGACCCACTGCCCTCCAAGTGGGTGAGTGGGTGGGGAACGGGGCTGGCTACCAGCCAGAAGCAGTGCCGGGCTCCTTCTGGAACATTCCCTGGCAGAGCAGGGAGTGTGATGTCTGTGGCACACGGAAGACAGAGCCCTGATGCTCCCTGGGTATGCGCCCCAGAGCCCGGGGAGCCTACGGACCTGGGAATATACCAGCATTTCTGAGACCTGCGCTTCCGCGAGGCCCCTGGCTGCTCACCCCGGTGGGGCTGTGTGGCTGGGCCGGGCCACTCGAGCTCTCCAGGCTGAGGCAGACCGTGTGAGGATTTGAGCGCGTTATTTGGGGGGTGGGGTGAGACCCGGACGAGGAAGCCGGAGCAGCTACCTTGTGAGGCCAGGTGCCAGTGTGGGTCACTGGAGCTTCACCCCGAGAAAACTCCAGGAGCCAGAGCAGAGCACACACCTCCGAGGCGTCCCGAGCCGCGTTCCGTCATCACCCGCCGGCGGGGCCGTCTCTGTGGGGTGTGCGTCCCTCAGCCCTCCGCCTCCCCTCCAGCACCAGAGCCGGCTCGGGGCCATTGNCTCAGCAGATCTTAGCTGGCGGTGCTGACGTGTCTGGGGGTGACGTGCCGTCAGGTGGGGGCAGGGCCCTCACGGCGCCCCCTGCTGGGTCCCTGGGGCGACCATCTGCACACATTATTCTCCTGGGCTTCCAGCAACTGCCCGCACCTGGGACTTCCTAGACACACTTCCCCAAGAGCCACCTGGTACTGACCTCACCTCGCGGCCTCCTGCTGGCCCCCCTGACTGCTCCCCATGTCACCTCCGCACGCACTGACATCTTATCCTTTCTGGCCACCCGGGGAGGCCGAGCGTGGAAGCCCATGCTCCAGGTGGTCACTCTCTGCGTCTCCCAGCAGCGGGGCTGCGGGCGCAGGACCTGGGCCCCACTGGTCAGACCTCCCGGAGCCGGACTTGCAGTTGGGAGCTCGGGGTCCCAAGAAGCAGGGACCGTCGCTGGCTGCCTCTGGTGGGGTGTGGACGCAGGTGGGCTCTGGGACGCGCCGCCCAGATCCCCCTTGAGATAGAAGGACTCAGTCCCCCAGGGGCTGCGAGGACGTTCCTGGAGCCGGAGAATCGTGTCTCGGCCAACGTCACATCCGGGTTTGTGTGACAGCCGTGTCAGCCCCACCCGGACGTGGGACGGCGCCGAGCTCCCCGGGGCGGTGACCTTGTTGGGGCTGTCTCCCGGCTGAGTGTCCCCTCCGCCCCACCCTGCTTTCTGCTCCTCTCCCCCCGGGTCCCCTCCGGTGGTGGGAGGCTCCCCGGTTCCTGCGTTTGGGAGCCTCAGAAGGGGTTCCGGCCCCGCCTGACACGGCCGTGATGGTGGACGGGGCTCAGCGGGTGGGCGCTGCGACAGGGTTTATCGCTCCCCACGGAAGAGCCCAGGCTCCTGCCACCTTGGGCTCTGCGTTTCCCGAGGACGCTCGAGTGCCGCGCATTCAGTGTGCAGACGGGAAGGAGGCCGTGGCCAGATGGCACATGCGCCTTCTCCACCTGGGCCCTTACGCCCCTTCTGCTCACGTCCTGTGGATGAGGGCCGGCCACGGGGTCCCTTCGTCCTGCCTGCTTCCCGGGTGGGCCGAGATGCGTGGTTGCTGCCCAAGCAGCGACTCTGGTGTGGCGGTCGGTGGGCGACAAGCCGCCCTCGCCAGGCCCAGGTTGCTGATAACAGAGCGAGAGCCCCAAGGAGAGGGACCCCGTCTGGCCCGATATACCCCCCACCCGGGTATTATTTATGGAGCGGGTGCTCAATACAGATCTGTCGAATGCGTAAACGAAGGAAAAAGGGAACGAATGAAAAAAGAAGCCACAGACCCGGCTGCGTCCAGGGGGACGTGTCCAGGTTGCTCTGGCTTTTGGAAAGCGTGGTTCTCCAGTCGAAGAGGGAAAAAAAAGCATTGGCGGGACGGAGATGCCATTTTTCTCTAAGACAGTGGAAGGAAGCGTTTTGACTGTTGTCCAGGATATCCTGAGCGGGGCGGACGGAGCCCTCTCCCCAGCCGGGCCTCCTTCCCAGCGGCCGTGTGTTTATCTGGAAGGGGTCTGCTCNCGGCCGACAAGCCGCGGCCGGAGGCCCGGGCCCCGCGCTGCCGCGGCTGCCTGGAAATAGATGGCTTTTCTCGTCTCTCTGGTGGGAACTGGGAGTTTCCCAGCAAAAGGTAACACAGCCTGTGGGACATTATTTCCTGAGAAGCACTGGATTTCCCCCCATATTAGTCATCGCGGAATGTGTATTATTTTAACTCTTGGAGTTGGACCCGGGTCCCAGTCCACCGCGAAGAAAGAGTGGAAAGTCGCCAGTGGGGCCAGCGTGGGGACCTGGGGAGGAGTGCCGTCCTCTCCCCTTGGGGATGGCGTGGTGCTCCCTGGGGGCACACACACGGGGCTGGGCCGGGGCCAGGACCTGGGGACTTCTCGGAAGTGGGGTCCAAGCCCCGGGTCCCTTGTGGGCCAGGGGGGAGCGGAGTGGAGGGGACGGCGCCCACCAGGGTGAGGAGGTCTCCTTTGCTGGCCACCTGTTCGGTGCCAGGTGCGCACAGTGCCTTGGAGGCAGGGATAGATGGGCAGCCCGGCTGCGAATGGTAGGGGACACGGCACGTGCAGGCTCAGAAAAAGCGACGATATGCTCCTCGTGGAAGGGGCGGGTCCCCAAAGAGTTTTCCAGATACTGCAGCGGGGGTGCTGCAGGGGCTAGGATCCGTGAGAGCAAGGACCCAGGGGCCGGGAGGGCAGGTGTGCGCGTGGAAGTGTCTCCCTGGGTCCCCAGTGGAGCCCGTGATGTCTGGCCACGTGGCTGGCTACACGGGCGGGGGCCCCACACGGCTCAGCAGCAGTAGTGCAGGCTGAGAGAAGGCAGTGAACTTGCAAGTCCCCTCCCTCCCTTACCTGCAGGAGAAGGTGATCGTGGGCAAGATCTGGGAAGGCAGAGGGCACCGGAGGGGATGGTGAGGGATCCATGGGAGGTGATCACATCGTGGCTGCCAGGGTGCCCTGTCCTCTGAGCCCCATCCTGTCTGTAGGGATTCTGGGAGAGGCTATGAGCAGATTCTTCCTGTAGGCACCTGTCCCTTGGCATCTGGGAAAATCCTGTTGGCAGGTAAAGCAGGTGCCAGGTGTTAGAGTGCGGGCACTGGAGCCAAACTGCCTGGGTTCAAATCCTGTGTGATTTCCTAGCTGTGTGCCCTTGAACTGGCGCCTTCTGAGCCTCAGCTGATAGCATCCAGCTGAGTTAGGAGGGTACAGGGGAGGCCCACAGGCGCACATTTGAGCCACGCTGTTGCACGGTTGTCTTGGGAGAGCTGATGCTCTGGGATCCCCGATCTCTGAGTCAGGCGCCTGGCCTCTTTTTCTCTCCATTCTCCCCCTCCAGCTCGGTCTCCTCCTTCTGTGTCTCTCAGCCGGCCTCAGGAGCCTGCTGTTTAAATTTCTCCCAGAGGAGGTAGTGACAGCATTGAGTTGCACTGCATGCGGGTGCCCGCATCCCCATGCCCCGGTCAAAGCAGGGAAGGAGTCAGGCGGAGGGGCTCAGCTGGCCTCGCGCCTGTGGCGTGAATTGTCACTCAGTTTCGACCGTCCAGATCAAAAGCCCCCTCCTCCAGGAAGTCCTCTGACACTTGGCTGAGGGGCCAGTAACTGCCTGGCCATCCCCACGCCTGCACGCCGCCCCACTCTGGGCATCGGTGTGAAGTGCCCCTGGGATTCAGTCGCAGGCTCAGCCCCCGATACTCTGCTGCCCGGTGAAAGCGCCGGTCAAAGAANCCCTGCGTTCATCTCCATCTTCACCCCTCCCCTGTCCTTGCCGTTGTTTTCCTCGTGGCTCTGTCCCCCTCCCGCCACGGGGAGGTCTGAGGACACGGTTGGTTTGTCGGGCACATGAGATGCAGGCCAAGGGGCTCGCACACCGTAAGCCTGAGGCGCCCCGGGGCCGCCCGGGGCTCCCTCCGCCCCGGGCGTCTCCAGGGAGCCGCTTACAGCTGCGGAGTCGTGGAGAAGGGAAGTGTGACTGTCACTTCCGGGCGCAGCTGCTTCGGGGAAGGGGCGAGAGGGACTGAGGGACCCGACCCCGTGCCACGGCCGCCGGAGGCAGGCCCGCGTTCCAATAAAACTTTATTCGCAGAGGCGCAGAGCGGCCCGCGTGTGGCTGCAGCTTGCTGGGCCCGCTTCGCAGGTGTCGCTCAGGTCCCGCCCGGGCGCCGGTCCGGCCTCAGTGGCAGCACATCCGGGGGCACACCCCTCCCGTCTCGGACCCTCCTGGCCGTTGCCCGTGGGGGAGACCCCCGGCGCCCGCCGCGCAGACGGGCCTGCCTCCCCGGCTGGGCTCCCGCCTCTGCCCGCGCCCTCTCTCCCTGTGTGTCCCGCACACGGGACGGGAGCGCTGTGTCGGCGCGGGGGACCCCGAGGTCGGCACTGCTTGTCGCTGACACAGCTCACTAGCCCGCCGACCCCTCGGCTGTCTGTGACTGACGACGACGACTGCCGTCCTGTAACAGTCAGCGGGGAGACCGGGGCAAAGATGGGGCCGGCGGCAGGCGGGGAGCGGCCGCTCCTGGGGCGTCTCGGCCCAGACCAGACTCGGACCCCCTCCTGCCCTGTGGCCCCAGGCCCTTCCCTCTGGGCCACCTTGTTGGGACACAGCTCATTCCCAGGAATCCACATCTGGGGCCAGAGAAGGGGCGCTGTGACCGTCCAGGCCCCGAGCCGCCCTGGGACCCCAGCTAGTAGCTCACGGGGGACCCCTCCCAGCGGCAGCCGGGCACACGGAGGCCGGGAGTCGGGCTGCCCGGAATCGGGGTGTGGCGGCCCCTCGGCGCGTCCCGGGTCCTCTGCAAAGTTGCCCCGTGCCCTTCCTGCGCGGCCACACTGTCCTCCCCGCCTTGGGGGTGGGGGCCCAGGCTCAGAGCCGCTCGGGAGCCTTGTCCACGCTGTGGAACCGGGTCCAGACCCAACCCAGGCTCCGCCGCACACGCCGCCTTTAGTTACTCGACTGGGTTGGATGGTGTCCCCCAAACTCATGTCCTTCCCGGAGACGTGACCCCATTTGGAGAAGGGGTCGTTGCACATGTGATGAGGTCAGAGTATGTCCTTATGAGCAGAGGAAAGACGGAAAGACAGACACGCAGAAGGGAGGCGTCCCAGGGGCAGCAGGGGCCGAGGCCGAGGGATGCGTCCACAAGCCAACGAACGCCAAGGATTTCCGGAAGCTGAGAGAAGCGTGTGCAACGAATCCTCCCCTGGAGCCTCAGAGGGAGCACGGCCGGGGGACGCCTTGGGTTGGGACTCCGGCCTCCAGCTGCGCGGGAAGTACCCCTTGTTGTCTCCAGCCCCCACTTCAGGCCGCGTCATCACCGCCGACACGTGACGGGACCTGCGATCCCCGGGGCCCCGACAGGCCAGCCTCCAGTGGGGACGTTCAGCGGCTCAGCCTCCAGAGCTGAAACCCTGAAGGCTCTGACGGAGGTTGAAGGGGCTGGAAGGGGCTGGAAGGGCAGCCCGAGGGCCCGCGGGAGTGGGTTCCTCCCCAGATAGTCACCGCCTGGAGTCTGGAGACGGTGCTGCCGCCCCGGGACTGGGGGTCGGTCCGCAATCAGCACAGGGCCGCGCTCAGGGCCCCCGAGGGCCAGCCAAGGCCCTGAGCAGCCCAGATGCTCAGCTGTGCGCGTAGCGCCCTTCACCACACAGACACCCCGGCGGCCGCGGCAAGTGCCTCGGAGCCCAGCCCTGGGCGTGCGAGCCAGGTGGGGTACGGGACAAACGCATTTAACTGGGAAGGGGAGGCCCTCCTGCTCCCCTGCAGACACGGCTGCCCTCTCTGCCGTGAGCCCCTCAGGACTGCAGAGAGATGCCTCGGACCACAGACGGCGGGGAGANTGCCCACACACGGGGGACCTAGAGGGAGTGTCACTGCGTCGGTGACACCTTGGCTGGTCGCAAGTGGCAGGAAGCCCAGCTCCACGTGGCTGAGTTGGAACAGTGTTTGTTCAGTTACCTGAGAAGTCCAGGGGCATGTCAGCTTCAGGTGTGGCTGGATCCAGGCGTTGTGGTGTGAGCATCAAGAAGCCTCCCCTCCCTTCTTCCCTCATCTCTGCTTTCGTCTGGGAGAACTTAATCAGCACACAGTCCATCCAAAGTGGCGCCAGCCCCTCTGGGCTTCCTGCTGGCCCAGCAATCCTCCGAGCTGCCTCAGCCCCACTTCTCAAGCCTGACTCCCTCGGGAGTGCCCTGAGTTCACTGCCGCCGGGACAAATCGATACCCTGGAGCTGGGGGTGGGGCCGGTCCCATCCTACCTCACGGCCCGAGAGCTGGGAAGGGTCCTCGTGGGAAAAGTGGTGAGTCAGACAGAGAATACCAGAAATCACTGCCGCTGGGGCCGAGAGCCGGCATGCATCGGTGCAGCCGTGCCGATGGCTGAAATACGGACGGAGTTCAGGGCCACGGCCCGGAGTTTTCTGAGCGCTTCCCCTCCCGCCATCCTGGACACCCTGACCTGGCGTCTGGCCACAGCGCCTGGAAGAGGAGGGTGTCCGGGAGCCGAGGGTCTGCACCATGATGGTGCCGAGTATTTGGAACACGGCTCTAGACTCCAACAGGGACCGTCAGGACCCTGGGGCTGGGACCGAGCTGCGGAGAACCGGGCAGGGTGCGCAGCAGTGCTCCCGAGCGGGCCGGTGCTGGGCTCCGAGGGGCCGGAGCGACAGTGGGCTGTGCCACATGGGCGGTGATGGAAGCGGGTGCCAGGTCCCGGCTGCGTGCCCCCCACGACCGTGTGGTCCCAGCACACCTTCCAAGATGCCGAGAGGGGTAGGTGTGGGGCCACGCTGTCCGTCCGACGGCACGAGTCCTGTGATGTGGCTTCCGGGGCTGAGGCTGGGGGGGGCTGTCAGCATCAGGTGCCGTCTCCATCCCTCCCCATGCTCGCGCTCCTCCCCGCATTGTCCCCGGTGCCCGGAGAACTAGGCCTTCCCGCGATGCCCAGCGTCTCCCTCAGGAGGCTGGACCAGGGCTGGGACGGGCCCCGGACACGGTCCGTGGGGTCCCGGTAACCCCCCCGCCCCGTCTGCGAGTCCTCCCATCCGTGTCCTTTCCGTTATTTTCGGTGAGTGGTTTTCCCGCTTCATTCGGGATTATACTTTCCGGGTTCTTTGCGTACTGGAAAGCTTAGCTGTGGGTCTTACCCTGCTGGGTGACACATATTTTTGTCTCCCTCTCAGTATCCTTGAGCTCTGTTCTGGGACGCAGTTAAGCTCCTTGGAAGCAGCTCGATCGTTCAATTTTTGCAAGGTTAAAAGTAGCTAGTTGCTGGGGCGCCTGGGTGGCTTAGTCGGTTGAGTGTCCGACTTTCGCTTAGGTCATGATCTCGCAGTTCGTGGGTTCGGGCCCCGCGTAGGGCTCTGTGCTGACTGCCAACNCTCTCTCCTAGAAATAAATAAAACATTAAAAAAAATTAAAAAAAAAAAAAAGTAGCCAGTTGCAGTAATGATCTGAGCATCTCAGATGTACACAACCTGGGCTGGGATTTTCTGCTTCATGAGCAAGAATGTAGGCAGCCGACTCCTGTTTTGAGACCGAGCTACGCGCGTGATTCTGAGCTAAGTTGTTCTCAGGTCAAGAAGTTGACCCGTATGGTAGGTGTCTTTTGACACTGGACTTGTGATCTGGAGGCAATGTCTTTCGTGGTCCACAAGTAAGCCACGTTACAACCACCTTTCTCCCTACCTGCCGTGGGCCACGTGCCGTGTACCACGGCTGAACCACCTGCGTTGCCTCCGCGGTGCCCAGGCTAGGGCTTCATGTAGCCTAGGGCTTCATGTCCCCCCCCCTGCGATGTAGGCGGGAAGGTTGGCCCACGCCGTGGGACAGAATGCCGAGAGGCCGTGGAGGTGTGGCCTGACAGTGGCTTTCAAAGGGGCCTGAGAGACGGAGTTCACATCCGCTCCGAAGAAGGTGGGGTCCACGTCGCCCCGGGGCCCTCGCAGGAAAGCCGCACATAAAGTGTTTATCGCGCGTCGAAGGCATTTTCCTATTTGAATCCTTTTCTACGTTAGCAATTCCCACTCCTCTCCGCCACCCATGACCTAACTCGGTCCCCACTCCTTCCCTGCGCAGCCAGCGTTCTTCTGACCGCCATTTGCCGATGAGAAAGCAGGCTCGGGATGGGACCCTGATGCGAGGCGGTGGCTGTGGGCCGGGGCCCAGGGGAAACGCGAGTGCGTCCTGACGCCGGGGCCCTGTCTCTCCTCTGCCACCCATCTCGCCTCTCTTCAAAGTGAGCCACAAGGAAGACGGCCTCCAGGAAGCCGAGAGGGGCGGGGAGCGGCCTCTGCCCCGGCCACACGTCCATTGAAGGCAGCATTGTGAGAGATGGCTTTTGGCGAAAGATGAGCAATAAATTAAATTACTCCGAGCACACACTCCGCATTGTCTCGGAGAAGCAGAGCATCGGCCTGCGCCAGCGGGGCTGTTATAAACCGCAAGGAGACTCCGCCACCTGGGGGCTCGGCCCAGGACCCCCCGGGTCCCGGGACCACCCCCCCCCCAGGTCTCAGTCTTCCCTCTGCTCCCCGCAGACGCTGACGGTGGACCCCCACCAGCTCTGGCTCTGGGTGGGGGGAGGCCTGGCTCAAACGACGCTCTGCCCAGAAACCACAAGTTTATGAATCCCAGAAGTTTCGCTCGCTCAGGTCAGGCGCAGAGCTTGGCTGACGTTCGCAGAGACATTCTTCTCTGTCAGGCAACAGAGCGCAGCAAGGACGCCAGCTGCGAGGCCTCAGAGCCCAGGTCTCTAATTAAAACAGTGGAAAATTAGATACCTTCACAAATCCATCACGGCCGCCCCTGCCGTCCCAGGAAAGGCTTTGGGGCCGGCCCCACCTGGTTCGTATGCTGACGGGGTCCCTACGTCGGCCTGTGTGTGTGCGTGCATGTGAGTGTGCACGTGAGTGCATGCGCATGTATATGTGAGTGTGTGCATGTGCACGTGTGTGTGAGTGTGCGTGTTTGCACTGCATCGTGTGACTGTGTGCACCTGTGTGAGTATGCACGCACATGAGTGTGTGTGCGTGTGTGCCGGTGTCTGCACCATTGAGTGTGTCAGTGTGTGAGTATGGGTGTGTGTCTCAGTGAGAGTGTCCACGTGTGACTCTCCGGCGGTGAGAGTGTATATGAGTGTGACAGTGCATGTGCGTGTCAGTGTGTGTGTGTGTGCACACGCATGCCCATGTTTTCTCTTCTCATGTTCTACCTTTTCTGCTTCTTTCCTTTTCCTTCTTTCTGTTTCTGGAGTCTGGTGCTCAACCGAGAGGAGAGAATTTCATCAAACAGTGACTTTCATCGACTCTCTGAGCTTGAAGATACTTTCCTGCTCAGTGATCTTAATGCTACATCTTATTTAATCCTCCTAATAGCTGGGCAAGGCGGTGCCATCAATTCTGTTTTGCAAAAGAGGAGACTGAGGCTAGGTGAACTTGGCTGCCTGGTCCCGGGGCCCCAGCCTGGTGCTGACCTGGGGCTTGAACCCCAGCTTGCTCCCCGCCCCTGCCAGAGCCAACCTCTGCATAGACTCCGCCACCTTTAGGTGTCAGCCCTGTGCCACCGGCCCAAGGCACAGACTTGGTTGTGATGTGCACCATTTATTGTGCTTTGCAAATGAACAGCACAGGCGAGGTAGTGTCAATAGCCTCGTTTTACAGAGAAGGAATTGGCTCTTGAATATTGGAGCAGACAGTGTGGACCAGGTACCGGCTCTTGACCCTCACAACTCCCTGCACGCAGCTCTCCCTGCCTGGTGTTGCCTCTGGTCCCCAAGCCTGCTCCGCCCCCCTGCCTGCAGACCCTAAGTGCTGAGGTCTGATGTCCCCGGGAGCATAATGCCTGAGCTCCCCATGTCAGCCATGGTAACTCTGAGGTGTGATCTGAGACTTCACAAGGGCTTACGATTTGATGGGAAACCATCGGTCGTACACAAATCGACATGTGATGGAATGTGAGCTGGAGACACGCAGCCGGGAAGTGGACATCAGGGTGGGGCCCCTGAAGAATGCGGGTGCCAGTCTGTACAGGGTGGTCAGGGAAGGCTTGGGAGGAGGCACTGACTGGTGTGTAGATGTGAAGCAAGTGAGTGAGGGAGCCACGAGGAGATACGGGGGGAGAATATTCCAGGCAGACAGAAGAGAAGAGGAAAATGGTGGCTGTTATCATCACCATAGTTACTGTGCCCCCAGTCACCATGATCATCACCATCCCCATCACAGTCATCATCCTCACCATCATCAGCACCATTATCAGTATCATCATCGCCACAATCACCACCATCATCATCACCATCACCACCATCACCACCACCATTACCATTCCAATTCCAATTCCGTTGGTCTGGGGTGGATACAGTGGCACATTTTAAACCCCCCCCAGATGATTCTAAAGTACATCACTTGGGGTGGGAGTTGCTGCCCTAAAGCTAAAACATTTTATAGGCAAAATTTCATGTTAAAATTCCACACTCACAAAAACTCTGTGAGGTTGATTTTCTGATGCATCATATTGTATAGATGGGAAGACAGATTTAGAGAGAATAAGGGGCTTGAGTGAGACCAGCAGCCCACCAGCTGCACGGAGCCCCTGTGACCCAGATGCTCGCCCTTAGCCATCGCTCCGTGTGCCCACTGAGTCAGAGAGACCTTCAGAGCATCAGCACGTACTATGCACCCAGGGAATACCTGTGGGTGGTTGGAAGCTTGTTTCCAAGCCAGGGCCCTCAACTCCCAGCCCAGGACACTTCCACTTCCTGTCCCTGCCCCAAATTTGTATGCTGCCCTTGAAGGAGAGAGCCAGCCATGAGACGCCAGAAAATAGATAAAGGCAGTCATATCACCATAGCTGTTGGTGCTGTCGTCGTTTCTCACGTCACCAAACCCCACTTGGCGCAATATTCTAAGAAGCATTTGTACACCTATTAATTTGCAGCAACCATACGAGAGTTGACAGTCATTTCCCTGCTTTTTCAGATGAGCAAACCTAAGGCACAGAAAGGTTAAGGAACTTGCCTGAGTCACACAGTGGGGGAGTGGCAGAGCCAAGGTCATGCGTAAACTTTGACTTGTTAGGAGCTCCGCCGCCCCATCCTTCCATCCCCCTCCCTCGTGCCAGCTTGTTAGGGAAAACGCAGCCTCAGAACCAAAGGCTCCCGGTCTAAGCAGCCATGAGTTTCGGCAAGAACTTCCCGGAGCCTCAGTTTTCTGGTCTGTAAATGGGGGGTGATTTGGCGCTTCCTCTGCTGATCTCCCAGGGCCATTATGAAACCACAGCGGAAGGGACGTGGCCGCATTTCGTAAACCTCCGAGCCCTGTGAACGTGCCACGCACCGCTCTGGGGGCCACTCTTGTGAACGTGGCCATGGCCGACCTTCTTGGCCCCACGTAACTTTAGCCCGTCAGCTCGCCAGGCATCACTGCCGCCTCGGCTGGAGGAGGGCCCTGAACAACACCGGGTCTTTAGGCGCCTTCTTGGTTCAGGCGCTGGCGCATGCAGAGGGGAGCCGGGGTCCCGCGCACTGGGTGCTTCCCCGACCACGGCCACGGCTGCTGCGGGGCCGGGGGTGGGGGCTGGAGGGAGAGACGGTGGCGGTCCAGCGTCTGAACCTCAGCAACACACTGAGAACACGTGTCCTGGGGCCCAGCGTGAGAGGTGCTGTGAGGAAGTTAGCCACGTCCCCTGCAGACTGGAGACTGATTTCGTGTTTGATCACCCAGCGCGCCCGTGATGGCCGCTACTCTGCGGTGCGTCCTGAGTTCCCGCCGGTTGACTTGCGATCGCGGCTGGATCGTCCATACTTCGGGCAGGTTCTTCAGGCCCAGTGGTTATCGAGTCTCATCGGCGACAAGAAAGGTAATGCGTACTGACTGTTGAGCACAAGGCGGTTTTCCAGGTGCGCTGGTAACCCTGGCAGCCGGCTCTGTGGGGGAGGGGAGAAGCGGCCGGCGCACCTGCCTGTCTCCACGGAGTACATGTCCTCCTAGGCTGACCCCCAGCGACCGGTGCGAGGTCACGGAGCAGCGAGTCAGGCCGAGGCGCCCAGCAGCTCACCGTGACCGGGTATTTCCACCGCGGCGATTCAATACACATAAATATGCTAAGAGCGGAGATATCAGTGAAAATACAGTAACGTAATTCTGAAATGATGAGTTTCGAGTCTTCACTGCCTTTACTTTTTCACATAATGTATTTAATTTCAACTTGTACATAATTTTTAATAACAAAAAAGTCTGAAGTTGATTAAAGCATCGTAGCGCTTGCGAGCCGGCGCAAGTCGGCCCTGGCACTCCCCTGGGTGGCTACCGCATGGATCTCTGTTTGACAGGCGAGGGCAGCGAAGCACAGAGAGGTTAAGCGGCTCGTCGAGGGTCACAGCTGGGCCTGGATTCAAACCTATTAGCTTGGCCAGTGCAGACAATGATCAGATATACTAGTCTGCATCTGTGTACTGCAGATTTGAGGGATTATCTCCCGGGAGATTTGAGGGATTATCGCCTGTAATGCACTCAGATGGATAGCTCGTACCTACTACGTGCTCAGTCCATGCTGGCTGCCGTTAGCATCGTTCCCATGAGTACAAGCCGGTGACCCATGCGTGCATCAGACACAGCTCCTTCCCTGACTTGGTGAGGGGGTGCATCAGGGGGTGTGCGCTCACAATCGGGGAGCCGCGGGGGCCCCTACCTTGCCTCGCCTGCCCCGGCTCGGCCCACCATTCCCACCACCCGTGCTTTGGCACGCGAGCCAGGTGAACGGGGGGCAGGGGTGCGTGAGGGGTGCAGGTAGCCGCTCCGGGCAGCACGGCCCACCCCACCCCAGCCCCACCGGCCTCCCTGCCAGGTCGGCGTGGGCGTCAGGAAGCCAGTGGCCCGGTCAGCGCAGGCTGTCATTGTCCCACGAGGCAAAAGCAGCCCCGTGATGCCGCCCTGTGGCGCCCTCACCTCTCAGCCCTTCCTTTGAACTCTGACAGTAATCCCACACGCACACTCGGCTGCCAAGCCAGCATGTCTGATGTCCTTTCCGGCTTTTGTAATGTCACTTCCCGCCGGGGACGGGGAGATGCGTTCTTGATGTAGAAGAGTTACTTTTTGGCATAAAGTCCCTGACGTGCGTAGAGAATCAGCATGGGCGGAGCTCCTGGCTCAGGTATTGCAGGCAGTTCCAGTTGCTGCGCTTGGTCGTCTCTTCCCCCTCCTCCTCCCCCCCCATCCTCCGTGGCCACTTGGGGATCATCCATTCAGAAAATGTGGCTGTGGAAGTGGAAACCCCAAGGGGGAGGCCGGCTTCTTCAGGAAGTGCTTGGTTCCTGGTAAATTAATTGTTGGCGATTTCACTCGAGAATCAAAAGTAAAAGGACACCGAGAAATCGTGGCTGCGAAGCCCTTAAATCTTTGATAGGAATGCAGCGTATGCAGTGAATATGATGCGACGGATGTCGTTAAATGGGACAGAATTCTAGACTCGCGTGACATAGGTGGTACAGAGCGGGCTCAGCAAACGTTTCTGCGAGGGGCAGGTAGGAAACCGCCTTTGCACGCTGTACTGTCGGGTTGCTCAGCGCTGCTGCGGACGCAGGAAAGCAGTGTGGACAGAGCGTTAGAGAGTGGGTGTGGTGGCGTTCCAGCTAAACTTTACGTGCCCTCACGAAAACCCTCTGCGTTTGGTAGCGTGAACATGACTCGGCTGTGGCCGCCGGCCAGACCTGGCTCCCAGCCCTGGTTCAGGAGTCAGACGAGCTGAA
>NW_027528369.1:9032602-9041002 GCF_008692635.1 Crocuta crocuta | reverse complement strand
GGGGAGGGTGATGATGATGAGGAAGGAGATGAGGAGGAGGAGGGGGAGGGGGAGGGGGAGGGTGGTGAGGACAAGGAGGTTGATAAAGAGGAAGGTGATGATGGGGAGGAAAGTGATGATGAGGAGGAGGGTGATGAAGAGGAAGGTGATGATGGGGAGGAAGGTGATGATGGGGAGGAGGGTGGTGAGGAGGAGGGTGATGAAGACGAGGAAGGTGATGAGGAGGGGAGGAGGGGGGGGGAGGAGGGCGAGGAGGGGTGGGTGATGAGGGGAAGAGTGCTGAACTCTAGACTCTGCCTGCTGCTGACCCGGCGGCCTGGGCAAAGCCGTGCCCCGACCTGGCTTCAGGGTCGTGCAGTGTCCCCCCCGCGGGCGGCTCTGTGGGCTCAGGCGACGAGCCCTCGTGGGGTCACGCGTTCCTTCAGAGACCCTGGAGGGTGTGCCCTGAGCGCTGTGACGCTAGAGCCGGGCGGGCTCTCACAAGAGTCCCGTCTGGCCGTGGTCGCTGCAGCGTCCACGCCCCGGGCCCCAGAACCTGCGAACATGCCCTGATTTGGAGACGGGGTTCCGCACAGATGCGACTAAGGACCTCGGGGTGAGGTCGCCCTGGACTCGGGTGCTCCCTGCGTCCAAGGACACGTGTGCTCACAGGACACAGAAGAGCAGAGACGCAGACACGGGGGAGGCCACGTGAGGATGAAGCCTGGGGAGACACGGACGTGAGCGGAGGCTGGAAGAGGCAGGAAGGACCCCGCCTCCCGGAGAGCCTTGCCTGGGACCCCCGCCCCCGGAGCGGTAAGAGAAAAATTTCTGTGGCTTAAGCCGCCAGCTCGTGGCCATCTGTGGCGGCAGCCAGAGGACACTGACCCCGTCACCGAGCGCGGCGTTGCTGCGGAGGCTCCGCGGCCCAGATCCTCCGACACTTCCTCGTGTCCCTTGCGGAAATGCCATTATCTGCTGATAAGTGGAAATATTTCCAGTGGAGCTTTCGCAGGTCCAAACTCGTTAATGAGGCTCAGCGTTCGGCCTCAGCTCCTGGGTCAACGCTGCTGCAGAAAGTTCGGACGGATGCTGGGCCAGGGAGTGTAGCCAGGCGTGCGCTGAGTCAAGAAGCGATTTCTGTGTGTGCGTGTGTGTGCTCGCACCTACGTGGTGAACTTTGTTTTGTCACGGATCAGAAATCTGCTTTAGAAAGTTATAAAACTATGTGCTGCATCATAACCTACAACATAATACTATAGATTGTCATCAAGTAACGTCCCCCAGGGATGCCGGGCCGGGCTCACCCCGCGGGCACCTCACGCGCACCCTGTCCCGGGATGGATTTTAGGACGGGGACGCCGCGTTATGGAAATGACACGCCGGTGTTTCCACACGTGCGTGTGCTGAAAGCAGCCGTCACCCAGCGTGGCTGGGAACAGAAACGTGCCTGCATAGGTTTTAGATAAAGTGATATTTACCCCCTCGAGCACCGAAGGCCTGCCCTCAAACAAGATGAAC
Organism: Crocuta crocuta; assembly: GCF_008692635.1. Taxonomy (NCBI): domain Eukaryota; kingdom Metazoa; phylum Chordata; class Mammalia; order Carnivora; family Hyaenidae; genus Crocuta; species Crocuta crocuta. The sequence goes on along the minus strand of NW_027528369.1, from coordinate 9,039,502 downwards.
AAAATCCAAGCTCCCCTTTGATGAAAAGAATTGTGACCTGGAGAGCACTCAGCCCAGAGTTGGACGGGGACCGGCCTGCTCGTGGATGATGTTTCCGCCCAGAAGAGGGTCAGGCCAGGAGGGGACCCAGGGGAGGGGAGCCACACCCCACTTCCCTCCTCCCTGGACCAGGGACGGCCCCCCTACAGAAAGGGGACCAGGACTCAACTTCATCATGAGGGGGACTCAGCTTTGTCGTCACACCCACCTGGCCCTGGATTTGGCCCCCGGCGTGACGTAGTCATTTAGAAACCCCCGTGAGCCCTGGTGTCCATCTTTCTGCAAAGCATTTAACGAGGAGAGCCTCACGGGGCTGCCGGAGGGACCAGAGGAGCCCAGGTTCGGAGAGCAGTGAGGCCCCACCCCTTACCCTAACCGACTGTCCAACACCTGCTGATGTCATAGTGAGTTCTCCGTCAGGGGAGGCATTCAAGCACTTGTGCGGGCACAGGCACAAAGCAGAGTGCTGAGGACCTCGAGTTCCATCCCATACAGCCTCTCTCGCACCGACAGGCACTGCTGAGCCGGGGCTCCCTGGTGGGCTGAGCCCTGCTACGCATGGAGCTCCGTCAGGGTGACAGTGACACCAGGCAGAGGCCACAGCCTGCCTGCCACTCTGCAGCCGCTTCCACGCAGCGTCCACACCAGCCTGGAGACCGGCAAGGTCATCTTACAGCGTTCTGTTTTATTTGGGTCACTTTGAAACTCGCCGAGCTTGCCTGGAAACCTCCTCAGGCCAGACCTGTCCTCTCCCCGCCCTGGGGGGCGGCGGGCTGCCGGCCGCGGCCGCCTCGGATCCCAAGTTTGGAAACTTCCCTTCGCTACCAAATGAGAAGAGCTTCCTCGTTCCTTATTCATGACCCGCACCATGGCGGCCAATCAGAGCATGAGATAATCACCGTGACCGGTTCCCAAAGCACTGAAACTTGACCTTCGAGTCACTCTGGTTTTGATTCATGTGCAAGTTCTCTTAGGTTTTGTGAAATTATGAAAATAGCTCCTGGGTCACCAGCGTAACGTGCTCAGAGTGATGGAGAGGCAGCGCCGTGCCAGGCCAGCCCGAGGCCCCGGGGACNCATCCTGGGCCTGGGGGTGAGCGGGGGGCGGTGTGCCACAACCAGCATTTACGTAACAAGTTGCTGAGGGAAGAAACCTTCAACCCATAGCAGGACAGCGGGGATGGTGGCATTGGGGACCGCTGGGCACGAAGGCACGGGGGGCGGAGTTTGAATCGGATCTTGCAAACGGAGGTGGAGTTCGAGTGGGGAAGGGTGTTTCACACGGAGGGAACAGCATGTGCAGAGTCTAGAGGACTGGCAAGGCGTCGATGGCTGGGGCTGGGGAGACAGCGACAGGTGGGCGGGAATCCGGTGACATGCGATGCGGTGACTATGTCGTGTGAGTCCTAGTTACAGAAATCGTGACTCTTTAAACGGCATAATTAGAAAGTCTCTTCTGGCTGTACCTCCGTCTCAGGGGAGAGATCACCAACTGACCTCGGTGGGAGCTCAGTTCTTGCGGCTGTAAATACTGGGGCTTCCTGGGTGCCCCCCGCCCCCCAGAAGCCAAGGTTCGATAGAGGAACGTATGCGGGAAAAGGAGGATGTGGGTCCTCCCGGGGAAGCATCCCAGGTGTGTTTTCAGGGGTGCAGGACGCAGGGCGGGCAGCAGAGGGGTGAGCTGAGACGCCCTGGGGAGCTGTGCTTGTCCCCGGAGGGTGAAGCAGGGCCCTTTAGCTGAGGGCCCGGCTCTCCCAGCACGCGGGGGAAGGACCACGCGGGTGAATCCCAAAGGCGGGCGGCCCCCGCGGCACCTGAGTCCGGAGCTGAGGTCTGAGCAGAGGGTCTGACTGGGGCCGGGTCCTCACCACCCTGAGCTCCGGGGCCATGACACACCCCGGGCTGGCCGGCAAGCTGCTTGGCCGGTTGCTTTGGAATCAGGTGGTCGGAGGAGCCGAGGTCGGGGGGTGGGAGGGCGCAGACCACAGGCCCCTTCGGAGGGCAGCTGTGGTGTGGGAGGTGTGCAGTGCTTGCTGCTCCGGCACAGCCTTCCGGACTTTCCTGGCTGAGCCAACAAACAGCAAAGCCACTACTTTTAGCATCTGGCCACGTTCCGCACCTCTGGTAAATAGACAACTCATTTTTTTTTTACATTAAAAAAAATGAATTCCAGTTAGTTAACATACAGCGTTTCATTAGATTCAGGTGTACAATATCGTGATTCAACATTTCCATATAACCCGGTGCTCATCACAACTGCACCCCCGAATCCCCATCACCTAGTTCACCCCCCCTCCACCCACCTCCCCTCTGGTCACCGTCCGCGTGTTCTCTCTAGAGCTAAGAGTCTTTCTTGGTTTCTCTCTCTTTATCCCTTTGCTTATCTGTTTGTTTCTGAAATTCCACACACGACTGAAATCACATGGTATTTGTCTTCCTCTGACTTATTTCATGTAGGCTAATACTCTCTAGTTCCATCCACGCTGTTGCAAACGGCAAAATGTCATCCTTTTTTATAGCTGCGTAATACTCCACTGTGCACATACACCACTTCTTCTTTACTCATCTACCCATGGACACCTGCGTTGCTTCCATAGCTTGGCCAGGGTACATAATGCTGCTATAAATCTGGGGGTGCATGCGCCCTTCTGAATCTGTATTTTTGTATCCTTTGGGTAACCACCTAGTAGTGAGATTGCTGGATCATAGGGTAGTTCTATTTTTAACTTTGTAAGGGACCTCCATACTGTTTCCCAGAGTAGCTGCACCAGTTTGCATTCCCACCAGCCCAGGGGTGCAAGAGGGTCCCCCTTTCTCCACATCCTCGTCAACTCTTGTTGTTTCTGGTGGTGTTGATGTTAGCCTTCTGGCAGGTATGACGTGAGATCTCGTTGTGGCTTGGATTTGCATTTCCCTCGTGAGGAGGGACGCTGAGCATCGTTTCATGTGGCTGTTGGCCGTCTGGATGTCCTCTTTGGAGAAGTGTCTGTTCATGTCTTCTGCCCATTTCTTCACTGGATTATTTTTTTGGGTGTTGAGTTTAGTAAGTTCTCTATAGATTTTGGATACTAGCCCTTTATCAGACAGGTCAGTTGCAGATATCTTCTCTTATGCCCTCGGTGGTCTTCTCGAGTTTTGTTGATTGTTTCCTTCATTGTGCAGAAGCTTTTTATTTTGATGTAGTCCCAAGAGTTTATTTTACTTTTGTTTCTCTTGCCTCAGGGGGCGTATCTAGAGAGAAGTTGTTACAACCAATAAAGAGGCTGCTGCCTGTGTTCTCCTCTAGGATTTTGGTGGTTTCCTGTCTCACGTATAGGTCTTTCATCCATTTCGAATTTATTCTGTGTGTGGTGTAAGAAAGTGGTCCATGTTCATTCTTCTGCACGCTGCTGTCCAGCGTTGAAGACTGTCTTTATTCCATTGGATATTCCTCCCTACTTTGTTGAAGATGAGTTGACCTTTAAGTTATACGTTCACTTTTGTGTTTTCTAGGCTGTTCCATTGATCTGAGTGTCTGTTTTTGTGCCAGTACCATACTGTCTCGATGATCACAACTTTGTGACACGGCTTGAAGTCCGGGATTCTGATGCCTCCAGGCGTGTTTTTCTCCTTCAAGATTGCTTTGGCTGTTTGGGGATAGTCAGCTCATTCTTATGTCCAAGTTGTGTGCCCCCCACCCCGGAAATGGACCAGATCTGGAAAGCCACACGGCATGTGTCTAGTCCTGTATTTGTGGCCAGTGTGGCAAAGACAGCAGCGTCCACCAGCCTGTTGATCCCATGTACTCCTTGCCCCCCCAGTTGTTAGGAGGGCCCCCCCACCCGTCACCAGGGGATGACTAGTTCTGGCCACTGAAGCAGGAGCACATGCAGGTGTAGACGGTGAAAGACCCCGAAGTACTTTCTTCTTTGGTCAGCGTCTCCACTGCTCAAAACCCTTGCAGCCACCAGACGGTGGTGTCACCGAGGACTTGGGCGCCTGCGTGACCACAGGGAGCACAGCTCCCTCGCTGCACATGATCACGAGCGAGAAATAAACCTTTGCTGTGTTAGAAGCCATGGTGAGGATGTGGGGGTTTCTTCTGTTCCCGAGCATAGTCTGGTCCCTCTGGACGAATGCAGAGACTGATGCCAGAGGGGGATGTGGTATCACACGGTTCAGACACACAGCGTGAGCTCAGCGGTCAGACGGCAGAGGCGAGGGAATACACCGGGTGCCGGAAGCGTGGGCAGCAGGACCGGCGCCGCCTCGGTGAGTGCGCGTCCTGGGAGAAAGAGGCGGGAGCGCAGCCCAGGGCCCGTACGCTGCCAGCGGCCTCACTGGGCAAAACACGACAAAAAAAGAGACAAGCTCAAGAACGCATCTCCTTTGCCCCCAAACCAGATGGGAATCAAAGGTCTGGCCCCATCGAGAAGCCAGACGCCGCTCAACCCAGCAGCAGAAAAGGCCAGGCTGGAAGAATCCGGGAAGGCCTTGTAAACGGATTTTTGGCTAATTAAGTGTTCTTGAGGCCGAGTGCTGATGAATGGTGCGGTGGCCCATAAGTCCTTTCGGTCGGGCGGAGTGACTCATGGCAGAGATTAATGGGAGACCTTCCCAGAGAAACCCAGCAAGTTCCAGAAAGAGAAGACGATGATGCAGAGAAACGTGTCCTCGCGAGCCCTGTGTCTCAGAGTGCGCGGCGGGCGTGTTCGCTGCTCGTGAGGCCGCGGCCGCCAGGGAGGCGGGAAGCTGCTGACTTTTTGTGAGGGTTTTGCTGCCAACAAAGAGCTTGGTCTCCCACCTTCAACAGGCAGAAGGCGGCCGAGGAAGTGGTAGGTACAGCCTCTGAAGAGAGCACCCCGCCCTGTGTCCGCTTCGGGGGGCCAGGAGCATGAAGGGCAAGGAAGAACGTTCCACGGGCTGTGGACAAGCCACGAGGGCCCGGGAGCCCCGGGCAGGGTGCGTTTTCTACCTCAGGGAAGCACCTTCCAGAGCGGCCCAGCTGGACTGGAGAAATGCCCTCGGCTAGTTCCTCTCTGAGTGGGAATGTTGCCCGGTGTGCATCCTGCCCTTCCTCCCCGTGCCCCACCCCTGCACGCCAAATAACACCCTAAATCAGAATGTCCAGCACAAAGGTCCACATAGAGACTGCCGTACAGACCAGCACGCATCCCCAGAAGCCCCGGGCTGCTTGCTGGGATACAGCCTGGTGGGACTTCCAGGTGTCGTGCTTGGAGAGGGGCCGGGTGTGATTTTGTGGGATGGAGGAAGCAGCGGAGACGGTAACTCACTGTTACATCTGCGGTTGCCGTGTAACAAATCATCCCAACGCATAGTGACTCAGATGTTGTTATCATGACATCTCCCTCCTTGGTGGGTCTGGGTGGGGAAATCAGAAAAGACACGGCAAGCCTGCTCTGTCTCGGCTCCGTGACGTGTGAGCCCAGCTGGGAGGATGTGAGCAGCTGGAAGGGTGGGCAGCTCGCTGGCCCGCTCCCTCGCCACGTGGCCACGTCGGCGCTTCCCGAGGACGGAAGGGGGCCTGGTCCTCTTAAAGCCCAGGTCCGGGCTGGCCTGGTGTCGCTGTCGCCGTGCCCGGTCCGTCGAGGTGGCTGGAGGCCCACCCGACGCCGGGTGGGAGTTCCCGCCGCCCCCAGGCACCCAGCCGCCTCCGGGCTCCTGCGAGTTTGCTGTTTGTGACCGGTGGCCTCGAAGGTACCCGTCCTGCTCTGCCGCCGTCGCGGGGCCGCGTGTGGGTCTGCTCCGCGGTCTTCTCCTTCCAGGCTCCGGGCGGCTGCACTGACCCTGCTACGGCGTGGCTGACAGTCGCGTCCTGGGTGGGACCCAACAGGTCACACGCTGCATGATGCCATTTATAGGCGATGTCCACATGAGGTGGGCGCCGGGAGACGGTTGGGTTTGCGGGAGTGGCCGCTGGCGGTGGACGGTTTTCTCGGATGAAGTGTTCTCGAAGTGACTGGGTGATGGCTAGCTGTGTGGCCCCGGGCAAGCTCCTTAACCTCTCTGAGCCCCGGCTGCTGCATCTGGATACAACGGGGTGGAAATCGCACCTGGTCTACAGGTGCTCTTTATGAAGATTAACTGCAGTCACCGGTCGGAGCTTTGAGCGGCTGTGGCCGCCCGGGAGCCTGGCCACGGACCTGCTGCCTGTGCGTTCTGTGGAGGGGACTCGAGCCCAGAGAAGCGGGGTGATTCTCACAGGGGCTCCGAGGCCGCCCTCCCCGCCCCTCCCTTCCAGATTCCGGCTGCCGGCCGAGGTGGGCCGGGCGGGTTGGACCCTCCGCAGGGCCCAGGCCCCTCAGCCACGGGGCCTGCCATTTCTGTGGTGTGGACGCCGGCCCTTGGGCAGGCCTGCCACTGTGGTTTGGAGAAGTACATGGCATGCTGATTACTTAATCCTAAAACAACGAGAATTTTCTCTTTTTTAAGGGGCAATGACAGGAAGCTGGCAACGTTGCAGAGCTGGCCACACGCGTCCTGGGCTCCTTTCTGGGGGTAGAGGGAGGTGTGGCCTGTGGCGCAGGGCCGGGCAGGGGGTCTGGGCTTGGCACCCTCCCCTCTGGCCCCCCCGCAGGCTCAGGGGGCCACTCCGAGGACCTGTCTGCTCTGAGCCGTCTGATCCCTGCGACCTCGCGGGACACTGGGGGCCCGAGGAAGGGGCCCGTCTTCTGATGGAGAGGCTGCCCTGGTGGCCATTTGGACTTGCCTTTAGGGGTCCCCAAAGAGTGAGGCTCACGGAAAGGCAAGTGGCATAACCCTGGCCACCATCCAGCGTGTCCCCTGGGAAGCAGGGAGCTTTTCCCTGAGCTTGGCCTCCGTTGCCCGTTTGAGCACCCTCCCCTGCTTCCCGCAGAGCAGA
>NW_027528369.1:9007472-9032497 GCF_008692635.1 Crocuta crocuta | reverse complement strand
GGGCGGTGACGGCCTCCAGGGGGAGGAACGGGCTCTGAGATGAGACATTGCAGCGAGGCGCACGGTGTCCCCCAAAATGTACGTCCCCGCCCTGGCCCCGGACCCTGAGAACGTGCCCCGACTTGAAGACGGGGTGTCTGCAGATGTGAGGCGAGTGGGGACCGAGATGAGTCCGTCCTGATGGTCGAGCAGAGTGTCCTCGTGAGGCAGAGGCGGCGGCGGCTCTGAGACCCCGGCCCAGAGCACAGGGGCGGAGGCGGCCAGCGCCTGGGGCCACCTGAGCTGGAAGAGGGAGAGAGACCCCCACCCCCAGCCCACTGGAGCCTCCGGAGGGAGCATGGCTCTGCCCACAGCTGGACTCGGGGGGCGACATTCCTGTGGCTCCAAGCCCCCCAGGACCCCCGCGGGCGACCCAGAGGAGGACGTCCGTCCCGCTCCAGACCTGGGGAAGGCGTGGCCACGGGGTCCACGTGGATGTCGCCGTGGCTGCTGCTGGTGGCCGCACACCTGCCCCTGGCCGTGGGGAGGCACCTGCATGCGGGCTCCCCTCCCCTCTCCCCGAGGATCCCTCCGGCCTCGAGACTCTGAGGGGAGCCGCAGCCAGCAGCAGGCAGGGGTGGCCCGTGTCGCCTGCAGCTGCCTGGCCCGCACCTCCTCACCCCTTCAGGGTGCTTCTGGGGTCACCTCCTCATCTCGGGCTCTGCTCTGGGGTAGCCCAGACATGACCATGAGCATGGACACCTGCTCTGTCGCTGCAGGAGCACCTGCTGAGTGCCTACTGCATACCAGGCCCAGCAGGGGCGGTGTGTGCTGAGCGCCTACTGCATACCAGGCCCAGCGAGGGCAGTATACCTACTGCATACCAGGCCCAGCAGGGGCAGTGTGCTGAGCACCTACTGTATACCAGGCCCAGCAGGGGCAGTGCATGCTGAGCACCTACTGCATACCAGGCCCAGCAGGGGCAGTGTGCTGAGCACCTACTGTATACCAGGCCCAGCAGGGGCAGTGCATGCTGAGCGCCTACTGCATACCAGGCCCAGCGAGGGCAGTGTGCTGAGCACCTATGCATACCAGGCCCAGCAGGAGCAGTGTGCTGAGCATCTACTGTATACCAGGCCCAGCAGGGGCAGTGCATGCTGAGTGCCTACTGCATACTAGGCCCAGCGAGGGCAGTGCGTGCTGAGCACCTACTGCATACCAGGCCCAGCGAGGCCAGTGCATGCTGAGCGCCTACTGCATACCAGGCCCACGTGCCTGCTGGTGGGTACAGCCTGACGAACCCCCTTGCTCCTAGAACTGTTACTAAAGGAAAGGACGGTCCTGAAATAACGTGGGGGGGGGCGGCTCTCAAACGAGCCCCCCAGGAGGACTGCTCCCACACCGTGACCAGTTCATGCCCGCACAGACGGCTGGAATGCAGCGTCCCGGACGGCCCTCATGCTGGGCCGTGACACGGTCCCGCCGCCTGGCCTCCCCGGGCCGCCCCCGAACCCCAGGAGCAGCGGTAGAAGCCAAGGCTGGAAGGGCTCAGCACCCATTGGTCCGACCCTCTCGTCTTTTCAGAACAGGAGACGGTGGCTCGGAGAGGGGGGTAACTTGCCCGCGTCACCGGCTGAGTGGGGACCTGAGGCTCCAGGTGCCCCCTGGGGCCCCGGCCACGGTTCCCGAGGCCTCGGCCCTCGTCCGCATCCGCAGGTCCCTCCGGGATGGATCCGCAGCCTCGGTCCCTGCGTGGACCGTCTGGGCGGACCTGGTACCAGCCGTTCCCCGGGGCCGCCACCCACCGGCTCCCTGCAGGGCAGCTGGGGGCCTTCCGGGTGTGCGGGCCGCCGGGCCTGATGACCACACGCCCGCTGCTGATTGACGAACGAGCTGGGACCTGAGTGGCTCAGCAGAGTAATGACACCAAGTGTTGGCTTGAGGGCCGGCGGGGCAGGCCAGATAAAGACAGAAGGCGGGGAGGGTCTGGGGGGCGGCCTGCTGGGCCCCTGGGGCCCGGGGCCTTCATGCAGGACGGGGAATCAGTCACTCCTGAACACCACGTCCGGCCTGCCCCGGCGAGCTGGGTGGTCCTGCGCTGGCCGCCCGTCAGCTCCTGCTTCACCCCCACGTCTCCACCGGCCGCTGTGACAATTCCTGCCCGTCAATCACTCGGCAGCTCAAGCAGTTACTAAGCCAGACATCGCCTCGGGCCGGCACTAGCAACAAGGACCGCAAGGACGGCGGTAGTGGTAAAAATCCTGAAAACACGGACACTTCATCGTCACAACAGATTTTTGAAATGGATACTATTTCATCAGCTTTTATAGATCAGAAACCTCATCAATAAACTCATTCATTCCCACCACCATACACAGTGAGTGTTGGGGGGGAGATTCCTTAACTCAGGAGCACATCTGTCTGGCTCTAGACCCGTGAGGGACTCCGGATGGAAAGTCCAGTGCTCGCTTGCTCTTAGAAGGAGATGCAAAGAAGAAACCGTTTGGTTTCTTCCACTGGATGTTGTGACGGCTGCAAGTGATAGCTGGAACCGTGGCAACCGTTTTGTGATACTGAGGAAGGGGCTGACATGTTGAGGCTAGAAGAGCAGCAAGAGGGAAGAACTTGGGTTCCTGGTGACTGAGTTAACCATCTGAGCCTCCCGATTTCTTGGCCTGCAAGGAAATGCATGTCCCTTATTGTGTAAACTGCCTTGGATGGGGTTCCTGCTACTTAAAGCCAAACACCTCCTCTCCGACTGATGGACTAAAAAGGGAAACATCCTTCAGAGTGACCCCCCTGCAGGGGACCTTGCTGACAAATGTAAGTGCTCAGTGAGTGGAGGTCATCATGGCAGAAGCGACGATGGTGGTGATACACTGCTGACGGTCTGCTTCACCCGTCAGATTGGGAGACCGGACTTTTCGGGAATGCAGGTTTAACATTTCCAGCCCATTTCCTTTCAGGCTCAAACAGAATGATGTCAGGAAAGGCCGAGCGTGGCAGGGAGCGCCGCCCTGGGCTGACCTTCGGGTCTACCTGTCCGCATAGCTGCCACAGGCTGCCCAGGGCCAGGGAGTCAGACCAGGCGGGATTCTGCTGGCGTTGGCACCTTCGGTCCTCAGATCTGTCCCCTTCCAGAGGCGCCATCCTTAGGAGGAGCTGGTGAGGCAGGGGTTTGAATTCAGGTTTGGCCAACTGTTTGCTGTGGAGAGTGGGGGGGAAACAGGAGCGTCCGTCGGAGCCCACGGGGTGCACACCGCTGTGGTCTTGGAGGCAACGTGACACGGGCCCAGATGCGGCACAGAAGTCCTTCCTCAGAAAATCCATCCCGTGACGGGGAAAGTGCTGGTGTGTAAGGATACATTTACAGAGGTATCTGTTCATGGCGTCATATGGAGCGGAAGCAAAAACCCAGACAAATAGGCCAAGCAAGCTGCGTACGAACAGAACCCCCTTTGGTGGGCAGAGGGGACCGAGGCGCGTGTGAGCTGTGACTTGTCAGCCGCTGATGAAGGAGGAGGGCGTGTGGGAGCATCAGGGAGGCCGTCCGTGTGAAGAGGGAGAACCTGGCGTGCAGAGGGACGTTTGCGATTTAATCTCACTTGGGTAAAACACAGGGAGGGGATTTCCATTTGGGCGCATACTCTCTCGTTGGCCTTGAAGATGCGAGCCATCCTGGGCCCCACAGCCGTGAGAAAAGGAATTCTGCCGAAAACCCACGGGAACTCAGAAGGGAGTCCTTCCCGGTTGTGCCTCTGATGAGAACACAGCCCAGCTCTCACACTCAGCCTTGTGAGACCCCAAGCAGAGGGCCCAGGGGAGCCGTGCCCAGACTCCTGACCCTCAGAAACTGTGAGATAGTAAATGTGTGTTGTTTGAAGCCACCAAGTTTGCGGGGAAATTACACAGTAGTAGAAATATAACGCTAAGCTCATGACTACACAGTTGAAACAGTAGAAGGGAATGACATGCAAACCCAGCCCTGACCCCGTCACCCCCTATCTCGCTGCAGGCTGATGCCCCTCTGAGGACTTCGACGGTGGGGTCGGGTTTGTTTTCAAGTACATGTAAATTACTTCCCTCCAACTCCCTCCGTGGACTACGGAACACACCCTCTCTTAAACAAATCTTGCTTATTCTCATTTAACACCGCATCTTACGACCTTCTTTACTAGCTCCCCAAGACCTCCTGAATTCTCTTTCTCTGGTGAAAATGGGTCTGAGCACATCNAAGGTTGAAGGTTTGGCAGAACCACAGATAACTCAGGTCTCTGAAAATGATTAGGTCGGCTAATGGATGCTCAGAGCCTGTAAAATTCACGAGGCTGTCAAATCGTTTCCAGACATGGGAGGGACGAGCAGAGGAAGGGCTGAGAGCCTCGGTGGAGGAGGAAGATGGTGCTTTATGGCGGCTGGAGACAGAGGGATGGGGGGCCCCGCCGTGCCTTTGGGGCATTTCAGCAATTTGAATATATTTTATTGGGTTCTTTTCTCGTTATAAAAGGACTATATGATTCTTTGCTAAGCCCAGTGACTCAGAGGTAGGTAAACGAAAAGATGAGCTGGGAGTTTGCCTACAGATACCCCGGGGGGAGTGCACCACCGTGTGAGTCTGGGAGTCCAGCAGTGCAGCTCTTCGTGACCACCCCACACAAAACCCCCGCCTCAGGGTTTGGAAGGAGGGTGAGTTGGATAAAGCAGCAGCATCAATGAATCGAGTCGAGTGTCGAGTGAAAACAGCCCCACACGGTGTGATTCCATTTGTTTTTTATTATTTATTTTTTATTTATTTTTGAGAGAGACAGAGCCCAGGTGGGGAGGGGCAGAGAGAGAGGGAGACACAGAATCGGCTCCAGGCTCCAAGCTGGCAGCACAGAGCCCGACGTGGGGCTCGAACCCACGAACCGCGAGATCATGACCTGAGCCGAAGCCGGACGCTTAACTGACTGAGCCTCCCAGGCGCCCCCATGTGATTCGATTTATATTAGGGTGTAAAAGCAGGCAGAGCTAAACCCATGCTGTTGGAAGTTAGGGCCGTGCTAACCCCTTGGTGGAGAGTGGCAGAGAGGGAGAGCTTCTGGGGCCTGTAACGTCCATTTGTCGGCCTGGGTGATGGTTTACTCGGGCGTGTTCAGCTGTTAGAAATCCGTCTTGCTGTAGATCTATGATTTCTGCATTTTTCCGGGGGCATCGAGACTTCAATGCAAAGTTTGAAACTCAGTACCTCTTGTCATGACAGTATGTGGCCACGTTTAGAATTCAAACCTTGCACATTGTTCCAAGAGGATCTAGCAAAAACGGGTTTCGAGTGGTTGGAAGTCAAAAGGGAACACCCCAAGTCTGAACCGCGTGGGCGCATTAATACAAGGTGTTTCCCCCATAAATACAGCCCAGCACCGTAAATGTAGTTTCTCTTCCTTGTGATCTTCTAACATTTGCTTAGCTTCCTTTTTCGTAAGAATACGCTGCATGACACACACAACACACAAAATGCGTGTGAGTCAACGGTTCACTTATGGATATGGCTTCCAGTCAACAGTAAGCTGCTGGTCAGGTTTTGGGGGTGCTCAAAATTATACACGAATTTTTGGCCGTTCAGGGAGGTCGGCATTCCTCCCCCCTCGTCGTTCAAGGGTCAACTGTAGTTTTGTTCGAAGAAAATGAAGCAGTTTCAGGAGGCCCGAGGGAACTCAGAAAACAGGGCTGTAGGACGCAGTGTTCAGTGGCATCAAAGCCGAAGCCCTCCCGGCGTCGGTGGGGAGTAGAAGGAGAGGAAGCAGGATGCAGGCAGCGCTGGTCTCCTAGCAATGACCCCCCCACCTCATTGGCCAGAACGGGGTCACATGACCACTTCTAGCTGCAAGAGAGCCTGGGAATCCTCTATCTTGCTGAGTTCTGTTTGTCGGGGAGAAGTTCAGAAGGGACCTGCCGTGCGGAGGCTCTGTGCCCGTAAACAGCAAGACTGACCCCAGAAGGCCGTTTTCAGGGGGTCCTGAGGACGAAGGAAGAGGGTGCCCCCTGCTGGGAGGACGGGGATGCCCCCGGCCTGAGCTGCCTCTGCCGACCGCCCTGGCGGCGCGGCTCTGACACGGACCTTCCAGGACACACGGCTACTCAGGCCCGTTGGGAATCAATGGGAATTAATTCTGTAAATAAAGAGGCGGGACAGGAAACCGCCAGTTCTCAAGTACTTCCCACGTGCGAGGCAGCGTGCCTCCCACGAGCCACCCGCTGTCCTGGAGCACGAGGGACCAGCACCCGCTTTGCAGACAAGACACCGGTGGGAGGTGGTCATTTCACAGCGGCGCTGGGTGCTTGGCCTCGTCCCGCTCGGGCCTCCTGGGGAGCACCATTGTCTTGCACAGACGACGGGGGTTCTCCATGTGCGTGGACGCCCGCACGCGTGGCCCCGCTGCCCAGCACGGCCCTCCTGGGCGCCGGGGCCAGCCACCGGCTGGCCTGCATTCTGGACACTCCCTGCTGATGAGAAGGCCCCGCAGTGCCAACCCCCTGCTTCATTATCTGCACACCTTTTCCAAAGGACCTGAGTTTTCGTCGGCGCCCTGCCCAGGCCCCTCGCGGGTCCACACAGAATATACAAAGAAGACAGCTCTTCCTGGCATGATGTACGGGCCCCTCGCTGGGGGCCTGTCTATCTCCACAAGATCCCGCTCCTCGGGCCGGGTATTGCTGGGGTCACAGCCCTGGGGAGGTCGCCAGAGGTCAGATAAGGATGATGTTGAGTCTGTCAGTGACCAGACCTGCTGGCCAGACTCACCCTGATGGGCCTCTGCCTGGGATGTTAGTGAGATGTGTCGTGGGGTCGGTGAGGGAGGGGAGGGGCCGTGCTGATTGTGGTCACGGGGTCACTTCACCTCAGTGACTGAGGACCTTTGGGCGGTGGGGATGCCGCTCTCCTGCTAAGCTGCCCCAGGGCCAGCCCCATAGTAGACACTCAGTAAACATCATGCACGAATAAATGAACTTCTATGTGACCCTGAGGTGGGGCCCATGAATGGTCTCGAGGCCTAGCCTCCCCCCACTTCCTTTGGTCAGAGCGCTCTGACTTCCCTTTGGGAGAAATGATTTCTTCCAGTACATGCAGTTCTGCACAATCTGAGCCGTGTGGGGACCCATGACTCCTGCTGCGGCGGCTGGGCTGGGCACAGAGGGAGGAAGTCCCCAGTGATGGCCAGACCGGCCCATCCCTGCTGAGACACCAGGGAGGTGTTNCACCCGCCCATCCACCCATCCCTCCCTCCCTCCCTCCATCCACTCACCCACCCACCTAACCATCCACCCATCCATCCAGAACACGCTGGCTCTGCCCCCTTCCACGTGTCCGCTTCCACAGGCACAAGTGGAAACATCATCCACGGGCTCACAGCCGCACGGTGACAGATGGCCGCCCACAGAAAAGTGCAAAGGGCAAAGGGACGGCTGTGCAGGCGTGGGGTGTAGGGTGAGGGCTGTGGCCATGGAGGCTGCGCTGAGGGTGGAGGCAGCCCCACCCCGAGGGGACACGGCCACGGGGGAGGCCTGGGTGCACGGTGGGCGGCGGTGGCGGAGGAGATGGGACGCCGGCTGGAGAACCTGGCGCCCGGCCTTCGTACGGAGACTTGGGAATTGCCCTCCCTCGCCCCCCACCCCCCGTTCTGAAGAAAGCAGCGGAGGCAGCGGGCATGCGTGCTCCCCAGTCCGGTGAGGGCCTGTGAGTGCCGTGGCAAGCAGTTCTCTCGAACCCTGTGATTTCTCCTGGCATAAGCGACGCTTCCAAAGGGGATTTTCTTAGCCAGTTTTGTTCTGCGTTGTTTTGTTTTCCTGGGGGGTGTGGGGGGCGAGGTGCTGAGTAGCGGGGTCTTTGAGTGCCCCTCGTGACGATCACAAACTGACTCTGCGTCCCCTGAGGACCATGGCACACGGTTCTTGGAAGCGTCCGCCCCTCCATTATGTTTCAGAAAGGGCAGCGCCAGAGGCGTTTTCTGAAGAATCGAGATCTGAAAATAGCGTTATCTTACTCTCTTATTGTGGGCACAGGAAGGCAGCCCGGCCGGGCCAAGGGAAACAGGGCGCACTTCCATCAGGTTCCCGAAGACCGGAGCATTTTGATTTCATCTTAGGAAAAGCTCGGCATGTAATAGGATTCGATGACTATTTTAAGCAACTTTACGCATTAAGTGGAAAACAAGAAAGAAGAATGAGAGATCGCTGAGTCAAACTGCACAGGGTGGAGGGGCCCGAGTGTGAAACACAAAATCCAGACAGATCCTTCGAAATGCCGCGTGGGTTCCTTCTTCTCTCTGCTCCACCTGCCAGGATTCGATTTAATCCCATTCCAGCCAGAGCAGGGGCCTGGGCTGTGTGATGCCGTCCCCGAGCCCTCCATCCACGCTGGCGCTCCCCTTCTCGATAGAGAGCCCCTTCTTCTATGTTACATGGCGGTTTGTGTTATTGTTTTGGCCTGATAATTACGATTATTTATGACCCCCCATCCCCCGCCACGAACCGCAGGTCCCCTGAGGGCAGAAGGATACATACAGCCCTGTCTTCTTCCAGGGCTCCTGGCATGTGGCCTGGTCGTTGGCAGGAGACCCACACCTGCCGGCGACAGTCATTAATTAGCTAAATTAACCCCCGTGTCTGACGTGATTCTACGGGCCGTGTAATCAGTGCGCCAGCCCCGTGAGCGTGTGGATGCACCGATGTGGGCTTGTACACCTTTCTTCTTCATGACCCACCCCGCGTAAAAAGAGATCTGAGCTCGCGTACGACCTTTAAAACTCGCGTGAGCCACGAGAGCGCACAGTTAAGCGCACAGTTAAAGGCCAATCAGAAATCATTTGGAAGCAGAGAGACCAATCTCCAGGAGTCTGGAATGAGTTAGGTGCTGTGATTAAACACAAAATTTTACTCTGTGCTTCCTGGCCGCCGAGATAAAATGGAAATTATTCAGAACCATCAGCGTCTTCCTGTTACTCAACTCTGGGAGGACTTTAAGGAGGAGGCCCCTGTTCAAGGCTGGTGGAAAATGCTTTTGACTTCCACTTTGTTAAAGATACAGAACGTTAGTCACATATTCAGAGCTGAGGTCATGTGCGGGTGATGGGATTAGGATGTGGGGGGCAGGGACGGGGGCAGGGACGGGGGCACAGAGGGGGGCAGGGACGGCTCCATGCCTTTTCAGACCCGTGGCTCTCAGCTGGGGTCGCTGCTGTGACAGCCACCCCAATCCTCCCAGGCTTCAGGGCAGCGGAAGGTCATTTCTTGCACTGCAGATGGTGCGGCTGGGTCACTGCTTCCCTCTGTGAGGTCATTCGGGAACGTGGGTCCTTCACCAGGTGGCTGAGTCACCCTCTTCCCTCTGTGGTCCTCCCCGTCCAACTGGTGGTTGGGGAAAGGCACACCCACTTCTGAGCCACTTGGACCAGGAAGTGAGTCCCATGTCACCATGGGTATGTGTCCCAGGGCCACCTTGGATGCCAGGGACTGAGAAGGGTGACGGCTGTCCCCAGTGACAAGTCCTCATTACAGAAGGGGGCTCACGACTATGTAGCAGAATCTCTAAGGAAACACTTGTGAAACCCACAGGCTGGGCCCCTGCCCAGAGATTCTCGCTCTGGGGTCTGGGTGGGCACGAGCTTGGGGACCGTGGAAGGTCCCCTCCAATGATGCTGACGGTGCCCTGGATGCATCAGGCCTCCCCCAACCCCTCCATCGGGTCAGACTTTGACCACATGCTCTGGGTGGGACAGTGTGCCCACAAAATCCACGTCCCTCCCAGAACCCCAGAGCGTGACCTCATTTGGAAGCGGGGTCCCTGCAGATGTAATCAAGTTCAAAGGAGCTCATACTGCAGTAGGGGCCCCGGATCCAATATGACCAATGTCCTTGTAAGAAGAGGAGACACAGGCACACACTCGGCGGAGGCAGGTGTTGTGCAAGGAACGGACGCCGGGGATCGCCAGCTGCGCCAGAGGCTGGGGGAGGCAGGGCAGCAGGCTCCGGGGGGCCCAAAGCACGGCTCCGCCGACACCTTGATTTCAGACTTTGGCTTCCAGAACCGTGGGCGCATAAGTCTCTGTTGTGTGACAGCCTCGGTCGGTGGTGACGCGGCAGTTCCGGAAGCTAAGGCCCCTGGACGGGCCCAGGAATGCAGAGTCCGGGAAATCCATGAACCCCGTGGCCCAGGACCCGGCTCCCAGAGCAGGGCTGCACCAAGGCTCCCACACTGGCTGGGGGCTGGGGAGCTGTGTCTGGGATGACAGACTGGATTTGGCCCCCGCCTTGGCCGTGAGGACCACTTCCGCCGCCCTCTCCCCAGCTACAGAATAAAGCCTAGAAGGGGGTTCCCACAGCGTCGCCCGTGCCCACCAGCTCCGTGGGACGCAGACTCGGGGGCGGGTGTGGGTCCGCGGCTACCACTTCTGGAGCCTTCCTCACAGGCCTCCGGCCGTGGGACAGCACTTTCAGAGCCTGAGCAGTTAGATGCTTCTTTCCTTCATCAGCCCCCGGGACTGAGCCCCAGAACCTTCCGTGTGGACTGCCGGCAAACAGGCCCTGACTGTGAGGGAAGGAGAGAGACCCCTGATCGCATTAGAACGACAGCTTCACCTGCTGTTGGGACCCGGCTGAGAAGGCATCATATAAATGTAGGCTCGTTATCCAGGCAGAGAAATTTGGTAGAAAAACAAAACACCTTCAACCCAGCAGGTCTCAAAGCCAAGTTGAACTTTTTAAAAATCTCGAACGGACAGTGACCACGTTAGCGTGGTCATTTCTCTCGTTCTTGGATCGGAGTGCCTTGGCTCACTCTTAATATTTACTAACTTTCCCCCACCAGTTGGGGAAAAACTGCATTTCCTACCTTTCTAAGTTTATAGGTAGAGAAAGAAATCATAAGGAAAAAGATTAATGCACTTGACCTTGTAAAACCATTTTATGAATCCATGGCAAAATGAGGAAGCAATCAACAAACAGGGGGAAATGTGGGCAATGTCTTCAAAAGATGGTCTGACTTCCTAATCAGAATCGAGAAGAGATTGGTTCTAACGAAGGGTTAATATGAATTACATTTCTTAACACACAAATGACATTTGCAAATCAAAAAGATCAAGGCAATCACCCCAGCAGGCAAAAGGCAATGGGTAGTTGCTTTTTTTTTTTAAGTTTATTTATTTATTTTTGTGGGGGGAGGGGCAGAGAGAGAAAGAGAGAGAGAATCCCCATCAGGCTCCGTGCTGTCCGTGCAGAGCCTGACGTGGGGCTCGATCTCATGGGAGATCGTGACCTGAGCCAAAATCAGCAGTCGGATGCTTCACCGACTGAGCCCCCCAGGGGCCCAGGCAATGAATGTTTTCAAGCAGTTCACAGAAGAGGACGTTGGTCAAAGCCGGCTGGCCTGCCCGGGAAACGCGCAGAGGCCCTGGCAACATAAGGAGACAAAACGGAACCCAGCGGATGTCCTTTCTCTTCCGCCTGCCGATGTGGCGAAGAGGCTTTTAAAAAATCACAGCATTCATTGGGGGATTTCAGAAAAGTTCTCTTATATGAGCTGGTGAGATTGTAGGCTGGTACAAGCTTTATGGAGGGCAACTTGACAAAGGGCACTGAATGCCAAAAAATACACACCTTCTGAGGCAGTCACTATCTTCGTAGTCATTGATTCAAGGGAAACACTCAGAGGTGCTGATGTGGATATAAATGTACAGCAAATATGTGTTCATCACAGCATCATTTAGATATTCTGGGGGGAAAAATAGTTTCATAACTAGTGACCAGGAATTGGGTAAACAGAAGATGGGCTGTGTCGGCAAAGAAATGCTTTAAATCGTGTTCTTAAAAGCTATTTAAAGATGTAAGAAATGTTTGTGGAATATAGTTGTAGGAGAAATATACACAAGGAAAATTCCGTGACAAGGCAGAACACGTGTTGGGATTTTTAAATTAAGGATTTTGTTGATTAGTCTGGGGAGAAAATGATAGATTCAAGTGTTAGCCATGACCTTCTCTGACTTTGTTTATATGCTCAGTTTATTAAAAGTGAATAGGATGGGGGCGCCTGGGGTGCTCAGTCAGTTAAGCGTCTGACTCTTGATTTCGGCTCAGGTCATGGTCTCACGGTTCATGAGTTCGAGTCCCACATCGGGCTCGGCGCTGACAGCACGGAGCCTGCTTGGGACTCTCTCTCTCCCCCTGTCTCTGCCCCTCCCCTGCTTGTGCTCTTCCCTCTCAAAATAAACACTAAAAAAATGTTTAAGTGAATAGGGTAAAGAGAACAGAAAGACCATGGCCGTATATGATATTTATCTGAGTTCAGGAGCTTGGACAGCCTTCTGGATTTTCTACAATAAACGCTTTTACTCTTATTTTAAAAATTACATACAGACCTGGAACATTTGAGGGAAGATTGGGCAACAAAACGAAGAAGGAATTGCTACCGGACGGCAGAGTAAAGCCCTGCGCCGGCCCCTTCCCGGTCAAATCGCCCCCGCTGGCCTCGGACCAGAGGCAGGCACACGCAGCATCCCGGAGGGGGGCCTGGCTCCGTCCTGGCTTCTGCGGCCTCTACCACCAGCGTCAGCCCGCCGGACAAGCTAGGTTTTCTGGAAATCCATGCGATAACGGGCTCCGTGGATGTCGGTGGTGCGCTGTTGTGATTTAGAAGAAGAAATTGCTAAGGAGGAACGCAATCCAGGTGTCTTTGGTTATGGGGAGGTGACTTTTGGAAAGCCCGAGGTCCCCTGCAGATGGGGCCGACTGCCTGGGGAGCCAACCCTGTGGTCAGAGGGCTGGGGGCCTCGCGTCAGCCCCTGGCCCCGGGGAGTCCGGTCAGCCCGAGGGCGCACGGGGTGAGCTCGGAGGCACACGCACCGGGCCGTGCCTTCCCAAGGTGTCTGCCTCAGTCGGCCATTGAGCAAGGTCAACATCGTCGTCGTAAGGGGTTCGGGACTCCACACCCAACGACATTTCACTGTGCGCTTAACTTGGCTTCTTATGCGTCATGCAGAGCGAAACGCCAAAGTCGCACAGCAAACAAGACGCGACTGGGCGAGAAGCTGGGGACCAAAGGCGAAGCTGGCCGGGAGCGCCGTCGGGGAGGCCGGGGGAGGGTCTGGCTCCTCCGTGCCATGTGTCCTGGCCCTGGAGCGCCTGTTCCGTGCCGAGATCAGCCGGGCAGAGCGGTCTTTCCGACGCTCCGATGTGGGAGGGTCAGCGCCTGGAGAGTCTGACCGTTTGCGCAAGCGTCCTTCCTGTTTGAAAGCGTCCAGCCAGCCTGGGGCCGGGGCAGGCGTCCCCTGAGCCCGGTGAGGACCCCCTGGGGCCGGGGCAGGCGTCCCCTGAGCCCGGTGAGGACCCCCTGGGGCCGGCAGGCTCTCTTGACCTTGCTGGTTCCGGGCACTGGGCGCCCCCGGCCTGTGCGGCTCC
This sequence comes from Crocuta crocuta, assembly GCF_008692635.1. Classification (NCBI taxonomy): domain Eukaryota; kingdom Metazoa; phylum Chordata; class Mammalia; order Carnivora; family Hyaenidae; genus Crocuta; species Crocuta crocuta. The sequence goes on along the minus strand of NW_027528369.1, from coordinate 9,019,090 downwards.
GGCCGATCCTGGTCTGGGCTGCAGTGCGCTCGGCCACCTGCCTCTCTGCCGGACGTGGGTGACTCTGTCGCTCTCTCCAGCGGGGTCAGGGAGCTTGCAGAGGCGCCACGCCCCTCCCCCATACCTGCCTAGTGAGAAATGTTTCTCTGAGCTCCGTGAGCCTCTAGCAAAGCGATCCAACCTGTGGGGGGTCCCCAGGGCCTCTGACCTGCCTCTGGCCCTTCAGCCAGAAGCTCAGGTGACATGTGGCGTCTGACACGGGGGAGGGGCAGCCTTGTGGGGCTGAGCCCCGCCCCCACCCGCAGGGTCTGCCGCTGCCCTCCCGGTATTGGGCGACCCGGTGGCGTCCGCGCTGTGTTGTGTGCACACACGCCCAATCCAGCCCTTTGAAGTGTTGTTGGATCCAGCGAAGCCCCTCAAACGGACTCGCTGCTACAGGCGGAGTCTAGAACCCCAGAGGCTGGGGGAATAGAGTTCCCAGGCCACGTCGATGGAGCCGCTCTCTGTCCACGATGAAGGGCTGCTCCTGCTTCTACAACAGCCCTGGGGACAGGGACTCTGCTAATTCCCACTTTACGGATGGGGAAACTGAGGCCGTAGCCATCCAGCAGATATGGCAGAGGCAGGATTCAGACCCGAGGCTGCCATCAGGAGTCGCCACGTGCAAGTGGCCTACTGACAGGTGCATCCTGGTGGACGCCAAGACGCGGACGGGAGCGTGCCTCTCGTCCCTGGGCGAGGCCGCCTGGGCGTGGGCACGTGTCTGGACTTGCAGGGACCACATCATCCCCTGGAGCCACAGGCCTGGCCCTTCCTGGGAAGGTGTGGACACCTGCTCTCGTGCAAGTGGGTTGGTTGGTAGCTTCCCGAAAATATGCGCACGTCCTGACCTCAGAGCCACTGAGTGTGGCCTTGGGGAGGGAGGGTCCTTGTGGACGTGACCCAGCTGAGGACCTGAGCCTGAGGTCCCCCTGGACTATCCACGTGGGCCCTGAATCCACGACTGTCCTCATACGAGAGGCCAGAGAGGCCAGGTGAGGGCGGAGGCAGAGGCAGGAGGGACCCCCCCCACCCCAGCCCGGAGCCTCCGGAGGGAGCGTGGGGACCCTGCGTACACCTTGATTTCAGACTCGAGCCTGCGAAGTGAGAGAGTAAATAATTTTCTGTTGTTTAAAGCCACCACACACTGGTCCTTTGTAACGGCCGCCCAGGACGTGACTACAGAGAAGATTCAAGAAGGCCGTCCTCGTATTCGTGTTTCTCCGGGCCAGCCTGTCCCAGCTCTCGGTGTCTGAGGGTCGCCGGGAGCCCCCCACGCACGGGATCCAGCCCGCCTGAGCCCTGCCTGCCGGGACCTAGAAATAGCTCTGGCCGCGGCGCCCTTTTTTGGTTAATGGATCGGGCTCGAGGTGCTGGCTACTTGAGCAGATTCACCCGCCGGGAGGCCGCGGGAGCCTGGCTCCTTCCCTCCCTGCCCTTTCTTATCATGATGGATTGCCGCTCGGGAGTGAGATGGAGACTGAGAAATGCCTTGCGCCCTGCTCGCTTCACTCGCAAATGCAGGGTCGTAAACTTTTAAAAATAGGCATGGGGCTGCCAGCGTTGTTCAAGGAGAGTCTGATTTATTGAGACGCACCATCATTGTTGCGGATGATTCTGGAACATGCCGGAAGGACCCTACAGGTTGTGACAGTCATAGGTTTTGCTCTCAGTTCTTTGTATTCCTCCTTGGCCATTGGTTTTCTTCCCAATGGAAGGTGGTGGTGATATTCTTGAGGACTTTCCGGGGACCTTCCATGGAAGGCAAACATCTGGTGCTCTATAAATTCTTCCCTGATGGTGTGAACTAAGGGGTAGCAAACTTTGTATCAAGGCGGCTTAAGAGGACCTAGCTGGGAGGGACTGGGGGTCTCAGTCGGTTGAGCACTGACTTCGGCTCAGGTCATGAGCTCACGGTTCGTGGGTTTGAGCCCTGCTGACAGCTCGGAGCCTGGAGCTGCTTCAGATTCTGTGTCTCCCTCTCTCTGACCCTCCCCTGCTCACACTCTGTCTCTCTGTCTCTGTCTCTGTCTCTATCTCAAAAATAAACAATCATTAAAAGAAAAAAAAAGAGTAGCCAGTGGGCTGAGGACAAATCGTGCTTGTACTGAGCACGTCAGAACAAAAGACTCCGTAAAAGTGGATTTTCAAAAGACAAAAAAACCCAAAAAACGCCCAAACAAACAAGAGGGTGGTGGGGGGTTGTACCTCCCGAAGAAGAATGCTGCTCCTAAAAGAACACTTAGCCAACTCTATTCAGATAATAGTGGAAAATAAAATGTGCCAAGGACTCAGCTGACTGCTTTACGGCTGAAATCAGATCCGCCGAGCAGACTGGAGGCGCAGAACGCCTTCTCCACCGTCCGTGTTCCTGCTTTTATGGAGAACAGAAGACGTGAGCCCAGCAACGCAAGGAAGGCATCACGCCCGGTCCTGCTGCTCCAGGAAGATACCTGTGACCCATGGAAGGAAGCTCTCTCCCAGCTCCTCGGCTGTGCCCGCCGTGCGGACGAAGTGCAGTTTGCGTTCCGCGTGGCCGCCCACGGCCCTTCCCCCGCTCGATGTATCGTGAACAATTTTGGACGCAGCGCCCGTCTGCTGGCATCCTTTCCAACAAACAGGCCTCTGCCGCGCGGCCAGACCACACCTCGCTCGGCCGCCCCCTCAAGGCGGCGTGTGCGGGATAATAATCTGATTAGGGGCTAGTTGTTTTGTTCTCGGGCTCGAGCAAGAGGCAGATCCTTCTTCCTTCACGCGGAGCACACGCTCGACGCCAGGTTTCTGTCCTCCTGCTGACGTTAGACGTGGCCGGCGGGGAGTGTGGCTCCGTGCGGCTGACATTTCAGACCTTCCCGGGCAGGGTTTGGAGAGCACGGATGGCAGAGAGGGACGTGGAGTCGGTCCAACAGCTGGTGGGGCCCCGAGGAAACGGGAACATTCTCCATCTAACTGGAGGAGGAACAGCATCCCCCAAAGTGGGCTCCTGAGGGTGCGAGACCCCACCCCTGCCGGCCCTTACAGCGCGTGTCATTCCAGACTTGTCTTTGGAAGGTGCTAACAGAAACCACCCAGACAGCAGCTCAAAAACACCTGTTACATTATTTCTCTCAAGCGTTGAGAAGTCCTGAGGTGGCAGCAACAGCCCTGGGCCAGTACGACTGTCAGAATTGAGGTCTTTTCAATGTTCTTAGACTTTATTTTATCGGCGTCTCATGGCACCAGAATGGCTGCCCTGTCTTCACCATTGCATCTGTGTTCCAGGCAGAAAGAAGGGAGAAAGGGAAGGTCAAGTAGACGGTTTCTGTCCAAATCCACCGGGACTCTGCGTGCAACTCAGTGGCCCAAATTGTGTCACCTGATCACACCCACCTGCAGAGGAAGTATTTCTAAACTCTGAGTCTTCAGGAAACCCTGGAATGTCCCAAACGCATGCTACGACATCTTTTTTGGTGGCTGGGAAATAAACAGCATCTTAAACACACACACACACACACACACACACACACCCCACAACACAACAAAAAACATGCTAAACCAAAATAACAAGAGTAGCTATTTCCAGAGCTTTCCTTCCACGGTGACAAGTTACCCTCCCCCCCCCACCGATTCCCGTGAGGGGTCCTCTGAAGTGTGGCGATGCAGTCAGGGAGGCACCTAGGTGTGCGGGTGGGCAGCGAGGGCCCGGGGGCGCAGCGTGAACGCTCAGGCAGGCCTCCAGGATTGCACCCGCCCGTACCCGAGTGACCTTGTCCAGAAAGCACGGCAGAGACCCTCCGTCTGACCCCGGCCCTGGGCGTCTCCCGCCGGGCGGTGCTCCCCCAGCGGCCAGGACGGTCACGGTTCTCGCTCGGTAGAAACTTGCCAGCTCAAGTCCCTTCGACTTTTACGAACTAAGGGGATCGGCACGCATTGGGTGCTCAAGCCTGTCAGCACCCACCGAGGCTTCCTGCCGCCAGAGAGACAGCGGCTGGGGTGCCTGGTGAGCTGGCGCGAGTGACACCCGTCCTGGGGGCGTGGCCCCCACCCAGATGCCCCCGGGGCCGCCCCTCCAGAGACCTCGCTGCAGGAAAACGGTCTNGCCCCCCTCTCCCCCCCCGCCCCGCCTGCTGCCCCCGGCCCGCCGCGTCGGACCCGGGCCCCTGCCCCACGCGATGAGTCTTCGAGAGCTTCGCCCGAGCCCGTGTGCACGCACGTGCTGCCGTTAGCGCCGCCCCGATGTGACGCGTATCCCTGTAAGAGAAGCTTCTCGGGCTCAGGTAAGTCGCCTGCCCCCGTAGAGNGCTTACAGCCACGGTAGCCCCGCAGCCCACGGTGGCCTCTCGACCGGAACGCCCCCGCCTCCCTCCCGCACGCCGACCCCACGCCGGGGCCTGTCTGGTTCTGCACCCGTGGTCTCAGCCACCCGCTCTGGTCCCCACTCGAGGGCTGAGGCCAGTGGCCGCCCGCTAAGGAGCAGGGCAGGAGCAGCAAGGGGGCCCCGCGCCGGGGAGCTGACGCCTCAACCAGACGCCACGGACGGGGGGCTCCCGGCGCGGGGCCCCCGTGCTCTGCAGGCTGGAGGCCCGAAAGCAGGGTCCCGGCAGAGCGGGGTCCGTCTGCGGCCGTGAGGAGAGTCCGTGCCAGGCCCTCCCCACCTCTGGCTGGTTTGCTGGGGGCCCTCAGTGCCCCTTGGCTTGTGGACGCACCGGCCTGCTGTCTGCCCTCATCTTCACATGCTGATCCCCGTGTGCGCGTGTCTGTGTCCGTAGTTCTCCCCTCGATAGGGACACTGGTGCCTTTGGGTTGGGGACCACTAACTGTGACCTCACCGTAACCTGGCTAATGATGTACGCGACAAACCTCCTTCAGATAAGGTCACGTTCTGAGGATCTGGGGCCGGGACTTCAGCATGTGAACTTTGCGGGGACATAGTTCAACCCATACAGCGCTCTTGCCGGATTAGAGAGTCGTGGAAGGAAACGTTCAACCCTGAGAGGTGGGCAGGAGCTGGCTCAGCTAAAGACGAGGTGAGGATGTTCCTGGGAGGAGGGACAGCGTGTGCAAAGGTCCTGGGGCCGCAGAGAAGATAAGACGCGCGTTCTGGAACCAGTGGGGTCAGAAGTGTTTGAGTGGGGGGTGCTGAGCCCCAAGAGGTGAGCAGCACACAGAAGTTGAGCGTGCAGCGTGGCCTGCTGTGTAGACACACACACACATCCAACATGTTCGTGTATATCCAGGGCAGAAGGAAAGATGCCAGAATGTTCCCAGGGCCGTCCCTGGGTGGTGCCGGGCCGGCACTGAGGGCGCAGGGGTTGCTGGGAAGCCAGGTCTGGTTCCCGAGACCACGCCGCTCCCATGAGGATGCATTTCCCCGTGCAGAACGGTCTGGGCTGAGCAATTACAAAAACTTTTAAAGGCTTATGCGGCAACCCTTCCAGAATGTTTCGCTGCAGCCGTCCTCGTAAACAGATTGTAAAGACGCAATCACCCCAGAGCCACTCGGCTGTGATAATCTGATGTAAGCCAGGCACTGATTTACATGCGCCCGTCCAAACAAACATACCTGCAGACCATCAAACTGGAATTTCTTCCGTGCTTTCCTCCCTGCATTAAGGAACTGCTTTCATTTCTCTTTTGCCGGAGGGAAGCGATGTATTTACTCTGCGGAAGAAGAAAAGCCGTGCGCAGGATGCTGGGGAAGGAGCCGTGAGGAGAGCTCTAGGCCGGGTGGGGGGCTACAGTTCCTTTGCAGACGGGGCGAACCCCCAGCTGGGGGGCCGGGCGGTTCATTTCGTGCTTGTGCTCAATGCTACTTCCGTGGCCCGTGGGTGCCGGGCCCTGCCCTGAGAGCCCAGCAAGCATTAACTCGGGACTCTCCCATCCCCTCCAGGGGCGGGTAAATTGAGGCACGGGGAGCATCCGCTTTCCCCAGTAGAGAGCTGAGCTCCTAAGGTTTGGGTCTGGATTTGCCGTTTGAGCCCTGGCGCTGCCTCCTTAGACCCCCTCCTCCCCGCCGGAGTCTGCTGCTGCCTGCCCCTCCCCAGGCCCCCCTGCACCCCGCCCGGGCTTTGAGGAGGCGGGGACCTCACTTGCTTTGGTCTGACTCCTTTTTGCTCCTTAATTGGCGACCCCTTAAATCGTGGGGTTCGCCTTCCCGGTAGGACAGAGGCCATTGGACTGTGGTGTGGGAGGCCTTGCTGCATCTCGGTGTGGCGGGTGCTGGGCCCCCGCCCTCAGCCTCCCCCAACTGTCACACGCCTGCCTGTCACCCGGGAAGCTTATTAAAATGCAGATCACAGTTGGGGGGGGTGGGGCCTATACTCTACATTTCTTTTTTTTTTTTATTTCTAGGAGAGAGAGAGAGAGACAGAGTGTGAGCAGGGGAGGGTCAGAGAGAGAGGGAGTCACAGACTCTGAAACAGGCTCCAGGCTCTGAGCTGGCAGTCAGCACAGAGCCCGACGCGGGGCCCGAACCCACTAACCGCGAGATCGTGACCTAAGCGAAAGTGGGACGCTTAACCGACTGAGCCACCCAGGCGCCCCTATACTCTGCATTTCTACCCAGAGGCCAAAGACGCCTCTGGTCCCTGGGGATTAGTTGGGCCCCGGCTCCGGCGGAGCCCCAGCCCCCGGCCGTCTGTGTGCGCCTGGGGCCCAGACGTCTTTCCCCTCGGACCGCAGGAGGCGCTCTGTGCAGCAGGTCAGCTGGCCGGGGACCACCCGAGGAGCGGCCCTCGACGTGACTCTTGGGGTTCGGCGTAGGGACCCCTGCTCCCCCGGCCGTGGGTGGGTGGCTGTCCCCGCAGCGGGGAGCCCCGGTCAGCAGCGGGGCAGCTGGACGGAGAACATCCCGGCGGCGCCGTACGTGCTCCAATGAAACAACAGGCCACAGCAGCAAAACAGATTTCTTTTTTAATTTAGCCAGAATTATTCCAAAATAACATGAAACTGATGTAGATGTAGAACATTTTTTAAAAATGTTTGCTTATTTATTTTTGAGAGAGGGGAGGGGGAAGGGCAGGGAGACAGAGGGAGACAGAATCGCAAGCAGGCTCCGCACCGTCAGCGCAGAGCCTGATGCGGGGCTTGAACTCAGGAACTGAGAGGTCGTGATCTGAGCCGAGATCAAGAGTCAGATGCTCAGCCGACTGAGCCCCCGCCGCGGGTGCCCCAACAAAACAGAATTTTTAACTTGGACGAGAAATGCCTAAAACAGAGCAGTGGTTAAATATGGGGTTGGCTTATCGTCTGGACCAGAGGTTGGGAAATGTTTTGTGTAAAGGACCAGACAGTAAATAGTTTAGGCTTTTCAGGCCATACAATTTCCACCGCAACTATTCTGCTCCAAAGTTGTCGTGCAAAACCAGCCACAGACCAAACGTAAGCACATAGGCTGGCTGTGTGCCAATAAAACTTTATTCACAACAGCAGGTGGCGGGCCGCATTTGCCCCCTCCCCCACCCCGGCAGTAGCTCACTGCCTCCACTCGTAGACAGGCTATCGGCGGACCAGCGAAAGTAACGGAGGAAGAGTAGCCTGATGCCACGCGTGCGGCCTCACCCGGCCCAGACTTGGGGGCTGTCGGCGTTTAGGTCCCCCCAGAAGCGTGCCTTCATGCAAGGATGTGAGCAAGCAGCTTATTTGGGAGGTGACCCCAGGAGGCAGATGTAGGAGCCGGGGCCGTGGGACAGGGAGGCGAGTGGTGAGTAAAAGGAACGTCATCAAGAACGTCACGACCTTGACTCCTGGGACCCTGGGAGGCGGGCCGGTGCCGCGCCACCAGCTGGTGCGTGAAACCCCCCTCCCTCCCTGTGGAGGGGGCGCTGGGCCCTGTGTTTGCCGTGTGCGTAGACAAGCTTCTCCCCAGGAGGGCGTGGGCGTGGGGAGGTGAGGACTTAGGGGGCGTGGTGGGCCCTGGTCGAGGGTCTATCGGGACAGACAGGAAAGATGTCCACGCGGGATTCAGCAAGAGAAGAAGGAAGGCGCGCGGGAAACACGCCGGTGCGACCCTGTCTCTGTGCAAATAAACAAGGCGCTTGAGCGAGCGGCGTGCGGCCGTGGGACGGGCCACACAGATGGCCACACCGACGGGCCCTCGCTTCAGCTCTGCCCACGGTGGCAGGTCTGCACTGGTGCGGGCTGCCTGTTGCCCCGGGAAGGCACACGTCGGTCAGGGTGTGATGCTGCCGGGGAAAGCTCAGGGTCACGAGGCCACGTTCGCGTGGACCAGCTACTGCAGTCGGTGGTGAAACAGTCTACAGACTGGGATTCCTTGTGTGCATCACCGTGTACGTGTACGGATTATGTGATGTGTGCATGTGCGTGTCCCCGTGTGGTGTGCCCGCCCACCCGTCTCTGTCGGTCTGTCCATCGCCTGTATCATCAGCTGTCGATCTCTCAATATCTATCAGTGCCTTTCTATCTATCTCTCATCTGTCTATCGATAGAGGGAGCCCGGGGGGCTCAGTCGGTGAAGCATCGACATCGGCTCAGGTCATGATCTCACAGTTCGTGGGTTCAAGCCCCGTGTTGGGTTCTGTGCTGACAGCTCAGAGCCTGGAGCTGCTTCTGATTCTGTGTCTCCCTCTCTCTGCCCCTCCCCCCCTCAAAAATAAACATTAAAAAATTTTTACGTATCTATCATCTATCAATATCCATCATCTATCAGTCTCTATCATCTATCGATCATCTATCAATCCCTCTCTCAATGTCTACCTGTCCGTCCATCCGTCTGTCTCTTCCCAGCAGTCAGCTCATCCAGGTGAAGGGTTTGTTTCCAGTTTGTGCTGAGACTCAGGACACCTGGGTCAAAAAGTCTGTTCCCTGTGTTCCCTCCTGCCCACCGGAGGTAGCTGAAGGTGGAGAGGAAGGGGGTCTCCAGCAGGACGTGTGAAATGAGAAGCGGGTGGAGAGTCGACCGCCAGGAGCCTGTCACGTGATGGTGGCCAGTGGGCCGCGGAGGAGGGGACAGAGCACTGGCAGGGCTGGGGAAGGGCTGGCTGGGCACCGTCACGCGCTTCCTTCACCCGCTGCTCATCCAGTTGAGGGTCCTTTCTGTGTCTTCAGTGCCTCTAAGAACCACATCACCTCAGGGCCTTTGCACATGCTGGCCCCCTATAAGGGATGCGCTCTCTCAGCTCATCGCTTTGGCTGGCTGCTTCCCATCCTTTGGTCTGAGCTCGTTGCCACTTTCTCAGAGAGGCGGCCTGTGCCTGCCCGGGCTGTCGCATCCCCCCCCCCAACCCCATCACACACCCTTTCACCCTTTCATTTTCCTCATAGCTCTACTCCGCTCTCTGGAACGCTCTGGCCCCCGTGCTGCTTTATTCTCCGTGTTATCTGTATGCGCTGTCCACCAGGGAGGGTGTGGACCTGGCCTCTCTAGCTCACAGCTGCACCCTCTGCCGGGATGCAGGAGGGGGTCAGTGAAGCCTGGTTCCCATCAGAACCCCCTCCCCCCCAACAGCAGGGCCTGGGGTGGCGGCGGGGCCTGAACCTTGCAAAGGAAAAGAGCTTGAAAGCGGGTGAGCTCTTCCTGCTACAGTTCAAAGTCAGCCCTGCCCCTGGAGCTGCCATTAGGAGTTTGGATTGTTCCGGAAGCCCGCCGCTGACTGTTGAAAAGGCTCCCAGCTGCTATCAGGAAATAGCTCAGGAAGGTCCCCGTTAAACACCAAGAAACCGAGATGCAATCAGCCGGGCTGGAATTCAGGAAAAGTGCCGGCTCTGGAGTTCGAGACAGAAAGAAGGTGTTTCGGGGCGAGAGGGCGCAGGTCCGCCAGCCGAGACCCTGCTCCTTCCACCTGTCAGGGGAGGCCCGCCCCTCCCGCCCCGGCGGCGGCCTCTGCGTCCCCGCGGCCTGCGGACGAGAATGTTCTGTGATTGCTACTTCTTCCTGCCTGCTGGCATCGGCCCGTAATCTTTCAGCTGTGGTCGTGGAGGCCAAACACGAAGCAGGATTTTCCATTATGGTTGCAATTTTGGCTTGTAATTTTATCACTCGAGCTAAATCCACTTCAGAAATGCCATAAACTAATTGTCACTGAATAAACTGAAACTTTTGAGGAGTTTATAAAAGTGATTTAATGAAAAAAAAAAAGGGAAAATAGAAAGCAAATGTTGCCTAAAGAATTCTTGGCAGAAAGGTAAAANAGGGCGTGGGAGCGGGGGTGGGGTGGGGTGGGCTGCAAATAAAGGGCACAGATCCGATCGAACCCTCGTGCAGCGGAATGGGTCCCGTTTCCTTGATTAAAAATACCGATAATAACAGGGAATGTCAGGGTTAAGTAAATGTGTTAATTACGAAGCTGTGACCATTTTCACAGTTTCTGAAGTTAAACACTCCAACGCAAGCTGTCAGTTTATGTTAGGCAATCACTTGAACGACTACTGGCTCGCTGTTTCACCTCATTCATATTAAGAAACAATATACAAAGGCTATAAAGTGATCAGCTCTGTTTACGCTGAGGAGCCGGGCTGCACCGTCAGCGCACGGGAGCCGGGCGCAGGGAGAGCGCCCCTGGCCTCTGACGGGCTTCTGCTGATTGTTTGTGAAGGAAAATCTTCGGAGAAACTTCCAAACACCGCCAACCCGGGAACGGTCAGGCGGGAGCGAGGCCCAGGGAGGCATTCCGGAACAGCACGGGCTAGGAGGAGAAGCGGGCTCCTCCCCGGAGGGGCTGGGTGACGAGAGGGGGTCCGGGGGACACGCCGGGCGCTCTTGCGTCGACAGCAGCGGGGTGCGGGGTCCGGCGAGGAGAGGCCAGCTGGGCCCCCCGAGGGCGAGGGCCGGCTCCAGCTGGCTCCGTGGCTGCCGGGATCGAGCAGGTGGAGGCAGTTTGGCTCCTGGGCTTCCTGCTGGCCGAGGAGCGTGGGGCCAGCACGCGGCCCGCCGCCCTCCGCGGCCTGGGGAGAGCAAGCACCTCTCGCCTGACACCCTGACGCGGCAGGTCTGCTGTGAGAACGAGAGGCCAGGGTGTCAGAAACCAGCCTGAGAGCCTCTCAGGTGCAGGGCGCCAGCCGCCGCGACAACCCGGAAGAGAAGCGGCCCAGCTGCCCATCAGCGGAGGGGCAGACAGGAGTACTACTCAGCCTTAAAGAGGAAGCAGATCCCGTCACCCGCTCCGACACGGGCAGACCTCGAGGGCAGCACGCCGGGGAGGTAAGCCCGTGGGGACTGGCTCCGTGGGGCCCCCCTCGTGCGAGGTCCTTAGACCCAGAAAGCAGATGGGGGGGCGCCGGGCACTGGGGCCGGGGTGGCGAGTCGGTGTGTAATGGGGACGCAGCTCCAGTTCGGGAAGGCGAGAAAGTTCTGGAAGCGGACGGTGTGATGGCTCCACAACATGCATGTACCTAATGCCCCTGAACTGACACCCAAACTTGGCGAAAATGGCAAATTCTGTTTGCTTTACAACAATAGAAGAAAAATAGCATGAAATAGGCGTGACGAGGAGACGGAGGGAGGCGCCCGAGCAGGCGGTTTGGTTGGCAGAGAGGAAGCACTCGTGTATCTAAGTATTTGTTACCCTCCTTACTATTGGCGCCTCGTAATTACCTGCGGCTGCGGCGTGAGGGGGGGGACCGAGGGGGAGGGAATGGGGGGG
>NW_027528369.1:9000761-9007400 GCF_008692635.1 Crocuta crocuta | reverse complement strand
CGCCGTTACCGATCCACAGCCGATGCATGTGGGGCAGGTAGACGACAGCCCCTGCGGTCACATTTGTGCGGACGGTCGATGGGCCGGCCTCTCACACGAGCCCCGACCTGCTGCAGCGATCCTGCCCTGGACGTATCTGTGGGGCCTCTGCATGTTCCCTGCAGTGCGAAGCTGTGACCCTCGGGGCCACGTGTTGCCCGCGAACACCCAGGACGCGGGGCCTCCGCAGGTCACCGTGCGTCTGCAGTGAGCTCTGCTTCCGCCCGCGCCCTCCCCACGGCGCCCCGAGGGCCGGGGCGGGAACCATTTTTGGATGCGGGCAGAGCAGCAACCGGGCACTGTGGCCGGGGGGGGGGCGTCCCCGTCCGGAGCAGCCGGGCCCGGAAGGAGGAACCACCTGCCCTCCCGTGTCTCTCTGGCTGTCGGGCACAGCCTCCTAATGGCCAGTGTTTCCAATAAAGGTGGCTGTTCTGGCTGCAGGCACCCCCCACCCCCACCCGGGATGTCCGTGCCCCGCACAGGGTGGGGTCGTGGCCGATCAGAGTCCCCTGAGACACTCACTGCCCCCCGGGACCAGCCGCGCCCCCCCGGGGAGCAGGGGTCCCTCACCCGATCTCCCCCCCCTTCCCTTCTGCCTGGGAGGATGTTTTGGGCGGCTGCTGGGACAGAGACCCAAAGCTGGGCACCGAGTCCAGTACTTTCTTTCATCGGAAGGTACCCGCTTTACCGAAAGGCCCCGGGCGCGTGCCCAGGCCAACTGGCTCCTTCCAGATTTAAGGACGCGTCTGAGCTCCAGGGCCTGGGGCGCTAAAACCAGGCAGACCCAGGCGAGGGGGGATGAGCTGGTCGCCCGGGCCCACAGGCCAGGCTCCAGGCATCTCGAGCTTTCCTCCGGCTCGAGAGAGATCCCCGCGGCCCGGCCGCCCGAGCCCCTAACCGGATATCTGGCAGTTAATGAGGGCATCTGATCTTATCGCCTTCTTCTCTGGCAAGCCCGGCTCCGCCAAAATAACTTTTATCTGGAAATAAAATAATACAATTAACGTCCTGACTGTCTAATGCCCTCCTGGGTGACCTCAGCTCTGATGATTTAATAGGCGTCCTTCATCCGCTCATTCCACAGAGCACTCAAGTCAGAGGCACTGCGCTCAGAGTCCAGGGCTGGGACGTACAGCCGCCCCGCACGACGGGATGAGCTCGCAGGCATAGGGGTGTTTTCGTTTTCCCTTTCTCTGTTTGGCTCTAAAATGGCTCCAATCCCCACACCCCGCCCCTTCCCGGGGCAGGAAAAATGCACACCGCTCGCTCTCAAGTGTCTTGACTGCATTTACGTCACCTAAGAATTTTCTTTTTCTGGCTCCGTCTCTGGCATCGCCCGGCCGAGAGGCTCCAGGAAAACCGTAAACCCCGATGAATGGCACCACGCTAACGGCCTGTCCCACTGGAACATGCTTGTGCTTTCTGTCTCGTAATGTCAGAATGAACTTGGCCGGGAAGCCGAAGCCGCCGGCCCAGTGCGGGTTTGGCTGTCCGCGTGTCTGAGGGGGAGGGGGCACCAGGAGGGGGAGGGCAGAGCGGGGCCCGGCGGGCTCCCTGCACGGCCCGGGGAGAGTCCCCTCACCCAGCCGCGCCTCCGTAGAGTCAGGCTGCTGGGACTCACCACAGACCCCTGTGGGTTTGCCCCGACGGCTCCGTGAGGGCCTCCGGAACTCTCTTCCGCGGGGCGGGGGACGGGCGTGTCGCACAGGAAGTCCTGTGTGACCTCGGGGAGGGCCTGTCGCCTCTCTGAGCCCCGCCTCTGCGAGATGGGGGAAGCCTGGGGTGGCCGGGAGTTTCCAGCTTGTCCATCCCGGGTCCTACCTTCTACGGGGTCCTGCACAGGACGTGACGTGTGCCCAGTGACCAAAGCAGGGCTCTGCCGAGTGCCCCCGCCCCGTCGTCAGGGGGGCTCCGGGGTCCTCCTGCCGGTTAACGCGCCGCAGGGTGTTCCACGCGGCCACCCTGTGTCCTGACCACTCTTGGGGTGTTTGCCGACACAGAGGGGTCTTCGCGCCGGGTTTCAGAAGCTTTTGAAAAAAGGCCCCAAGTGTGACGATGGAGATGCCACCATCCGTTCCCTCCACGCAGCCAAGAAGCGGGCCGCGGTGTGCTCGCGTCCAACCTTGAAGTTCCTTTCCCGCCGTCCGGGGCCCAGCGGCACGTGCCTGCTCGTATTAACTGGATTCTCTCTCCCCTGACGGTGGAGGCGGAAGTAAAGCTCTGACCTGTTAGTGGACAAATTAAGTGTTCACTTGTGTGGGGACCCGGCCACGTCCCAGGCGGGGGAGGGGCCCTGCAGAACCCGCACGCGGGCCACCCGAGTGTCCTCGGCGGTGTGGAGGCCCGGGGACAGTGCCCAGTACGGTGAGGCCGCCCACCGCAGGGGCCCCGGTCACGGACAGTGGCCTGGGGCCGCCCAGCGCCGCGGGTAGATCTTAACACCGAGCCGCCGCGTATTTAACCCAAGAGCGCGATGCCCACTGTTTGTGCAGGGACAGACGGGCGCAAGGGACGGTTGCCCATGTGGTGGGAGGAGACGCCGCCCCGCAGCTGATGGCCAGACGGACCCGCCCTCGGTACCTGAGTCCAGCTAGAAAATCCGTAACAAGTACATAGAAACAGAAGAGGTAAACATTCAGCGCTGGCCCTGGGCCAGCAGAGAAGTCAGACAGCCGTCCCCCAGCAGCCCCGGGCCTGCCCTCCACGGCGCCCCTGCTCCCCACCCTGGGACCCCCGCTGCCCTTCCCGCCAGTGTGGGGAGCAGGGGTCTGGGCCGGACCCAGAGACAGAAACGCAGCCACGCGGGAGGGCTGCTCCCCGTTCTCCGCAGCCCCTCGTGGCCTGAGGTCTGTGTGGGGGGACTGGGCTTCTCTGTGGCGGGTGTGGACGCACCCACCCGGGGTCCACGGACCAGCTCCTGGGAACCATCCAGGCCGCCCGACACGACACCCCCAGCTTCCCAGGGCCTGCTGCAAACCAGGGGCTCGGGCGAGGGAGCCGGGGCTCTCTTCTGTTTGCCTGTTTAACTCTCACGGAGGTTTTCCCGTGTTTGGGACCAAACTCCAGGTAGCGCCGGGAGCGGCTCCCCATTCCGGGGTCTCCAGGTGCCCGGACGGGACTCCCCTGCGCCCCCTGGTGGCCAGGACGGAGGGCACGAAGCGCGCCTGGGTGGGGAGCCCCGGAGCACCGTGTCCCGGGCCGTGGCCGTGGGCACTGCCTCGCGGGCCCTCACTGTTTTCACATGTGCCCGTCCTGCGTCCAGGGGAGTGGCTTCTATGGTGCGACTTTGGTCGTGGCCAGAGAGACACCAGGGAGATGCTTTGCTAGAGCCCTTTCTCCTTCCTCTCACACCTGCTCAGGGCAGGGGACGGGCCAGCCCCCACCCCCACCCCGGCGCCGGCCTGCCGGTCCTGCCTGGCTTCACCTGCATCTCAGTAAACGGGAAGGGCGCCGGCACCGTGTGCGTGCGAGAGGCCTCGGCACAGTGTATCCCGATGGCTGAACTGCCGCCTCTTTGTTGTATCGGGCAAGCGCAGAGAGCCGCCACGAGCCGCCGCTGCGCTGGGGGCTGGCCCACATCGGCCCTGGGAGCGTGGAATCTGTCAGGGACGAGAGTGCACAGAACCACACAGGAATGTGATTAGGATCAGAAGGGCTGATGAAGTTGAACCTGAGCCCTCAGTGAAAGCCAGGCTGAGAGCACTCAGAAAGGAGGCACAGCATGTGCTAAGGCCCGGTGGCAGGAAAGGACTTCCCAGGGCAGCATGGGTGTCCATGAGAAGGTGTGGGGTCGCGTTCTGGGAATTTCTGTGGCAGGAGAGGGGCCTCAGCAAGGGCTTGATATAATTCCGTTTATATTTTTGTTTTCTCTGATGCAATAAATGCACAGAGTTAAGAAAGATCAGATAATCCCAAAAACCTTTTCGTAGAAAACATGGGCCTCCAGCTTTACTCTAGCTCATCCCTGGTTCCATCCCCCAGAGTAAGGTTTCGGGACGTTTTGGGTTTTGTTTCTTTGTCATAAGCTCTGTTTTCATCCTGCTCACAAAGTAGAGCACGTGAGCCATCACTGAACGAATGAGTGAGTGAACGAATGAATTAATTAATGGATTCCCGCCCCAAACCCACCAGGGCAGCCAGCAGCTTCCACCTGAAGCAGATCCAAGTGGGCCTGTTAGAAAGGGTTCCTGCTGAATAAGTAGGAGTGCCACCTCCTCTTGGGGGGGGTGCCGAGAGGGACGGGCCACCTGGGGGCTCCCACGGGGCCTGGTGTCTGAAGCGTGAGCCCGGCCGGTGGCCCCTGCTAGGCGAGGTGGCATGGGCAGGACACAGGGTGCTGAGAGCCCGGCTGGGGGAGGCTCNACCATCAGGGAAGATCAGACCCCTGCCGTGCGCCCAGGACTTGGTTAGGGTCTCAGTGCCCGCACGCGGCCAGGCGAGTGGCATCGTAGTGCGATGACAGCAGACGTCAGGCCCTGGGCTGGGTCTGTACCCGGCCCCCTGGCTTCATCCTCACCAGGAGGTTACAAGGTGGCACCGCTGTCACACACCCCCCCCAGGCACCCAGAGGAGAGAGCTTGTCCCACACAGCCCCCCGGGCTCTGGCCCAGCCTGCCGACCACTGTGAGTGACAGCCCCTCGCCAGCGAGGAAGGGACCCCTGAGCAGACACGGCTGGGGGCGAGGGCTCCGTCCTTGCCTGTGACGGGGGGAGGGGGCCAGGGGGTGCCCCGTGGACTCAGCCCATCCACCTGAGGGAGACTGTGTGTTGGGGAGGTGGGGGCGCATTCAGTGTTTATCGTTTCTTCTTCCTGTCTTCCCACGGGCTCTCCCCCGTGACGCCAGCATGCTTCCAGAATTCCTAAGAGTTGGTGCAGTTCGTGCAGGGCACTGAGGAGGAGGGGCTTCTTCAGAGTGTCAGGGAGGGGGGCGTTCAGCGCCGTGGCGGTGTGGAACGGCCCCGCGTGGCGGAAGCGGACACTTGGCAGAGCCTGAGGGTTGAGGAGCAAGGCTGTCCCGTGGGGGTAGCTCAGCCCGGCGGGCAGGTGCTGCTGGGCTGGCCAGCGTGGCCCCTGCCCTCTGCCCGCGGGGCCTCCAGCCCTGCCCTCTGAGCCTGGCGGGCCTGCGCCGCACCCTGGGGTCTGCCTTGACCCCTCAGACTTCCTGAGAAGTAGGTAGGATATGTGTGCAGCCGGCCCTGGCCCTCCTTCCCCGTGGCTGCATCCCTGCAGGCAGGGAGAGGCACTGGAGGGATCCCCAGAAGCGAGGAGACACCTAGGGACGATGGATGGTGAGCTTCCTGTGGCCTGTCCTTCCTGCAGAAGGCTCCTTAAAGATCCGGAGCGGGCGTGGAAACAGATGAAGTTGTAAAGAATCCCCAAGTGGCAGGGCCGTTTGCCGTTCTCCTGTCCTGTGCGCGAAGCAGTGTCCTGTGACGGACGGACAGACGGTGTGTGGGGGCCTTTTGTCTCAGCAACATCAGCGGCAGGAAACCTGATAAGAAAATACATTTCCCAGGAGAACACTTGTCACAGTCGTTGGAAATGGCAGGGACCAGCCCAGAGTGTGCGCCGACTGCAGCGTGGAGGGAGGGAGAGGCAGGGCGAGAATGATGCATCCATCCGTGGATCCATCCGCCCGTCCGTCATCTGTCATCCATCCACCACCCACCCACCCATCCATCCATCTATCCACCCATCCATCCATCCATCCATCCATCCACCCGTCCATCCACCTGTCCATCCATCCACCCACCCATCCATCCACCCATCCACCATCCACCCACCCATCCATCCATCCAACCACCCACCCACCCGTCCATCCATCTACCCATCCATCCACCTGTCCATCCGTCCGTCCATCCACCCACCCACCCAACCATCCATCCAACCACCCACCCACCCATCCACCTGTCCATCCATCCACCTGTCCATCAGTACATCCATCCAACCACCCACCCACCCATCCACCCACCCATCCAACCAAACATCCACCCATCTACCCATCTGTCCGTCCATCCATCCCTCCATCCATGCATTCATTCAACAGGGACTTGCGGGCACCTACAGTGTCTCAGGCCCTGCCGTCTGTGCCAGAGACGCCGTTAAGGACACTGTCCTCAGGAGGCTTACGTTCAGGTGAAGGAAGACAAATGACAGACACAGGAGAAAATGTGCAGCATGCACAGGCACTGGTTTCTCTGGAGAAAAATCAAGCAGCATGAACGGGGTCGAGAGTGTGCATGGTGCTATTTACGTAGGACTGTCCCGTAGCCTCTGATCGAGTCATTTGATCTGGAAGAGAGTGGGGAGCACAGCGTGGGTGCCTGGGGATCTATGCTCCTTGTGGGGAGCGGGTGCACTGATGGCTGCATGGCTGGGACGGCACGGAGGCCCGAGTGCAGGGAGCAAGTGTGTGTGTGTGGGGGGGGGGGGGTACAGAAGGGGTCAGGGAGGGCAGGGACCAGCTCATGCGTCAGGCCATTTTAAGGAGATCGGATTGTACCGTGCCCAAGTGGGAGCCTTTGGCGGGTTCGGGTAGGGCCTAAAGAATCCGGCTGTCTCTCGTGTGAGAATTCACTGGGGGGGGGGCAAGGTGCGTT
>NW_027528369.1:8977140-9000733 GCF_008692635.1 Crocuta crocuta | reverse complement strand
CGTTATTTCTAATGTTCCGTATCCATACTTTGTGTGGATATAAACAGAATTTCATATAAATAAGTGATATTTAATTACTACATTTATAAGTTATAATTATAAATGTTAGAGATAAAATATATAAGTACAAATATACAATTACGTACACAAAATAGTTATATATAGTGATGAACTATACAGTACATAAGTTAAAAATAACATTTTATAGAATATAAATTAATAATAAATTATAATATATATTATTATAGACTTATTTGTGTAGTATATAAAATGTGTAATATAAATAATATAACACAAGAAATAAATGTATAAAAATAAACAATAATAAACTAGTAAATACTTTTTGCTCTAATGCAAAAATGTATGTAAAATATACAGATAAGTATAACTTTCCAACGAGCTCGCTCTGCACCCCGCCTGGAGAGGAAGCGTGAGGGGGGCGGCGTGTGCCTGTGCGAGCTGGCCGGCCCGGGGCGGCCGGCGAGGCTCCCTTACACGGGGAGTCAGAGCCCTTACACGGGGAAGAGCCGTTTGTCAGCAGGAGGCCGAGTTGTGCCTGAGCCCAGGCCTGCCTCCTGGTCCCCCGTCTCTTTTGATCAAAACGCAGAGGTCCTTCCCAGAGTCGCTGTGAGAGTGGGTGGGAAAGCACATAAACTGTCCCTCAGGAGGTTTATGAGTTCTGTTTGCTTCTGGGGCAATGCCCCCGAGATAAGACCCTGGTAACAGGCAAAGGACTCACTTGGGATGCCTGTCACCCTGCAGAAATGCAGCTCTGGGAGGGCAGGGAACCTTCCTGTGCCCCTCCTCCCAGACCCTCCCAGGCCCTGGTTCCCAGGGGCTCTGTGCCCGTCACTGGCCGAGCAGAGCTTCACTGCGCCCGCCCCGCGCTGGGGGCCGGCCAGGGCCTGGGAATCCACACAAGCAGATGAGGCCCTCCCTGTCCCTTCCTCTGACCCCAGGAGCCTGGCAGACCCACCAAGTGACACGGTGTGCCCTTCGCATCTGCCCTGGGAACTTGGGAACTAAGCATCGTGGTAGAAAATAACGATGGTAGGAAGTCTCTGAAACACCCAGGACAAAAGCGCGTAATGAAATGTCCAGAAAAGTGCGCAAGTCACAGGTAGGCAGCTCGATGCCTTTTTGCAAAATAAGCAAAGCCCTGGGACCAGCGCCTGTGGCCTCCAGAGCCCCCCACGCTCCCGCCTCCTGATAAGGCTTATCGGGTGGGACACGGCGGGAGGCACAGGCGCCACGGGTACTGTGCCGGAGCATTTATTGTAGGGATCAGACCATGTGCGGTCGTGGGAGGGGCCGCGGGGGGTCAGAGACAAGCCCTCCTTCCGGGAGTATCCCTGCGGCGGACTAGCTGGTGGGGAGGGGTGCAGGGCCAGGAGCAGGCGGGGGAGCCTGTGCGGGAGTCGCTTCCGCGAGTGGTCAGGCGGGTGGGAAGGACGGGGACGGAGCAGAACCCGGTGTGACCCGCCAGCAGCTCGGCGCCGGCTCTGCCGAGGACGCCCGGGTCCTTCCGGCTGGAGCGCACACCCCCCCTTGCCGCCAACTGCAGCCGTGCAGGGCAAGGTGGCCTCGGTCAGGTCAGCGCGTGTTCGCAGCCTGACAGCCACACGGTCGAGCGCAGATCCGGGTCACCCGTCGGCCCAGCGTCACGTCCACACTGTTAACCAGCCGTGTTCTGTGCGCGGCCGAGGCCCCTGGCTCGGGGGGCGGGGGGCTGGGCACGCACAGCCGAGAGTAGGGGCCCTGTGTTGTCCGTGCACACGTCTATTTGTCGTTAGCTTGCTGATGGCCCCCCCGCCCCAGACGTGAGCTCCGTGAGCTCAGAGGCTGTTAGCAGAGGCGGAGATGTCACATCCTGGTCCCCGGAGCCTGGGAAGAGGCCGGTGTCCCAGGCACAGGGCAGCTAGGACAGCCTATCAGCGGATGCTGGCATATTCGGTGTCCCTGAGGTGCCACGGGGCCCTTAGCAGTGAGACGAGGGGACCGGAGAGAGACCGGTCATGGAAGCGGAGAGGACTGGACCCGCTCCCGCCGGCCGGGGGGGGGGGGGGGGGGTGCGTGGAGAGGCAGAGGGCCAGGATGCGGCGCCTCGGGAGGCCGGGAAGGGCCGGAACCAGATTCTCCCCCGGACCTTCCAGAAGGAACCAGCCCTGCAAACACCTTGATTTTAGCCCAGTGAGACCCATGCCAGCTCTCCGAGCTCCGGCCCGAGGAGAATACGTGCACGCCGTAGACCGCTGACCCCATGGTGTTTGCCGCGTCCCCAGGGCCTGGCCCGCCGCAGCCTCGCGGTATCTGTCGAACGGAGCAGCTTCGCGACAGCAGCTCTGGCGGTGTGCCCGCCGCATGGCACCCCGTCAGGCTTGTGGAGACAGCGGCAAGGTGCAGGTGCCCGGGGAAATTTGAATTCTAGATAAACAACAAACCGTTTTATAAAGGTATGTCCCATGCTGTCCCAAAAGTCATTCATTGTTCTTGGCCATTCGGATTTACCCGGGTGTCTTGCATTTCACCGGGAGGCCGTATATGCAGCCACTTCCCAGGTCGCTAAGTGTGTCCCGAATTCACAGCTAGTTAGGGGCCGACACGAGGCTTGAAGGCAGACCTGTGGGACTCTCGAGGTCCCCTGCACCTTCCACCCCCCTCCTCCTTACAGTGACAGGCTTGAGCTGGACACGTGACCCGGGCAGGACACACCCTTTCCCGCCAGTCCCCCGAGTGCTTTGAGGACGCAGGCCTGAGGGATGACGGGGCGAAAGCAGACACCGTGCAGCCTCTGTGGGCCTGTGAGGCCGGGTCCCATCCGGGTCACGGAGCAGGAGTGGCAAGGACTGACATGGGGCCCGAGGCCAGAAAGGCCTTGGCCGCGTGTGTCTTCCAGCCAAGCCGGCATCCCCTGAGCGGGGTCTGAGGAAGCCTGGTGAGGAAACAAGGGGACGAGGGAAGTCCTTCCTTCGCGGCCAGGAACCCTCCGGGAGCTGAGGCCTCCAGGATGGGAGCTGGACAGGGTCGGGCCCCTTCCATTTCAGGGACAGCAGCACAGAAATAGGGTCCCTGTGGCACTGCCCCTGCCCCACAGCGCGCCGCCCCCGCGGCTCGGCTCCGGGGCGGGCCTCACAAACACCTCCAGGAAACGCCTGCTCACACGCACCTTGTGCTCAGGACACACGCACAAGGGCGACTCGGAGGGCAGCGCGGGGCCAGGCCTTGCGCGGTTTTGTTCTCTTTATTGTTGGTGAGGGCTCCAAACCACCAGGGTTTTCAAAGGAAATTAAAATGTAAGAGACGGAGAGGCGCCCAAGGTCCCAGAGTACAGCAGCTCTGCCGGCCCCCAGACGATGGGCCCCCAGACGATGGGCCCCCCAGACGATGGGACCCCAGACGATGGGCCCCCAGACGATGGGTCCCCAGACGATGGGACCCCAGACGATGGGCCCCCCAGACGATGGGACCCCAGACGATGGGTCCCCAGACGATGGGTCCCCAGACGATGGGACCCCAGACGATGGGTCCCCCAGACGATAGGGTCCCCCAGATGATAGGGTCCCCCAGACGATGGGGCCCCCCTGACAATAGGGCCCCCCTGACGATGGGCCCCCCAGGTGATGGGACCCCCAGATGATGGGCCCCCCAGACGATGGGTCCCCCAGACTAGGATCCCCCAGACGATGGTCCCCCTGGATGATGGGGACCCCAGACGATGGGTCCCCAGACGATGGGTCCCCAGACGATGGGTCCCCAGACGATGGGTCCCCAGACGATGGGTCCCCAGACGATGGGTCCCCAGACGATGGGTCCCCAGACGATGGGTCCCCAGACGATGGGTCCCCAGACGATGGGTCCCCAGACGATGGGTCCCCAGACGATGGGTCCCCAGACGATGGGTCCCCAGACGATGGGTCCCCAGACGATGGGTCCCCAGACGATGGGTCCCCAGACGATGGGTCCCCAGACGATGGGTCCCCAGACGATGGGTCCCCAGACGATGGGTCCCCAGACGATGGGTCCCCAGACGATGGGTCCCCAGACGATGGGTCCCCAGACGATGGGTCCCCAGACGATGGGTCCCCAGACGATGGGTCCCCAGACGATGGGTCCCCAGACGATGGGTCCCCAGACGATGGGTCCCCAGACGATGGGTCCCCAGACGATGGGTCCCCAGACGATGGGTCCCCAGACGATGGGTCCCCAGACGATGGGTCCCCAGACGATGGGTCCCCAGACGATGGGTCCCCAGACGATGGGTCCCCAGACGATGGGTCCCCAGACGATGGGTCCCCAGACGATGGGTCCCCAGACGATGGGTCCCCAGACGATGGGTCCCCAGACGATGGGTCCCCAGACGATGGGTCCCCAGACGATGGGTCCCCAGACGATGGGTCCCCAGACGATGGGTCCCCAGACGATGGGTCCCCAGACGATGGGTCCCCAGACGATGGGTCCCCAGACGATGGGTCCCCAGACGATGGGTCCCCAGACGATGGGTCCCCAGACGATGGGTCCCCAGACGATGGGTCCCCAGACGATGGGTCCCCAGACGATGGGTCCCCAGACGATGGGTCCCCAGACGATGGGTCCCCAGACGATGGGTCCCCAGACGATGGGTCCCCAGACGATGGGTCCCCAGACGATGGGTCCCCAGACGATGGGTCCCCAGACGATGGGTCCCCAGACGATGGGTCCCCAGACGATGGGTCCCCAGACGATGGGTCCCCAGACGATGGGTCCCCAGACGATGGGTCCCCAGACGATGGGTCCCCAGACGATGGGTCCCCAGACGATGGGTCCCCAGACGATGGGTCCCCAGACGATGGGTCCCCAGACGATGGGTCCCCAGACGATGGGTCCCCAGACGATGGGTCCCCAGACGATGGGTCCCCAGACGATGGGTCCCCAGACGATGGGTCCCCAGACGATGGGTCCCCAGACGATGGGTCCCCAGACGATGGGTCCCCAGACGATGGGTCCCCAGACGATGGGTCCCCAGACGATGGGTCCCCAGACGATGGGTCCCCAGACGATGGGTCCCCAGACGATGGGTCCCCAGACGATGGGTCCCCAGACGATGGGTCCCCAGACGATGGGTCCCCAGACGATGGGTCCCCAGACGATGGGTCCCCAGACGATGGGTCCCCAGACGATGGGTCCCCAGACGATGGGTCCCCAGACGATGGGTCCCCAGACGATGGGTCCCCAGACGATGGGTCCCCAGACGATGGGTCCCCAGACGATGGGTCCCCAGACGATGGGTCCCCAGACGATGGGTCCCCAGACGATGGGTCCCCAGACGATGGGTCCCCAGACGATGGGTCCCCAGACGATGGGTCCCCAGACGATGGGTCCCCAGACGATGGGTCCCCAGACGATGGGTCCCCAGACGATGGGTCCCCAGACGATGGGTCCCCAGACGATGGGTCCCCAGACGATGGGTCCCCAGACGATGGGTCCCCAGACGATGGGTCCCCAGACGATGGGTCCCCAGACGATGGGTCCCCAGACGATGGGTCCCCAGACGATGGGTCCCCAGACGATGGGTCCCCAGACGATGGGTCCCCAGACGATGGGTCCCCAGACGATGGGTCCCCAGACGATGGGTCCCCAGACGATGGGTCCCCAGACGATGGGTCCCCAGACGATGGGTCCCCAGACGATGGGTCCCCAGACGATGGGTCCCCAGACGATGGGTCCCCAGACGATGGGTCCCCAGACGATGGGTCCCCAGACGATGGGTCCCCAGACGATGGGTCCCCAGACGATGGGTCCCCAGACGATGGGTCCCCAGACGATGGGTCCCCAGACGATGGGTCCCCAGACGATGGGTCCCCAGACGATGGGTCCCCAGACGATGGGTCCCCAGACGATGGGTCCCCAGACGATGGGTCCCCAGACGATGGGTCCCCAGACGATGGGTCCCCAGACGATGGGTCCCCAGACGATGGGTCCCCAGACGATGGGTCCCCAGACGATGGGTCCCCAGACGATGGGTCCCCAGACGATGGGTCCCCAGACGATGGGTCCCCAGACGATGGGTCCCCAGACGATGGGTCCCCAGACGATGGGTCCCCAGACGATGGGTCCCCAGACGATGGGTCCCCAGACGATGGGTCCCCAGACGATGGGTCCCCAGACGATGGGTCCCCAGACGATGGGTCCCCAGACGATGGGTCCCCAGACGATGGGTCCCCAGACGATGGGTCCCCAGACGATGGGTCCCCAGACGATGGGTCCCCAGACGATGGGTCCCCAGACGATGGGTCCCCAGACGATGGGTCCCCAGACGATGGGTCCCCAGACGATGGGTCCCCAGACGATGGGTCCCCAGACGATGGGTCCCCAGACGATGGGTCCCCAGACGATGGGTCCCCAGACGATGGGTCCCCAGACGATGGGTCCCCAGACGATGGGTCCCCAGACGATGGGTCCCCAGACGATGGGTCCCCAGACGATGGGTCCCCAGACGATGGGTCCCCAGACGATGGGTCCCCAGACGATGGGTCCCCAGACGATGGGTCCCCAGACGATGGGTCCCCAGACGATGGGTCCCCAGACGATGGGTCCCCAGACGATGGGTCCCCAGACGATGGGTCCCCAGACGATGGGTCCCCAGACGATGGGTCCCCAGACGATGGGTCCCCAGACGATGGGTCCCCAGACGATGGGTCCCCAGACGATGGGTCCCCAGACGATGGGTCCCCAGACGATGGGTCCCCAGACGATGGGTCCCCAGACGATGGGTCCCCAGACGATGGGTCCCCAGACGATGGGTCCCCAGACGATGGGTCCCCAGACGATGGGTCCCCAGACGATGGGTCCCCAGACGATGGGTCCCCAGACGATGGGTCCCCAGACGATGGGTCCCCAGACGATGGGTCCCCAGACGATGGGTCCCCAGACGATGGGTCCCCAGACGATGGGTCCCCAGACGATGGGTCCCCAGACGATGGGTCCCCAGACGATGGGTCCCCAGACGATGGGTCCCCAGACGATGGGTCCCCAGACGATGGGTCCCCAGACGATGGGTCCCCAGACGATGGGTCCCCAGACGATGGGTCCCCAGACGATGGGTCCCCAGACGATGGGTCCCCAGACGATGGGTCCCCAGACGATGGGTCCCCAGACGATGGGTCCCCAGACGATGGGTCCCCAGACGATGGGTCCCCAGACGATGGGTCCCCAGACGATGGGTCCCCAGACGATGGGTCCCCAGACGATGGGTCCCCAGACGATGGGTCCCCAGACGATGGGTCCCCAGACGATGGGTCCCCAGACGATGGGTCCCCAGACGATGGGTCCCCAGACGATGGGTCCCCAGACGATGGGTCCCCAGACGATGGGTCCCCAGACGATGGGTCCCCAGACGATGGGTCCCCAGACGATGGGTCCCCAGACGATGGGTCCCCAGACGATGGGTCCCCAGACGATGGGTCCCCAGACGATGGGTCCCCAGACGATGGGTCCCCAGACGATGGGTCCCCAGACGATGGGTCCCCAGACGATGGGTCCCCAGACGATGGGTCCCCAGACGATGGGTCCCCAGACGATGGGTCCCCAGACGATGGGTCCCCAGACGATGGGTCCCCAGACGATGGGTCCCCAGACGATGGGTCCCCAGACGATGGGTCCCCAGACGATGGGTCCCCAGACGATGGGTCCCCAGACGATGGGTCCCCAGACGATGGGTCCCCAGACGATGGGTCCCCAGACGATGGGTCCCCAGACGATGGGTCCCCAGACGATGGGTCCCCAGACGATGGGTCCCCAGACGATGGGTCCCCAGACGATGGGTCCCCAGACGATGGGTCCCCAGACGATGGGTCCCCAGACGATGGGTCCCCAGACGATGGGTCCCCAGACGATGGGTCCCCAGACGATGGGTCCCCAGACGATGGGTCCCCAGACGATGGGTCCCCAGACGATGGGTCCCCAGACGATGGGTCCCCAGACGATGGGTCCCCAGACGATGGGTCCCCAGACGATGGGTCCCCAGACGATGGGTCCCCAGACGATGGGTCCCCAGACGATGGGTCCCCAGACGATGGGTCCCCAGACGATGGGTCCCCAGACGATGGGTCCCCAGACGATGGGTCCCCAGACGATGGGTCCCCAGACGATGGGTCCCCAGACGATGGGTCCCCAGACGATGGGTCCCCAGACGATGGGTCCCCAGACGATGGGTCCCCAGACGATGGGTCCCCAGACGATGGGTCCCCAGACGATGGGTCCCCAGACGATGGGTCCCCAGACGATGGGTCCCCAGACGATGGGTCCCCAGACGATGGGTCCCCAGACGATGGGTCCCCAGACGATGGGTCCCCAGACGATGGGTCCCCAGACGATGGGTCCCCAGACGATGGGTCCCCAGACGATGGGTCCCCAGACGATGGGTCCCCAGACGATGGGTCCCCAGACGATGGGTCCCCAGACGATGGGTCCCCAGACGATGGGACCCCAGACGATGGGTCCCCCAGACGATAGGGTCCCCCAGATGATAGGGTCCCCCAGACGATGGTCCCCCTGGATGATGGGGACCCCAGACGATGGGTCCCCTGACGATAGGGTCCCCCAGACGATGGGGCCCCCCTGACGATAGGGCCCCCCTGACGATGGGCCCCCCAGGTGATGGGACCCCCAGATGATGGCCCCCCAGACGATGGGTCCCCCAGACAATAGGATCCCCCAGACGACGGTCCCCCTGGATGATGGGGACCCCAGACGATGGGTCCTCCCTGATGATGGGCCCCCAGGTGATGGGTCCCTCCTGACGATAGGGCCCCCCAGACGATGGGGGCCTGACTCCAGTGAACATTCACGCCTCTGAGCCGGCACAGTAATTTCCAAAGTCCTTCAGCTTCAAATAGGTTTCGGATTTTGTGAGCTCTAGTCTGCAAATGCGATCTTTCCCTTGGAGAGTGCATTCTGAAGTGCCCCCCAAACAAGGTGAAGGGCGTGCTGTCGGGCGTCGGGGGTCCAGGACGGTGGTCGGTCAAGCTGGGGGAGGCGAGCGGAGCAGCGCAGCAGGACCGCTCACAGCGCTGAGGACAGGGCGTGGGGCCCGTGGGGAGGAGGTGGTGCTGGGGCGGCCGGGGCATCCCCACTCAGGGCGCGTGAGGGCGCGGGGGCCAGACCCCACGCGGAGGGAGCCTGGCGGCTGTGCGGCAGGGCCGCCCCCTTCTCAGGCACCACCCTCTTCCCCGCCGGCGGCCAGGCTCTCATTGCCCCGCGCACCTCACCTGCCTCGGGGGCTTTCCCTGCTGCTGATGCGAGGAAATCTCTGGTCTCGGTTGTAAGAGGAGCCCCGGGGCTACATCGCTGCAGCTCCGGTGCCGGTTCCTCCCTCTCCGTTAATTTCCTGCTTACGCACACACCTTGTCAGGGCCTTGGCTGCCACGTGTCCCGGCACCGTCCCCGTGCCCGGCCAGAAGGCGCGTGCCCACCCCTACCCGACTGTCCCCGCATGTCTCCCAGCTCACCGCCTGCAGAGTGTCCGCTTCCAGTCAGGGGGTGAGCTCAGCCAGCGGCCAGCCAGCTGTGCCAGCGGAGGCTCCCCACGCGGCCCCTCCACGGCCCCGAGAGGCTGTGCCAGCAGGAGGCGGCGTGCCCAGAAAGGGCCCCCGAGGTGCCGACGGAGCTGTCTCTGGATTAGACGGCACAGAAACCTGGCAGTGCTTGGACCCTGCCCTTCCAAACGCCCTCCCGCCGCCTTTGCCCGTCAAGGAGACTCTTCCGGGCGGGGGAGCAAACGTGAAGTCAGACACCACCGGGGCCCCGGAATCACCCACGCGGATCTAGGACCCCAGCCTTGGGGCTCTCAGCCAGGCCCAAACGCAGGACAGGCTCGGATCCAGGGCTCGGATGCGGGCGGGGGAGGGTGTGGCGCACGGCCTCCTAACCGCCCTTACCCTGTCGAGGACAACACGAGACGGCAGCACAAGGCACAGCCAGATGCCGCCCCCGTCCTGATCGGCGCTGGTCAGTTAACGTGCCGTGTGCCTGCAGGTGAAGGTTCCTTCCAGTTCTCAGGCTCTGGCTAAGGCTCCTGTCCCCTCCATCCCAGGCGGCCCTGGACCGACACAGGCCTCCCCTCTCGGGGACCTGGCCGGTAGAGCCTAGAGCGGAATGCATATACTTCCGGTGGAGAGTTTCCTCCCAGGAGAAAGAGGAGGCAGCGAGGCAGGGCTAAGCACGCCGGCTCCGGCTCGCACTTCAGCAGCCCTGGGAGGGAAGGGCTGGGGGAGAAAGCAGAGAGGCCAGGAGGTGCGTGAATGGGCTCCTTCCACGTGGAAGGAAACAGCAGCAGAGAGGGGTCGTTCTCCCCCACACGGTAGCAGAACTCACAGTGTAAAGGCTTAAACAACAAGAGAAAGCATCTTACACGGGAACTGCCTCAAGATCAGGGGATTCTGGGGGGGGCTAGTCTCGCTTTTCCATCCTGCCCTTCCTTTCTGCCAGTTCCAGCCTGTTGGATTTGTCCTCGGCTACGACCCTCATGGTCACAAAGCGGCTGCAGAAACTCACATGTGGCATCGCTGCACAACATCCAAGGGCTGGCGGCCCCGTCTCCCCCTGCGTCTCTGGTTCGGGGGAGGTTCTGTCCCACAGGCTCCCAGCTGCCCCGCACCCTCCGTCCTCACGTGGCCAGAGGTGCGTGTCACAGCTGTGAAAGCAAACTGTGGAACGAGCCTGACTGGGTTAGACTGGGGGTGGGGGGCGCTGGGGAGGGGTCAGGTCACCGGAAGAGCACGGCAGCCCCACACCTGAGCCAAGTCAGGGGTCTGTTACCAAATCACACGAGGGAGGAGGGCACGGGGTGGTCACGGAGCCGGGAAGGTAGGGTCAAACGGTGAGCTTATTCCCCCTTCACTCACGAGAGGGCTGCAAACCACATCTTGTAAATCGGATCCTCATCTCCACGGGGACCTCACGCCGCAGCCTACGACGCGATTAAGACCAGTAGTCAAACAGGGACCCGAGCTTCCCCGGCAAACACCACATCTGTAAGACCAAACGCTGCGGCTCCCCCGTTTTCCGCGCAGCTGGAGGGGTCGGAAAGGAGCGTTTCTCAGGCTTGAAGCCTCTGAGCGGGGCGGGGGTGGGGCGGGGGGGCACGGAAGCCTGTGCACAACCAGGGGAGGCGTGTGGGCGGCCTTCAGGGCCTCCCGACGGCAACGCGGGCCCTGGGTCTGGGAAAGCCATGCTTTTGCTGATGCCGCGTCCGCGAGATGCCCTGGATGTGTCGGGAGGCGGCCGCAGGGCTGGGGGCGCACGACCAGGGGCGGGGCTTGCAGCACGCGGGCGCCCGTGAGTGCTGGGCTTGGAGACCCCGCTCTGCCTCCTCCCAGGACGGAGCTGCCCTGTCCTTCGAAGGCAGCCCTCGCCTGTGCCAACCCCCGTCCTGGTCTCCGCAACGCGCCGTCCAGCAGAGATGTGTCCCGTGTTCCTTTTCCATTTTCCCTCCTCCCCACAAGCCCAAGAGAAAACAGATGGTAGGAAGGGAGCCAAACGCCGCGTGATCTGTTTTTTCCCCCAAAACATTACAGCATCTTCTTCGCAGGGCGATGAGGGAGGAGGTCTTGTGCCATCGACTTCTCAGCCTCCTGACTTCGCCAGGAGTCTGGTCCCTGGGGAAACCTCTGGTCTGTTTCCCTGTGGCTGAGGGAGTCCAGCAGGGCTCCGAGCTTCATGCCAAGGGCGGCCGGTCCTCCAAATCCAGTTACCTGAGATCATCATGGCTCTGGGGGTGTCCCCGGGTGACTGTTCAAATAATTTGTTGCTGGGAAGCAGTCCCGTCGGCACGCGGCACCATCGATTGCCCAGGGGCCTCAATCCTTCAGCCCGGCCTCAGCCTTACTTTGTCAATGGCTATTACAAGAATTACGGTAACATAACCGTCCAAAATGGCCCGATGGCCATGACACAGACGATGCTTGGGCTCTGAGTCATTCGACAGACTCGGTCGACTTCTGTTGTCAGTGACCCAGTGTTTTGGGAGAAAGGAATTGATTCCTTTGGGCCAAGCTGGGGAAGTGTTTGGGGAATTCCTACCCGCTCCACCCTCATGCATTCTGGGCTCCGGGGTCCCTTGGCTTTTGTTTGACTTGAGCTGTGGCAGCAGCAACCCCACGGCCGGGCGGGATCGCTGGGCACCCCGTGTGACGCCCACGGGGGCCCTGAGGGCAGGGGTGGGCATCCCCACGGACACAAATAGCAACGGAGAAGCCTGTGTTCGCAGCTAGGGAAGTGGGGGCCCGCCGTCCCACCCGATTCACCTCGGCTCTGGTTTCTGCTTCACTCTCACTGCAGACACACATTTCTTGGTTCATGAACACGGGCCTGGCCATGCCCACGATTGGAGCCTTTTTGAGTCAAGGGTGCGTGTCTGTATACACCTCGGCCCCCAAAACATGTGCATCCCGGCTCCACCTCAAGCCGGACACGCGGACGTGGAGAAGCTCACTGGGAGGGCCAGGTGCCGGGGAAATAGTGCCCCAGGGCCCCGCAGAGGACAGATGGGGGGCCTCCCCGGGGAGGAGGCTGTGCACACGTGCATGAGCGCAGCACGCAAGCCATTCTTTCCTTCATTCCTTCATTCGTGAACTTTCTATTTTGAAATAACTCTGGGGTCTTCAGAGAAGTTACAAAAGCAATCCNAGATCTAATCCAGGAGCACAGCTTATATTCCGTTATCCTGTCTCTTTACTCTCCTTTATTCTGGAACATTCTTTGGACTTCTTCAGTCTTTCAGAAGGTGACATTTCTGAAGAGGGAAGGCCCGTTATTTTGTTGACTGGCTCTCAGTTCAGGTTTGTCTGCTGTTTCCCTGCGATTGGGTCAGTTTATGATGCTTTGGCAGGAACACCCCTGAG
This sequence comes from Crocuta crocuta, assembly GCF_008692635.1. Taxonomy (NCBI): domain Eukaryota; kingdom Metazoa; phylum Chordata; class Mammalia; order Carnivora; family Hyaenidae; genus Crocuta; species Crocuta crocuta. The sequence goes on along the minus strand of NW_027528369.1, from coordinate 8,987,855 downwards.
GTGACGCTGTGTCCTTGTCAGGACCTCAGATCAGGGGCTGATGATGTCATTTGTCCCCTCATGGTGGCAGTCACCGACCCCCCGGGGGTCAGGGGCGCCTCTCCTCTGTAAAGTCACTGTTTCTCTCTTTGCAAACGATAAGCCTGTAAGTGATCCCCTCCCCCGCCGGCTCAGACCCGTCCGTGGTTCCTGCGTGAGATAAGTACCGCCAGGGTCATTCCAGCGGGTGGCTTACTTTTGTCTCCCGTCCTTCCTTCTGAATTTGTGGGGGCTTTTCCTTCTCCACTGATTCACCAAATCAACGAAGATTCGTGAGCTCTTAGCCTGTTCCCTGGGTTGTAACCCGCTAATCCCAGCCTCTCTTCTGCTCCCGTTGGGGCCCCGCAGGGGACTTTGCGTGTCCCCAGCACTGCCCGAGCTTCCTCCCNTGCTTCTTGGGATGAGCCCCGGCCCCCCGTGCACACTTGACCCCTTCTCCCCGGGCCTTTCCACCCACATAACTAGTACGGACATCCCCTGATTCGTACGCGGGCACCTGCTCGGCTGTAAAACGTAAGGCGCTCTTCCCAGGAGCAGCCCCTGAGAGGACCCAGGGATAAGTCCGGACAGGCCTCTCGGACTCTCGCAGATAATCCGGTGCGCGGTTGATGGCCTCAGGAACACGCCAGCTACCCCACGGCTCGTGTTCGCCTCGCCGCTCATCCGCCTGAAATGTTGCCTCGGGCCCCTGCAGGTAAAGCCCAGCTGATGGACAGTCTTAATCTTGCAAGATCGTCGTCTGACTCAGGGAAGAGAGGATTAAAGCGACGCTGCTCAAAGATGAGGCGGGTTCAGCCCTAATGCACTAGGTAAGAACGCTTAAGCCCCAGGGAGTGCCCCCAAATCCCCGCGACATGCTTTCAGTGCTTCGCTTCGCATGGGGAAGCCTCGATGAACAAAAAGAGGTAGAAACCACACAAAGGTGATGTTTTGCCGGTGATCTAAGCCGCCTGCCACAGGCCCATGTCGTGTCTTTGTGCAAATTAGGAGAAGATGCCCCGCCGCCCTGGTAAATATAACCCCGAGCCATGTGCAAGTCCTGTGAGTGCCGGGTGGGCTACCCGCTTGCCGCCTTGGCTAGGCACCTTGGGCAGTGAACAACCTGTACGACTGTACCCAGCAGCCCAAAACACAGAGCGTCCTGGGTGTTTTCTTTCGGCCACAAGTTCCACGGACGGTCCACAAAGAACAAAGAGGGCACCTGCGTGGTTAAAGGTTAGCGGACCGTTGTGTACGGGCGGCAGCTCCTCGAAACCTTCGCTCTCGTGAATTACTGACTCATGATTACTTTCATGAATTACAGGCTCAACTCTTGTTAAGGGAAAACTAGGTTAAGAAGCCCCCTGTCGGGACCTTTGCTTTGTTTGTACCTCTGAGGAGGTGGCGGGCACGGGGGGTAAATAACGGTCCAGCCAGAAGCCTCCCGCGGCCGGGAAAGTGGCACTTCTGGAGCCGCGTGACTGCCCGGTGGCCAGAGTGTTGATCAGCTGTGACAGGGAGTCAGGGTCACTCCGGTCCCTGCCGCGGCCGTCTGAGGACGTGGGGGGGCATCCCAGAGGGCAGACACAGGCCGTGAGGAGAGCATGGAGGGGGCGGGGCGAGCAAGCAGGGCCCGGAGTCCAGGCAAGGGGGAGGCCTTCTGTCCACGCGTGTCTCTCGTGGCGTTTTATCTCCGTTTCACAGAAGAGACTCAGGGAGTCTCAGTGAAGCTGCTGCCTCTTGTGAGCAAATAATTACTCACCCCTGCGATCGCAGGGCGAAGCTGTGTCCAAATTATACAGCCTACGTTCACCTCACTTAGCCTCTGCAAGAGTCCCCACGTTCCTATAGGTAAGCAACACGGGCGTTAGGACTGGGTGCAGGTGCATTTAACCCAAAACCCACAGGAGTGGCGGTTGTAACATACAAAGGCTTCTTTTTCTCGTTAGTAAAACAAGCATAAGAATACGGAGTCCAGGCCCAATACAGTCGTCAGGGACTCAGATTCCTTTCATCTACCACCTTAGACCTCATGGTTGAAGATAGTTGCCGGAGCTCCAACCATCATGTCTGCATTCCAGGCAGCAGGGCGCAAAGGGAATGTACTGTTAGTCCGTTTATTTCTCAAGGAGCGTTTCCAGCTGTCCTACCCAGTAAGAGTCATACGTTTCCTTAGCCGACCGTAGCTGTGAGGGAGGCTAGCAAGTTACAGTCCCTTCGGTGAGCGCAGCACCTCCTGGGAAGAACACGGGGTTCTATCCCTAAGTACATTAATCGGGGGGGCGTCTGGGCGGCTCAGTCGGTCGGTTGAGCATCTGACCGGCTCAGGTCATGATCTTGTGGATCACGGGTTCAAGTCCTGCGTCGGGCTCTGTGCTGACAGCTTGGAGCCTGGAGCCTGTCTTTGGATTCTGTGTCTCCCTCTCTCTCTGCCCCTCCCCTGCTCACGCTCTGTCTCTCTCTTAAAAATAAGTAAACATTAAAAAAAATTTTTTTTAAATCAGGGTAGGCAAGGTGCTGAAATAAACAAACTCCAAATCTCAGAAACTCGATAAAATGAACGTTACTTTGTGCTCACGCACAGCATCGCACCCACTGAGCGCTGGGGAGGGTGGGGAGGGGTGTGGTGGGTGTGCTCCACGGAGCCCATCAGAGGCCCAGGCTTCGTTTTGTGGCCCTGCCCTCTGGGCGCTTGGAGGCAGCAGGTGGGGAAGACCGTGGGGATGGGCGTGGGGGTTGAGGGGCCAGGCTGGAGGGTCTCAAACCGCACCCGCTCACGAGCCACCTGCCAGAACCCAGTCAGATGGGCACGCGTGGACCTTGGCCAGTGCCGGGGTCGCTGGGCACCCCCAGCGGGAGCACCGGGCCCGTCTGTGGGAAGCCACAGGCCCACGCGGGGCTGGGGTTCGAACCCCGGGACCCCAGGAGGAAGGGCCGGCTGGCTTCCCTCCTCGGCGGCAGAGAGGCTGAGCCCAGGGCTCCCGCCACAGCCCCTGCGCTGTCCCCTCCCCAGAAACACGGGGGGCAGGTCCAGCCTCCTGCCGAACTTCCTCTGAAGGATACAATTAGCGGGCTCCGCAGACGGGGGCCGAGAAGCGCGGCCTCCCCCCATGACCTGAATGGATCATTTGTGGCTCAAATGACAGACAAACGCAATAATTAGGCCTATTTAGTAAAGAGGGGGTGAAAGGTCGACCCGGGAGGCCGCCGTCTCCTGTTACCAGCGGTGACCATGGCGGTGGTGTTTGCACAGCACAGCAGCGCCGGGCGGCCGGGAGTCGGCTTCCCGGAGGCCGCGCCGGGCTAAGCGGGGCAGGCGGGACCGCGGCCCTCACCGGCCCGGGGGCTGTGGTGTCACGGAGGGGTCGGGGGACGGACTCGGGTCATCGCCGGACAGGCCGCCCCTTATCACCTCCTTCTTCTCCCCACAAAGCCGATTTCATTTCATTTTAACCCAAAGCAGATGATGCGCCGGCTTCTAGGCCCTTCCTGTGCTCCCTGCCCGCGAGGATGTTCTGAGGGTCCCTCGGGCTCCGGGGTGAAGGCAGGGCAGCGGGCGTGGGCCCGGGGTCACGGGCACAGGGAATGAGGAGGTGCGGCCTCGCTCCCTCCTCCCTCCCGCTCCTCCTCTTCTCTTCTCCCGGCCTCGGGCGCTGCTCCCACGCGAAGGCAGTGGGGACTGGGCTCCTTCGGATGTGACAAAGCCAACGCTGCCCCCCCCCCCGCCGGCACCTGCAGGTGGGGCGCACCTGGGCGGGGCTGAGGGCTCAGGAGGGACCCAGCGACTGCCTCCCAGCACCCCGCAAGGTGCAGCAGCTCGCACAGTCCGTCAGAGGAGAGGACGCCGGGGCGCGAGCCTCCCCTCCTCCCGCGCTGCCCACGAGGCTCAGAAGGACGGGGCTGGACAGCGGGGCCAGGTGCCAGCTGCATCGATCCCCTCCGGGCCCTTCCTGCAGGGGGGACGGTGGGGCGCACAGACCCCTCGTCCCCTGTTGTGTTCGTGCTCCCAGGCCCTCTCCACGGACTAATCATGAGCTGGGGGCGTGGGGGGGGGGGCGCGAGCTCATGACTCCAGGGATGGCCCGGGCGCCGGGACGTCACAGGGAAGCTGCCCAGCTCTCTGGGCTCAGTCTCCCCATCTGTGAAATGGGAGTGAAAGCTCTTGTCTCCGCGTTGACATCAGAACTGAAGGCAGGTGGTGGCCCCGAGGCCCCCATTGGCGGGGGCTCCCTGTTTCCTTTTGCAAAGACTCCCCGGGGCCTCCAGGGGACAAGGGTCGCTCCTTGTTGCTCTGGGGGACCCCTTGCAAAGCCCCCTTAGCATTCCCTCCTCATCCCTGCCTGGTTATTCTTGCTCGAAAAGGTGGATTCAGCTGGGGAGGGGCAGGGGTGAGGGTCATCGTCCTTGAGGGGAGGGCTTCATCCCGCCTGACACGGGATGTTCTGGCCGCTTCGGCCTCGCGAAGCCAGGAGGCCAGGGGCGCCGGGCCCGAGCCTGGCGGATTCTGCGTCGGAGCCCACGGAGCCTTTGCGGGTGCCTGGGGCGGGCACAGCGGGCTGGGGGCCGCTCTTAGACAAACAGGCTTCCTGGTTCTCACAACGGAAGGATTTTATTTTCATGCTTAGCGCTTTGAGAAAAGGCTCGGTCTCCTTCCTGCCGTCCCGTCAGGGTTTGCTCTGCCGGGTGAAGAAGGGGGCAGGGGGCAGAAGCCAGCAGGCCCGGGGGCCCTGCCAGGGGAGGGGGTGACAGGCAGGAGTCCCGCCTGGACTTCGGGGGGCCCCGGGCACGGCCACGGAGATGGGGGGCACGTGAGATGCCTGTCTGCTCACAGGCAGCCCCCCGGAAGGCCAGGCAACCCCCCAGGGCCCGAGACCAGGATGAGTGGGGGTGGGGAGCAGATGAGCACCCGCCGGGGTGGCCTGGCTGCCCGCGTGCGAAGCAGAGCCGGTCGGGAAGGAGGCGGCCTGTTTGTTTGTGGAGGAGGAGGTCCCGTGCGCCCTCGAAAGCCGCCTGGACCCCAGCGGGCGAGCGGGCTCCCCCGGGAGGGATTAGTTTTCTTTTATTGTGCCAATTAGAGTCCGAGTGTCGAAGCCGCCGAAACACACGGCCCTCGGGAGTGAAAACGCTGCCGAGGAACTGACTCAGGGGAGAAACACCTCGTTGTCCAAAGACACGGTGAAATTCGACCCGAGAGACGCCGAGACCCCCCTCCAGTCAGCGAGGGTCTGGCCCCCGCGGAACGTGAGGGTCGCCAGGACACAAGCTTCCGTCCTGCAGAGACGCGAGCTGCTTCTGATGCCGGCTCCCGGCCACTCAGCGTTGTTGTTTTTTTTTAACATTTATTTATTTTTGAGAGCAAGAGAGAGAGAGAGAGAGACAGAGCATGAGTGGGGGAGGGGCAGAGAGAGAGGGAGACACAGACTCTGAAGCAGCTCCAGGCTCCGAGCTGTCAGCACAGAGCCCGACGCGGGGCTCGAACCCATGAACTGTGAGCTCATGACCTGAGCCGAAGTCGGACGCTTAACCGACTGAGCCACCCAGGTGCCCCAGTTTGGGTGTTTTGCACCCAGCCAAGGCGTAATAATCTTAGAGACCCCCAAAAAGCCTTATGAATATCTGGTAGAAGCACCCTGTAAATGCTGACTTGATGAGAAAAAGTTTGTGAGCATTTATCTTTCTGGAGATGAAATTTAAGGTCAGAGTGAATTGTTTTTCTCACAAAAGTTTGGTAAGATTCCCATTTGAAAAATGTTTACCTTGAAATATATAAGAATAGTACAGTAGGCGCCCTGAGTCACCTCGCATCCTTGTGTAAAACCAGGTGCTTGAGTGACTTCTGGGCGCACCCGGGGACCCTCCAATGCGGGCTTTTCTGGAGCAGGAATGGGCCGCAGGGTGTGGTGAGGAAGACTCCCATCGGCCGCCAGAGCCACCAATGTCGGGCGGGATGTAGGCACCTCACCTGGGCTTGTCCCCGGCTCACAGGGCCAGTCATGCTGCTGCTCGGGGGGGCAGCGGGGGGGTGTCCATCAGCATTTCTTCATGTGCCCACCACGCCCTCTCTATGAGCTCGGTGCTGCTGTTACCAGCCCTTCACAGACGAGGAAACTGAGGCACAGTGAGGCTAGGTCATGTGCCGAGGGCCACAGAGTGAGCTGGGAAGCCCGCACCAAACGCATCCTAACCTTCCGGGAGCACGTAGCTGTGGCCTTGCACACATCTGTCGAGAAGCAGCCGGTGCTGGGAGCCTCTGGGGGCTGAGGGGTGCGTGCGGGGGCGTGTGTACCGAGTGCAGGCACACCGCAGAAAGTCACGGTGCAGGGGGGAGGCTGGGTGATCGAGCCGGTCTTTAAAGAAAAGGACCATTTCACCCCCAGTATTGTGGGACCTGCATTTTGCTTCGCATAGGAAATCAAACTTTTCAGCGTGGTGTCAAAAATATTAGAAATATTAACACTTGGGGCGCCTGGGGGGCTCAGTTGGTTAAACGTCTGACTCTGGTCACAATCTCACAGTTCGAGGGTTCGAGCCCCACGTCGGGCTCTGTGCTGACAGCTCAGAGCCTGGAGCTGCTTCAGATTCTGTGTCTCCCTCTCTCTCTGCCCCTCCCCTGCTCGTGCTCTGTCTCTCTCAGAGATAAAATGAAGGCTTTAGAAACAGGTTTAAAAACACATTAACACTACCCAGGCTGGCTTCCTCCCACGCCCCCTGAGTGTCGTGTTCTCATCCAAGTCTTTGGAAATGTGCAAAACACTTGGATATTTTTGTCCCCATTTTAAAGATGAGAAAATCAAGAGGGGAAGAGGCATGGGTTGCAGATCCACGCCTCTTGGAGCATCTTCCTCTCGGCTGGAATCTGCTTCCCAAAGAGCCTTGCGTTTCCTGCACAAGGTCGCTGAAACCCAGTAAAAGGTGGGTACCTCACTCCTGACCTCCTGCAAATCAGATTTAGTAAAAGTCCAACTTCCACTCTCATAGCGGGTGAAAAGAAAACTCTCTTTTTCCTGAGATTCTGGTTTCGGCGCCTAATTAGGTTTGTTCCACGATTATCGCGTTTTCAAAGTAAAGCGTGATTTTATAACGAACACGGAAACCTCCGGGCAGAGAAGCCAGGGAGCCGCAGCCGATGCAGGCTCGCCGGTGCAGGGGGGGTCCGATCCAGCAGGTGCGAGGGCGCGTGCTGCTGTCACACGCACCCTGTGCTGAAGCGGCCGGTCCTCCCTCCATCCGTCACTGTCTTTGAGAGGAACATTAGAAGCGGGTGGGTTCGCGGGGCCACCACCCCCGTCCTCTCCCCGGGTCCCGCTTTCTGGTGTCCCCCGGGGTGCGCGGACGGCGTCCCCGGAGACCTGAGCGCGGTTGTCACCAGCGGAAACTCCCGGGCCGGCTGCCTTGTATGGCTGAGGTTTGCTCAGATCTCGGCCCGGAGGGGATGGCGTCTCCAGGATGGGATTTCTGGGGGCCGGCGTTTCCCGAGACCCAGGGGACTGCTCCCCACCGCCGACGTGCACACCCCGAGCTCAGTTCTCCTCGTAAACATGGAGAAAATCTCCACCCCAGGGCCACGACCATAGCTGAGGGTGCGGAGGGAGCGAGCAGCCGGTCAGTCGGCCGGCGCGNCCTTCACCATTAAAAAAAAATACAGCCACCAAGTCCCTGCCCCTCCCCCATCCCTACATCCAGAATAGAGTCTTACACCCAGAAGTTTAAAACCTTCAGGAAAGGAGAAGAAAGAGCACTTTAAAATAAAGAGCTTTTCAGGGGCGCCTGGGGGGCTCAGTCGGTTAAGCGTCCGACTTCGGCTCAGGTCATGATCTCAAGGTTCGTGGGTTCGAGCCCCGCGTCGGGCTCTGTGCTGACAGCTCGGATCCTGGAGCCTGTTTCGGATTCTGTGCCTCCCTCTCTCTCTGCCCCTCCCTTGCTTGCCCTCTGTCTCTCAAAAAATGAACGTTAAAATTTTTAAAATAAAATAAAGAGGTTTTCAGATAAAGCACATTAAATATATCCGTGTAACTTCCTGCAGATCAGTTTCGCGATTAACCCGCGCACATGCATTATCGACCGCAATGGCATCGAGTGGCTGACATTTTGTTTACTTGGCCAGCATTCCTTGAGCCCCTCCCGCGTGCTGGACACTGTACTCGGGGTCTGGGGATGGAGTGGAGAGTAAGACAAAGCCCTGCCCCAGGGGACCGGGCGGTGGTGGGGGTGCGAGAAGGCCACAAACAAATAAATACCCGTCGTGCCAGACGGTGGAATGTGTTTTGGAGAAAAGAGAGAAGAAAAGAGAGGTTGGTGGGGGGGACTCTCAAGTCGTCGTGAGATTGCCGTCTGCACGCGTTGAGCTGGCTGTTAGGGCGTGCGCCCATTTTACAGGTGAGGGGACCGAGGGTCAGCAGTCAGCGGAATCGCTATCCTGAGGTCATCTAGACAGCGTCCCGATTCAGATTTAAATCCAGATTTGCCAGATGCCGGTGTCCAAGCTCTGGACCGTCTGCTTCCTACTTAGTACCACACGTTTCTCCCTAACAATTCAACTGGCGTTTAGCCAGCTCCCCCCCCCCCCCCCCCCCGCAACCCCACCCCCAACACACCTGGGGGCCCTGGGGAGCGCAACCCTAGAATTTCAATCTACCAAACACCATACTTTTGCTTCTCAGCTTACTCTCCACTTGGGGTCCCTCCGCTGAAGTCAAACAGGATGGAGCCCACGCTCCGCTCCAGACCTTATTTTTAAATATCCTGTGTTCTAATTATTTTTACNCGCCAGAAGCCCCTCAGAAATTATTGCCCCTTTTATAGATGAGGAGACGGAGGCCCAGAAAGTCATTAGCCAATCCCCCCACCCCCGTCCGGGGCCCCGTCCCACCCGGGCTTCTGGCACATCTGAGAGCGAGGGACCCCCCCCTCCCTGGCCAGAGCTTTACAAAGGGGCACAGTGACCTCTGACACGATTGGGTCTGCGGGGCCCCCAGCCCGAACCGGCCAGAAAGCTGAGAGCACGCAGATTTCAGGGGAGATTGAGGCGTTTATCACAGGAAACCACCGTAATTGCTGTTCACTTAAGCCCCCGCTACCCTGCGTGACCGCAGCTGGAGATCTTGATTTGTGCCTCGAGACGGGGGGACAGGGAAGGGGGACCCGGTCTGCCCAGGCTCTGAAGGAGACGGGCGGCCCCTCGGGATCTCTTCGACTCTGTTTGTTTGTTTTCATTAAGGAAAAAAGCCAGCATCAAAGCGAGGAGCCTGCCCACGGACTCACGGCAGTTCGCTTCCGGTGGGCCGTGCAGGGGTGAGGAGCCTGAGGCTTGGCTGGGGATGGCTCGCCCCTGCCTACCCCAGCCTCTGCGTCGAGAAATCTCCCCGACTGTAGCTTTCTTCCTTTCGTAAACAGTCAACTACCTCCTCCCCGCCCCCCTTCTTTAATTAGGAAGAAGGTGCTTGCTTTGACAAATGCAGCCCGTGCAGATTACAAATAAAAAGCAAGGTGTGTCCCCCTCACTCCGCACTGTTGGCGGACTGGAAATCCTCTGAATTTTCCTGTAGTCGTTCAAAGCCTTTTAGTTTGCATTTTCTTTACAAAAAGAGAATTCTTGTATCCCTATTGTTCTTCAACTTGCCTTTTCACTTACTAATGTACCAGGGACAGTTCTCACGGTTGGGATGAAAAAGTCATTTTTTTTTCCAACCAGGGTATTGGATTAATTCTGTGAACCAACCAGTCAATGCAGTTTCTTAAAGTGAGTCTTTTTCCTTGTGCAATGAAACTCACATATTCCACCTTTTCCTTGGGCTGCCAGGAAGCTCAGTAGAAATTCCATGAGTAGCCGAAGTCATGAATTCCTCTCTTCCCTCCCAGCTTGAAGTAGGTAACACTACCCCCACCTCCCATACTGTGCCATCAAGTTGTTTTGTGCAAGTGTTTACTGTCTCCTCCACATTATAAGCGTCTTGCGAGCAGGAGACGCGTGCTTCTCGTCCTGGCTTTCTCCCTCGACCCGCTGCCCGGCTGGCGCACTGTGGATCGTGTTTGATGAGGAACTAATGCGTGTGCCTGTGATGCCTAGTATCATCTGTTCACCTTTTCACTGGCTTTGTTCTGTTAGAGGTTTTCAGTTATCTTGGTTTCTGTTAGGCTTTGTTTTAAAACGTGGGCTCAGGGGCGCCTGGGGGGCTCAGTCGGTTGAGCGTCCGACTTCGGCTCAGGTCATGATCTCACAGTTCGTGGGTTCGAGCCCCGCGTCGGGGTCTGTGCTGACAGCTCAGAGCCTGGAGCCTGCTTCCATTCTGTGTCTCTCTTTCTCTCTCTGCCCCTCCCCGGCGCATGCTGTCTCTCTCTCTCAGAAATAAATAAAACATTAAAAAATAAAATAAAATAAAAAAATAAAACGTGGGCTCAATTATTTGGGAACCAGGTGGGATATAAAACGTATTTATGCTGAAAAGTAAAGAAAGATCCGTCAAAGCAATGGGATGAACTGCTAATCTGTGTGTCACTGCTCATCCGTGACCCAAGCCCGGTGAGTTGGGTCCTCTCCACTGAGCGCCGCANAGGAGATCAAGGACCAGGACCTGCCGACCACAGACACCACCCCCCGCAACTTTGTCGCTGGGCCATGGGGGTGCTGGTGGCGGGCGGGCCTCTCCGGGAGCAGCGAAGGGCGTCTGCAGCCCCTGCAGAGCAGCGTGGCAAGGCTT
>NW_027528369.1:8954763-8977118 GCF_008692635.1 Crocuta crocuta | reverse complement strand
CTCCTCCCCCCTTCCTCCCTCCTCCTCCCTCCCCCTCCCTCCCCTCCCTCATTCACCTGCTCCTCCCTCACTGCTGCGTCCAGGCATCAGGACCAGTCCTCCTGAAGCCCCAGCGGCAGACCCGGGGCCGGAACTCCGGCCACACAGCTCTGTGCTCAGAGCAGGTGATGCATAAACACGTGCTGGTTGTTGAGCGAATTAATGCCTCCCGTGTGGGCTCTCAGTCATCACCGTGTGTCACCCGGGTGCCGCGTGTGCATATGGGGACGACCTGGTCAGCGAGTGAGGGGAGGGACCGGGATTCGCACTCCGACGGCGGCTGCGCAGGGACCTGGGGCCTGGGCAGCGTGACCTGAAGATGCTGTGAGCCGCCGTATCAGCCAATGTTTAATTGTCCTCAAGGGGAGCAAACAAAGGCACGGCCTGTGAAGGGCTTCCTCAGGTTTTAATTACAGACTTGAAGCACTTCCGTCCAGGAATTCGAAGGAGCAGAGACCGTCAGCCGCTCAAACAGTTTGCACTGAGTAAAGCCTCCCCGAAGGAGGCGGCAGCCCGGCTCCGGGAAGGTGTGCCTCGCATCCAGCCCCAGCGGGCGCCCGGGACCCCGCTGGGCGTTCGGAATTGGAGGGAGCAGCCAGCCAGGTGGTGTCCCGGTCCCGCAGGGAGCGCTGTGGGGGCCTCGCCTTGGCGTCAGACCCCCAGCGCTCCTGGCGAGGGGCTTGCATCCCTGTGAAGCCTGTGAGTGCAGCGTCCTGGGGGACAAGCCCGTGTAGCTGAGTGTCAGGCAGGGAAGACGCCCCCCTGGCCGGAGCCAGAGAGAGTTGTGTTGATGAACGCACGCAGGGTGGTTTTTCCTTCATGCCCCCCCCCCCCCCCCCGCGCCGTGAGCAAGCGGCTGTGAGCCTTGGGCCTGGAGGGGGTTGACCAGAGCCAAGGTCAGGGCTGCCTGCGCTTCCCTCATTTGCAGGCCAAACCTCATGCATTCACGCAGGTGTCTGCAGGGTCCGAGAGAGTGTGGACCCTGGAGGTCCGGAGAGTGTGACGGGGACACAGAGGTCCCTGGGCCTGGGGACCGATGCGCTGCACCAGAGAGGGCAGCACAGGCTGGCAGGGACGAGGGGGAGGGGTGGGGGCGGAGAGAGGAGGGAGGAGACGAGAGACCCAACAGAAACAGAGGGGAAGAAGTGCACACCATGCAGACAGACAGAGACAAACCCGTGGGGACAGACAGCCAGAGAAAAGCAGAACAAAGGAGAAGGGGAAGAAGATGGAGAGAGATCTCTGGGCAGAGAAACAGAGACACAGAGAGAAACAGGGTCCTGCAGAGAGAGACACACACAAGAGACCGAGAGACCCATCCTCTGGTCTCCGTCCCCAGAGCACGGTCAGCCCCCCCCGCCCACGGCGTCCGCACTCCCTCCATAGGCTGCTCCCCGCCTTCGTCCGGATAGAAAATCCGGTGTGTCCTGCCGAGGTACGGAACTTCCCGCGTCCGCGCACCTTCTGGGCAAACGTCCACGTGGCCGCGTCCGGGGACTTCTCAGCTCGCTCAGCTGGCCCCTTACAAGCGAGGCGTGCCCTTGACTTCACCCACACGGCTTTTGGGGGTCAGGGCCACGGCTCCCCTCCCGGGCCGTGGACGAGGAGAGAACCCAGTGCCTCATGGGTGTTGAGTGGGACCTGGTTACCCTGGGACCCCGTGTCAGGGGGGCACGGCCCCGGACACGGTCCCAGGGTGTCTGGGGGGCTACCTGTGTATTAGGACTCTTTGGGGTCTTTCCTGGGCAGGGACAGACACAAGGCACCCCTTCTATTGGGCCATTCTTTGCAGACATGTAAGAGCGGAGCTGGGGGTGCGGGTATGTGGTCTTCGTGTGTTGAATGTGAAGCCAGCCTCTGGGAAGACCGAGGACACAGACCTGGGCCGCCCCCCCGACAATGCCACCTCCCCCAGGAGCACCCCGGGGTTCCTTGGAGCCGACAGGGTGGGGTGGGGCATCCAGCATGGGAGGGTTGGGGTGCTTGGGAGAAGAAGAGGAGAGGAGGGAGAGGAAGGAAAGGAGGGGTGGGGCAGAGAGGGTGGGAGATGGGGGAGGGGAGGAGATGGGGGCAGGGGAGGGGCACAGCCGGGCCAGCAGCTGCTTGCAAACACCCCTGCTCTTTCGCTGGAACCTCCCAGAAGCTCACGGCGAGGTGGGATCCGAACAACACAAACCTTCGCTAAACGTGGGAAACGAAGGGCGGGGACCTGATGCGACGTCCATCCCCGGCGGCTCTGAGGTTCTGGAATTCCGTGAAGCCGTTGCGCGCGGGTCCCGTTCGGGACCGGCCACACCGATGGTATCGCGCCCCGTGTGCGCACCACGTTTGCAGTCAATGAATATTATTTCATTACAAGAACAAATCATTATTATTGCCGAGTGGAGGGCAAATGAGGCCAAGGATTATTAAAACCATACTTCCGACGGCTATCAGCTCCTGTACGAAGACATTGATCCCTCCTCCCGGGGCAGCTGAGCCTGGAGAAATCCGCTTTTAATTACCAATCGGCATTGACTTAATGTACCATAGCTGTCTTATCACATTTAAAGTACATGTCTACTTAAGATATTTAATTTAAAGTGATATCCTTAATTTCCTCATGGTTTTCAAAGTTTATGTTAACTGTAGCCTGCTCGTTGGCAAACATGCTCCCCCTCTTTGATTGCAAGTCAGATCCCACACTTCGGTCTCCAGTTACTTCGGGGTCGAGGCCCAGGCCCGATGCTCATCCCGCCCCGTCCAGGGCTCTGCGTTTCTCCGGCCCGAGGTGCTTTTGACCAGGCTTCTGAGCGCGTGCCGACGGCGCCGCTGGGGGCCGGGCAGGGATGCGCTCGAAGCGCGTCAGCTCGTGGCGGCCACCCGACAGCCCAGCGGGCAGGGGCCGCTCTGTGCCCGTTTGCGGAGGAGGCCAGGGGGCCCTGGAACAGAACCGGGAGCGCACCCGGCCTCTGTCCGCCTCTGAAACGTGATGCCCGGCTGGACGGACCACGCACCAGGGACCCAGCTGGGGGTGCCTGCCGGCGGCCACTTGGGCACATGGGACAGTGCCACGCGCAGCCAAAGCATCACGCCAGGCGTCCCTCACTCGGAGCCTCAGAGCCGGCGTCTTCTGTGCCCACGTTGCGGGTGAGCCTTCCGCGCCCAGGATGCGTGAGTGGCCCAAAGTCAGTGCGCGAGGAGGGAGGGTCCGCGTGGGAATCTCCGACTTCCCTGGGCGCCCCCTCCCCAGGTCACAACGCAGGCCCGTCGTGTGTCTGCCCACAGGCACTGCCGTCAGGCCTGGCCTGGAGGGCAGGGTTGGGCTGGGGTGCCCGCCGTGCTGGGCCCCGCGGAGTGTGACTGCAGGTGGGAGGGCCCCGGCCACACANGGGCAGTGCCTTCGGTCTGTTCCGGAAGCAGCCCCGAGAAACCGTCCACACAGCCTCTGTCTCTACCTCCTGCTTGATTTGAATAGACACCTTCCCCAAAGGCGGCATCAGTCTTACGAATCTGTCACACGTTGTCCTTATCCGTCTCCGCTTCCTCATCGCCATACGTTTCAGGGACGGAGCCGCCCCTTTCGAATTCTATAAGCTTCCATTAAGAGATTAAGCTGTTTTTCCTTTTTCAATTTGGGAGGAGAAAACAAATGGATATTTCCCCCTTAGAGGGGAATGACGGGCCCCTGGGGGGCTCAGTGGGTTAAGCATCTGACTCTGGGTTTCAGCTCAGGTCAGGATCTCACAGTTTCATGAGTTCGAGCCCCACGTCGGGCTCTGTGCTGACAGCGTGGAGCCTGCTTGGGATTCCCTCCCTCTCTCTGCCTCTTCCCCACTTGCACTGTCTCTGTCTCACAAATAAATAAATACACTTAAAAAAAATAGAAGGGAATGAGATTTTGGGCTGGCAGCAGAGACTATGCACGCAGACCCTGGGGCTGGGCTGCCCGGCTTGAGCCCGGGTATCCTGGGTCCCCGCATCTCTGGAGCCGGGCTGGCAGCACCCCACCACGGGAGGGCTGCGGGGGGCGCTCTGGGTGAGTGCGCGCACTGAGCGACGGTCATGTGCGTGTGCGGCACGCCGTTACTATTCACGAATGGTCTGCTTCGCACCACGGATTTCACCAGCCACGAGGTCAAAACCCGGAGCGCTCACACACTGCTGGTGAGGTCAGAAAACTGCTGCGTGAGGAGGCTCCCTCCAGGTCACTTCGAGCCCCCAGATGTGTTAGCTGCCGCAGAGACGCGGATCTTGCCCCTTTGATGCACAATGGATTCCATTTATAACATGAAGTCAGAGCCCAGATTAGTCCCGAACGCTTAGCAATGAGCACTGGTCATGTTTAGTTCATCCCTTCTTCCCGACGCCTGCAGCCACGAAGCATTCCTGTCCCGCCTCGTTCTCAGGGATTTCCAACCAGGCCAACAGCATGCTTCATCCTGAGCGAGGTACTGAGTGTGCCCGCGGGCTGAGCGGGCTCCACGCCTTCCCGGGTCACGGAAGCTCCGAGGCAGCGCCGCCTCTTGCCGGTGAAGGTCCTGAAGCCTTCGGGACTTGGGTGAACTTCCCAAGGGCACACGCCCGCTGGCCGTCCACAGGACCTGAGCGCTCAAGCGCCGCGTTGCACGAGGAAGAGATAAACCCTAACCAGAGACCTCGAGCATCTGAGAACACACGTCACACGGATGCTTCGTGGAGACAAGGACTGAGTCAGTCCCGATTCCGTCAACCGGCTCGCCACACACAAACCACGCAGAATAAACACACGGGACTATTTTAGCTCCCCGGTGACTAAGGCGATGCTCATTTTGTAACTCTTTAAAGAGCACTAAGTGTACATTTGTTGCCGATTTACACCACTCGTAAGATTGTCTCAAAGTTTCCCTTTTTTTTTTTTTTTTGTAAGTCCTTCCTTTGGGATACATGCGGTGTCTTCAGTTTCAGACAGAAGTTCCTAGGTTTTCAACGTTTGCAAATTGTTTTCCCTGTTAAATGTCCACAGTGAGCGCTAAAAAACCAACCAACCAAACAAAAGCATTTGATGATCTTCCCAGAATTGTGGACTGAAGGGGTCTGAGATAATTTTGGATCTGGGTCAGAGGGGATCCTTATTAATGAAAGCCGAGGGCCTGGGAATTCCCGAGGGGCTCAGCGAAGGCTCAGGGCCCCCCGAAATTTCGGGTGGAGCCTGGGAATACCCACTCCCAGACAGACACAGGCTCACGCTGCCCTTCATCCTTCTCAGCCCCGCTCATGACTCACCCGGCCTCCGGGGAGGGACGGGGCTCAGCACACCCCGCGGCGCGCCCACCCCAGTGTCACGAGGGGCGGCCACTCCCCTTCCTCTGGTCACCTAGCAGGTCGGTATTTGGAATCCACCAGGAAGTAGGTACTTGGGGTAACAAAAAATGTGTAATATTTTTGACCTAATTTCAGGAAATCGCAAATAACCATGCCAGAGCAGCTATTCTATTTTTTCCCACTGGGAAAGGAAGTTTGCACACTTTAACACATTTTTTTAAATCGTAGAGGAATAGTAAAATAAATTATGGGACATCCATAAGCTGGCATATGGGACAGCCATTAAAATGATGTTTATACGGGTCCTTTAATGATGTGGGAACGTTCTTATGAGATGCTGACCGGGGAGAGTAATACAAACATCCTGACACCAGCTTTGTGTAAGGCTGTGTCGTGTAAGACACACACACGTGTATTTGCACTGCACACACTGTGAGGCGCTTGCACACATGTGCACACACATTTGCGTGCACACATGCGCCCACATACCTGCACACACGTGCGTGCACACACACACCAGACAGACAGAAGGCAGCTTGCCGCCATGCTGACTGTGGGCATTTCTGAGCAGTGGGGTTTCACTTTAATTTTCCTTTTTTTAAACTCTCTTAGATTTCTTCCAAGTAAGGAAGAGTATGTTTATAACAGAAACCGAAGGATTATAATAAAGCACCGTCTCTCTCGAACAGGGGCTGTTGAATCAGGGCACGAAGAGAAAATTAGCAGCGATCGTGTTGTAAGCAGGAAGGTTTCGAAACGATCTTTAAAAACATAAATCCAAGGCTTCGCGTTTAACTCAAACTTTTGAAAACGAGCAGATCCCATTACACATGCTTATTTCCTTCACATCTAAGCAGCCGCGTGCCGGAGTCAGACTCCAGTCTCCCGCCCGCTGCAGGGGCCGTGGCCGGCGTCGTTTCGGCGAGCTCCGAGAAGGCTCCCTGGCCTCTTGGGTTTTCCGTTTTGCCCTATGTGTACCTTGGAATAAAAGTCCAGGCATCAAGATTCGAACTTGGCTTGTGGTGTGGTCCTCAAAGAGCAAGGAATGTCCCTTCCAGGCTCAGTACTTCTTGTTTCGTCTGAGACGTGAGAGAGCGTGGAGCTGGCCCTGGCCCGGGGTTTCCAGAATGTACGAAGTGCGGATCACGACACACCCACCTCGCCGAGGCTGTTCCAGGCCGGAGACCAGCCCCGGGTGCCCAGCGGGAAGGGACCGACCCTGCCCTCTCGGGAACGTGCTCCGCACCCCAACCCCAGGGCAGCCCCTGCCAGCCCCCCGCTTTTTCCAAACTGGTGGGTCTGGACGCAGGCCCCGGGGTCAGCGCCAAGGCGGGGGCGCCGCTTCACAGAGCTCACGCAAGGGCCTCTGCCCGAGGACGGAGTAAACAGACTCTCCTTAAAGGTCACTTCTTCAGGCTCCGGCTCCGGCGGCCAGAGGAAGCTGCAGTCATTTTTCAGGGCTGTAAATGCCAGAAGAAAAACTCAGCAAGTCACAGCTCCCCTCCGTGCCCCTCGTCCGCCGAGCGCCGTCTCACAAGGCATTTCCTTGCCAAATAGAGATGCTTTTTTTAAGCCTGAACCCGGAATAGACCTCGAGTAACCTTTACTCAAGGGTCTGGGGATGCAAGCTTTTAAATTTAGTCTGCAAGCCATGGGGGGCCCTAGCCAGCAGGCCCCCGCCCCTGCGGGTACTCTCCGCACCGTCCTGGTGCTCTGTGAACGCGGGGCTGGAGGAGTGACAGGTCTGGACCCGGGGCAGAATCCTTGCACGGAAAGGGGTCATGGTGTGCGCCTCTGTCATGTTTTATTTGTATTGTTTCATTAAGTTCTGTTTGGTTTGGTTTGCAACGAAATGAAAGATTTTATTTCTACGACCCAGTCTTCCTGAGATAAAATGTAGCCCCCCCCCCGACCCCTGTTGCCTGTTCATCCTGGGGACAGAGGCGTTCCTTGAACAAACGGGGTGTGGGGGGCTGAGATGAAATTTAAGGATGAATTTCAGTGGAGCTGAGACGGACTCTAAATGTGTCTTCCCCACGGTGCACATTCCACAAGTCCATCTCATGGGTGAACATGTCCCCTTAAAAAAAAAAAATGTGTACGCTCTTTCTTGGTAGGGCTTAACCCTTTAAGGTATTGGACTAGTTCATACCAGAGTGTGACTGACTGATGCCAGAGCCTGGTTTTCAGAGATCTGTGGGCCAGACAGAGAATGAAGTTCTGAAGAATAGCATGAGGCCTAGGTGGGTGGCTGGGAAACAGGTGGGTGAGGTTGGGGAGTCAGGGCCGGAGAGGAGGCATGCGTCATCGTAACATGTGTGCCTCTGTTTTGCACAAGTGCATTTCTGCAGGAAGAAAACCTAATCTCTAAAAGCAGCTCCAGGTGGGGGGAAAAATGCCAGGGACTAACCTGGGTTTATATCAATTAAATTGTGCTATAGACAGTTCTGCCTCATGGTCCGGTGACATCTTGAGTCAGTGGGGACGTCTCGAAGGCTGGGCCGGGCCTCCGGCCCCCTGGGGAGCCCAGCAAGGCTGCCGTCACAACGCCCAAGGCCCACACCTCACCAGGTGTGTGATGCTGGCTCTCATTTCCTAGGGCGGCTAGAGAAAACGTCTGTAGGAGACATCTTTAAGGAATCTGTAGTCTGAGAAAGTATTTTCTTTGCAAAGTCAGGTCTCTAACCAGCGTAACAGGTCCTTTGTGAGTTTCCATGTGTTTGCGGAACAACTCAGCTGCTCTCTCTGCCCCTTTATGCCGTGTGACCCTCGGCAAGTTACTTAACGTCTTGTGTGTCCGTGAGCTTGACCAGAACAAAGATGGACGTCATCACAGAAGGGATGAGCACAGATCTCGGGCAGAGCTGGGAACTCTCGGACCCTCGGGCAGTGAGCCTCCCCAACCCCCCGCACAGGATGGCTCAGACACCGGAGGCAGGACCATTTCTTGAGGGAAACAGATGAGCCGATGCGAGTATCCGATGGATGCATGGAGGGTGCGGTGGGGCTGGACCCGTGTTTGGAAGACCATCTTTGCACCCCGAACACCAAGGGTATAAATAGACGCCCCTGAGCCCACAGGTGCGTAAGCAGCTGTGTGCAAAGTACTCTTTTTTCCCGCAGACTGAGGGTCAGGTGATACCCCGTGTGAGGCCGGAATGGGACCCACGTTCCACTTGTTGGTGGCTGGAAACTCGGTCCTTCCTTGCCAGCGGCCGGGTGGTGGCTGAGACCCGTGTGTGTTCTAAGTGCAGATGCCTCCTGCTAACCTGGGGGCTCATCCCAGGGAACCCCGAGACAGATGCGCACGGATGCTCCTTGCAGTATAGTTTATATACTATAAAAGCTCTCACCGTGGAGAGAAAAACAAAAGCAGGTCAGCAGCCATATGCCGGGTCCGTCTCCATTTTAGCAGAGGGCGCACGGATCTCTGGGGGGTACCGTTTGCATAGACAGGCATTGAATGAAACTCGACCAAAGCGTTATTTATCAGTGAGGAGGTTCAGGATGATTATACCTTTCTTCTTTCTACTTTGATGATTTTTGGGGGGGAAATTTTTAATCTGAAATTTTATTCGTTTTAAAAGAGTCTGTAAGCCCTAGTTTTGCGAATAAGGGTGCAGAGCATAGCTGAGCCGTGCGGACGGCGTGTGCTGCCCCAGAGGGGCCTGATCCACCTCGCGAGAAGACATCTCAGGATGCACAACCTTCAAGGACGACGGAAGACAGTTGACGGACGGCAGAGCCCCGCGGCCTATCTGGGCTGATGGGGTGATAGCTGCTCCCGAGGCCTGGCTGGCTGCAGACCCCAGAGCTGGCTGCAGACCCCAGGGCTGGCTGCAGACCCCAGGGCTGGCTGCAGACCCCAGGGCTGGCTGCAGACACACGGGGCCCAGCCTCTCCCTCTGAAGTAAACAGGAAGCAGAGCCCGGCCAGGCGCTGGGGAGGGCCTCTGTTCCCGGCTGCGTGCAGAGGAGAGCGGCCCCCGCTCCACGCAGGCTGAGATCCCCAGGAAACAGGTGGCGGGGTCCATGCTGCACACGGCGGGCGTGAGTGGGGCCTGAGCAGCCCTTCAAGGCACCAGGGCAGAGGGACAGAGGGTGATGGCCTCACAGAGGGCAAAGCGGGATAGCAGACCGCGGGGTCCTCTCTGGAGCAGGGCGTCTGCCCGCTGGGCTCAGGCCAGACGCGGGAGGGCAGACCCCGTTTGCTCCCTTCCCGCCCGGCGTTGAAGGACGAGCCACGGGGCACGCGGTGCAAGCTCACTGAGACATTTAAAATCTGCACCAGCTTCCGGGCATCATGTTGGGGCTCTGGAATCACTTTGGGGAAATGAAAGGAAACCCTAGGTTATTCTGAGTTAAAGCAAGAAAAAAACCGACAACTCGGAAGTTATGTGCCCAAAACCTGCTGTAAAAAACCCCACGGAAACACCCCTCCGGTAGGTGTGCTGCACCCGCTCTGCTGTGCATCCCGGTCTGCAGGCACCGCCGGGCTCTGCCCACACCAGACTGTGTGCTCCTCCGACGGCAGCGCCGCAGGCAGATGGGGCTGCCCCCCCCCCGGTGTTAATCTCTGCAGGAAGCCCCTGAACGGCCGTCCCGGGCTGTCCTCACTCCGGGAGAGAGCGGGGAAGCCAAGCCCGCCCTGCCCGTGCTGGACTCCGTGATGCCCGGCGCCCACGTCCACACGGTGACCGCTCACGTGGGCCCGTCCAGATCTGCCCAGGGTCCTCACCACGTAAGGGTGAGCTCACCCGTGTGCAAGCCCGTGCGGTTGCAAGATGTGCAGCTCGAGGGGCTGTTTTGTGACAAAAGACACAAGACCATCAACGAGTGACGAAAGGCCTTGAAATAGGATTTATCAGAACAGAAGTTTTGTACGGTTTCCCTTTTTGTGGTTTCTGTTTTGGCCGTGCTTGTGTGTGTGTGTAAGAAATGTTTTTAAGCAGTTTTTTAAATATTAATTTTTGAGAGAGAGAGAGAGAGAGAGAGAGAGAGAATGAGCAGGGGAGGGGCAGAGAGAGAGGGAGACACAGAATCCGAAGCAGCTCCAGGCTCCGAGCTGTCAGCACAGAGCCCGACGCGGGGCTTGAACTCACGAACCGTGAGATTGTGACCTGAGCCGAAGTCGGACGCTTCACCAAGTGAGCCCCCGGGCGCCCCTATTTTTAAGCAATTTGAAACCTGAAGGTTTGAGCGCGGCAACTGTCCCTCGAATGGCAATAAATGCCAATGAGCCAGGAGCCGGGGCTCTGTCAGTGCTTTGCATCTATAAACTCACTCGCTTCTCCCCACCATACGTTCTCCGCATTTTACAGATGAAGAAACCAGGAGGCACACAGAGAGGTTGAGTAACTTGCCCAAGGTCACACAGCTGTCAAGATGCAGCTCCATCATCTCTGTGTGTGACCATCCCCTTTGTCACAAAGTGTGCAGCTGGAGATGAGGGTGAAGACAGGGACGGAAGTCTCGAGTACTTGCAGGCTGCTCCCTGCCGGGCTTTGCTGGGTCACCTGTGTCCTCAGCTCTAATTAGCCCACTTTGTGGGGCTAAGTCCTCGTCTCCTCCCCTTTGACTCATGAAGGAGACGTCAAGTGACCCAGCCGAGATCACAGCCCCAGTGAGAGGGGAGGAGGCAGGTGACATCAGGTCTGTGTGACACAATGTCTGTGTCTTTTCATGCCCACTCATCACCCCCAGTCAATGAAATGTAGAAAAACAAAATAGCATCTCTGTGTTAAATCGTTGTCTGATGTTGGTTCTGTGACTTTTCGAGTCTTTAGAGAAGATACACCTTGAGGGAGGGGGAAAAATCTACCTTTTCTGTAGAGACACACAACAAGCAACTTAGCTCTTCTTGCCGGAAGAGCCAGGTTCAAAGTGCCTGCGTGAAAGTGATGTGGCGCTCGAGGAGTCATGGACCAGCTTTGCCCCGGGAGTGCTGGCTCCAGGGAGCTCCTCCCTCCCATCTGCACGATTCCTAGAGAACTGAGGGGCCCGCCAGAGGCCACAGCGGGGACCCCTGAATGCCCCCAGGCTGCACCGGGGACCCCGCACCCCACTCCCACCGGGCTGCACCGGGGACCCCGCACCCCCACCGGGCTGCACCGGGGACCCCGCACCCCCACCGGGCTGCACCGGGGACCCCGTATCTCCACCGGGCTGCACCGGGGACCCCGCACTCCACTCCCACCGGGCTGCACCGGGGACCCCGCACCCCCACCGGGCTGCACCGGGGACTGTGCCGGGACCCATGGCCCCTGTGGGTGGAGATGTGTGGTTTGCTGGAGCGTCACGGGCCACCAGGCTCCTGGTCGAGGCGAGCCTCGTCCCCGCTCTGCGACGGTGTCCTGCTCACAGTGCAGCTAGTGAGCCTGGTTTCTGTGGGGCCGGCCCCTCCCCCTCCCTCCCGCTCCCTCCCGAGCGCCCAGAGCCTCTGGATTGCATTAGCTTCATAAATAACAAGTCTGTTGTCAGATTTTCCCCTGGTGAGGAAAGGGCAGATGGGGAAGCCGGTGGGTCACGACCTTCATGTTTCTCGGCGGGAGTCAGCACGCCCCCCACGCCCGGGCGGAGCGGAGGGTCCGGCTGTGCTAGCGAGGGGCCCTGGAGGGCGCCGGGGGGACCCGGACTTGGCCTCACAGCCGGTGCTGTTCAGCCTGCTCGGCGGCAAACATCTGGTGGGACGTGGGAAGGCCCGGCCGAGCCTTCCCGGCTTGCAGCTCCAGCGCGCGAGCAGCCCGGCCGGGGAAGGGGTGCCCCGGGCCCGCAGGGGTGCACCAGGGGGCATGGCGGGTGTGGGCCCCGGTAACAGGAGGGCTCCGTAGCCTGAGGCGCCCGCGGCCCAGAGCCGGGGCTCTGGGAGTGGCAGGGGNNCTTGTTCCAGAAGGTGCTTCCTCCGCCCGCGGGCAGCACGCCGCCCGTGTGAGGGAAGGTGCGCTCTGCCCGCAGCGCGTTGCTGGCTTCGGCTCTGGACCCTCGTCTGCTTCCCCAGGCGCCGGGGACGCGGTCGGACCTCCGTTTCATGCAGGTGCTTCCGCGTCCTCACTGGTTCTTTTCCAGAGTTTAAGTGACCCTGAAATACATCCGTGGTCTTTTAAAAAATGAAAATGTGGGAGATGGGGGGGACCCAGGGGACGGCAGGGAAGATGCGGGGCACATTCCCTGCTCACCTCTTGTGTATCAGGCACCTGCTTCGACTTTTAGAATTCAGTCTTCGCCGGCCTCCTGCTGACGGGGGGATTAGCCCGTGTCCCGGACGAGTGCAGGGAGACCGGTAACTTGCCTTGATCACCCCCTCGCGTGGGATGGAGCCTGGATCCGAGCCCCACCGCGGGGTCGGCTCTCCAGGTCTCACTAGGGCTTCGTGTGTGAACTCCTGCGGTCCTCAGAGCTCAGTACACTTTTCGTACCCATTTCCCAGATGAGGACACTGAGGGCCAGTACACCAGGGAGCTGGACCTTGAGGGATGGCCCACGATAACAGAGGACGGATTCTCACCGGGTGGTTTTGGGGGTCTAAATCCAAAGGGAGTCCGGGCCGGGAAGCCGCCTGTCCAGGCTCCCTGCCCCCCGACCCCATTTCCCCCATGTTCTCCCAACTGTCTGAGAATCTCATTCCCTTCTCTGCCCCTGTCTGCTTCCTCCTCCAGATTAGAGGCTCCTGTCGTCGGTGTTCACCGTTACGGCCCCGCGCGGGGCCGACGACATCTCCCAGCGTTAAAAGTGCACCCGGGAGCTCAGACACAGAGGCCCGGGCGGTGCGCAGAGGCCAAGGGAGCAGCAGTGCAGAGTTCAAAGGCTCGGCTCACCCCCAGGGCCCCGGCCGGGGAAGCCCTGCTACGCGGGTGCGCCCGGCGCTGCCGGCCGCCCCGCTCCGCTCCGCACAGCTACAGCCGTGAAGAGGGCTTCAAAGCGTGCCTGCCAATAGATCAAGCCTTCTCTCAGCCATGACAGCACCCCGTCGCTCGCCTCCCCAAATAAACCCGCGTAATGAAGACAGATGGCCCCGGTCAGCCGCCGGCCCCGGCGCGAAGCCTGCAGATGTGCCGTGGGCGGCCCGAGGCCACACACCACACCCCACCCTGCGCCCGCTCTGAGGTGTCACCAGGATGGAGACTCGCCTCCCCGGCCGGCTCCCCCTCCCGTCGCCCTGGGGGCAACACCTCTCCGTGATAAGCCCGGTGAGTCTGAGTGGATGGGACCCTTTCCAAGGCGCGTCTGGAGCCCAAAGCACTGCCAGCCCCGCCTCGGCCCGCGGGCAGGGGCTCCTCATTAGGGAGGTGTCCCGGGATCCAGGGGCCTCTGGAGATGGCAGAGAGGCCTGGGGGGTCAGGGGCCCGACCAGGAAGAGCAGCGGATTCCTGGGAGCACCCCGCTCACCTCGCGCCAGCCCGCGGAGGTGGGGGGAGGCTTCGCGGGAGGGGGGGCTCTCTGCGAATGTGCTGGGGGGGCAGCCGTTAGCGAGGGCTCCTCGGGGCGTCCCGCTCGGCGAGGCCTCTGGGCCTGAGGGTCACGTGAAGGGGAGGCCTGAAGAGGTCACTGCCCGGTGGGGGCTGTGTGTGGGCAGGACGGCGGCCCGGCTGGTGTGCCGGCCTCAGCGGGATGGGGTCACCTGCTGGAGGGAGGTGGGTAAGAGTAACACAGAGCCCGAGGGGTGTGTGAGCCCCGGCCCTGGGAGGCGGGGTCTGTACACACCAGCTGCCCTGAGCACCCCGGCTCCCAGAAGGGGAGACTGAGGCCTCAAGGCCCAGAGAGCTTGTGGCCCCGAGACCCCGCCCCTCGCTCCTTCCAGCCAGTGGACCTCGTCCCCTGACCTGACTTGAGGGGGCTCCAGCCAGGGCCCCTGGAAACGCCAGGGTCAGCCCTGGGTCTGCAACCCCCAGGGGTTTCTAGAGGCTTCTCCAAATCTCCCGCGGCGCAGGGGAAAGGCGCGGGGAGGCGAGGCCTGCCTGTGTGTGCGTGTGGCGTAGGCAGAGGCCGGGCAAGCGATGCCTGTGTGGTCCGAGCGGGCTTCACGTGTGTGGTCTGTCACCAGCTCGACGCTGATCATCTGTCCAGAGGCTGCTAACTGCCTGCCGATGACCAGTGTGTTTACTTTAGTCCTGTCTGCGCCCACGGAGCTCCGCTGTCTCCTTCCAGCTGGACCTGCTCAGGGGGAGGGGGGAGGGACACGCCGTACGTGTGAAGCTCTCCAACGCATGGGCTGTAAATGGGGTTCCGGATAAATCAGGAGGTCCCCCCGCGGTCCGCGCCCCTCCATCCTTTCCACGGCAGCGTCCAGCCTCCCCGCGGGCCTCCGGCCCCCACCCCAGGTTGGCCCAGACGGACCAGGGTCATGAATCACCCGTGCCGAGTGGGGCCCGAGTGCGGTTCGTGTTCCCGATCGCAGATATAAACACGCCCACCCGGCCAGGGCTTGCGTGCGTGTGTGCACGCGTGTGTGCGTGCCCGCGGCTGCTGCGTGTGCGCGTTTGTCTGCGCTGGCAGGGGCCTGCCCCTTGTGCAGAGATCTTTAGCGCCAATCGACCGCTCCGGGGTCTCACGGTGGGGAGGTGAACGCGCTGTGCAAATACGTTTCGGAGTCAGATTTATGACCCTCGACAGCGGCCGTGCGGGATCCGTGGACTCAATGGATGCGTCCTAATTCCTTCCCCGTTGGCCCTGATTTTACGTGTTTCCCCAGTGACTTGTTCCTCCTCTTTAATATCCACTTCCTGTAAGTCATCTCTGATGTTACATGCAGTGAAGACGGATGATAGGAGACAGACAGACACACAGAGAATTCCTTTTTTTTTTTTTAATTTATTTTGCTTTCAACAAACTGGGAAGGTTCTGGAAGATCTACTTCCAATGGGTATCAGGCTGGACCTTTGATTAGGAAGTTAAGACCCCTGTGCAAGAGACCAGATGCCACGTGCAGAGAGGCCCTGGGCTTCAGAGCCGTACTTTCTGAGCCACAAGCCACCCCTTCCCCCCGCGACCACCTACTCGCTTACGAGGTTGCACAAACAGAGTCAGAAACCGGGTCCATGAAATCGGGACAAACCAGCCGGCGACCGGCGGCCGGCGGCGCTCTCCAAAGCAGGTCAGCGATTAAATGTGCGACTTGAACACAGGCGGGTGGCTTCGTCAGGCGGCTCCTGCTACAGAAGAGAATCAGGATTTACCCAGAAAGCGAGCTCCTCAGTCACCCGCGGTGCTCAGTGCAAACAGCTTAGCTGCGTTTTTGCTGTTTTTGGTACAAAGAAGACAGATACCCGGGTAGAACATTTAATTGCCAAAACCCGTAAAGATGCATTTAAAAAAAAATCTCCCCGCCCGGTTTCCCATCCCAGGCCGGCGCAGGCAGGTTCCGTGGCCCTAGCCGTCCCCACCCGGGCGTCTCTTCCCACAAACAGGCGCTTTGGGAAAAGCTGATGGAATCACATCCGACCGCAAGGTCGGAGCCTGGTTTTTTTTCAGCCTACGTCCACGCGTACCGTCCTCGATTGCTTTACGACGGGGGCTCCTTCCTCCCCCACACAGGTGGCTTCACCAGCCCCTGGGGATGGGTGATGAGGTGCGAGTGTCTAGTTCTTATTCAAGCAGATTGGCTTTCTGGGTTGCCGTTAATTGGGTCTGGGGGCTTGGTCCCAGGCAGGAGGGATTGAGGAAGGCTGTGAGAATTCTGTGGAAGAGCCCAGGACATACAGACCCCGCAGAGGAAGCCTGAGTGACAGGCAGACGCCCTGGCTCCGGGCGCCTTTGGAGCAGAGGCTGCGGGAAAGGAGGACCCAAGGGCGCATGTGGGGCCGGCAAGAGGGGGAGCTCGGGGCAGGAAGGCCGCCGCCCCTGGATCCCTGGATGCCAGGGTGTGTGCACGTGTGTGTGCACATGTGTGTGTGTGCATGTGTGTGTGTGTGTGCATGCATGTCAGCCACAAAGGAGACAGAAATCCCCTTCCGAGGGAGGGATGTGTCCATTTTCCAGAACCGTCTCAGAGCCTTGCCACAGCCCTCCCTCGGCCGCCGTGACATAAGGCGTTGCTCACAGAGACCCCTTCAAGCCAGTCATTTTGTGACTCATCTCAGACATGTGCTGTCTCTCCCTTTCATCAGATTCCCCGAGGCCTGGGAGAGTATTGCCTCCTCCAGGAAGGCTTCCGGGGCGCCCCGCTGGTCCAGGGTGGATGCCGGCACGCGCTCCCGCCTGGTGGGTCATATCTGCGCACGCAGCCTTCTCCCCCTGGGGTCGCTTCCACGCGCTGTCCTGCCTGCACCGCCGCACTGCAGGCCCAGGGTCGGGGGGCATCAGTGTGTGAGGACCTGACCGCAGTCTTTACATGTGTGAGCACAACACGCGTGTGGATGAGCAAAGCATTGCTCTCCGAGGCCGCAGACCCTTTGGGGCCCCACCTACTGGGGGTTCTGAGAGCAGAGGCTCCAGGGGTGAGGCTGTCCCCGGGGCAGGGAGCAGGGGAGGGGAGTGAGACCCGCCGCAGGCCCAGAATTGAAGGAAAAACCCAGGCATCAAGGAGAAAGGTCTAAATGAATGCAAAAATAAATCCCTGCAGAGTAAAATACCACATCTGTAAGTAGAGACGGGACACAGGGTCTGGACCAGAGTCTGGAAAGGAAGGCAGTTTGGGCAGGGGAGGTCGGATCCCATCCTTTCTTTAATACCCTGCTGTGTTGTTTATTGTGGGGTTTTTGCATTCGTTATGATTTTTTTAAATACGGAAGCCCGGTTTCTGTCTTGATGCCCGGGTTTCCTGCGCCCCCTTAACTGTGCAGCTGGTGGGAAGCGCGCCCCTCATCCTGCCCCCTCCTGGCCCTGTGACACGTCTGGTCCCAGGTCACCAGTGCTGGGGCCGGGACTCAAACCCAGGGCTTCTCTGTGAGCTGTACCTGCCGCTGGGTCCCTGGGGAGAGGGGGGGGCTGAGCCAAGGACCCACAGAGGTCACTCAGCAATTCTTTTTGCTCCCTCCGCTGCCCTCCCCCCAGTGCCCAGGGCCCGTCACAGGGCCCTTAATGAGGTGGTAGAGTCCCTCACAGCCCACCCGGGTCACTTCCGTATCCGCGCGGCTGGGTCACACCGGGCGCAGCGCCGGCTCCGCTTGGACGCACGTTAACGCTCCGGGAACAGCTTCAGGGACGCGAGTCCCGTCTTTGACCGGGAACGTACACTTCGCTCACGACGCTGACGACAAAACGCTTTCCCTTTTTTACTTCACGTATCTTTTTTTTTTTTTTTTAAACAAAATGTTCCCGAAACCCAGAGCCTCAGAATCTGGAGAAGAGAGAATGTTTATAGGACGGGAAGGGTCGTTTATAAATTGATTTCACCGTTGACCAAACAGCTTGGCCTGTCTTCTTCTTCTTTTTCCCTTCGACGAAATGAGAACATTCTCAAACCCAGCCCCCCGCCCTCCAAGGTAGAGCTCTGTTCTGCTAAGACCCAGCGCGACCTGTCCACGCGGGCTGTCCGCAGCGCCGGCCTGGGGAGCTGCTGACCCACCCAGTTAAAACGACGACGACACTGTAATTACTTGCTGGTACAGAGCAGCCTTCTGAGCAGAATGTATCCGCCATTAAGCAGACGGGGGAGGGAGGCTTCTGTGTGGCTTTGGGGGCCGGCTGGTGCTTCCCGGAGACGTGGCCCCTCACCTGGAATGTGGGGACCCCACACCCTCCTTCAGACGGGACGGGACGCACAACGCCTTTGGCTCCGCGCCTGGTCCCAGATGGTCTCCGTGTTGTCTGCCCTCCTCCCCCACCCCTGCCCCAGTGGAACCCATAGTGTGCAGAGGGAGACTGTGATCCCGGGGGGCGGGCGGGGAAGGCTTTTGTTGGACTTTGAGGCCGTGGGGGAGGTGGTGACACATCCTTTAGAAAAAGCTTTATTTCATATCACGTATTGATCATCTAGGACGTGCCGAGGCCTCCACTAAGCTGCTCCAGGGACCCCGGACAGCGGAGCGCCGAATGGGGCTGGGGGACCAGACGGGACTGGCTGGCCCTGCAGGGGGGCGGGGGGCCAGCCCCCTGTTTCATGGTGTCGATCGCCATGTCGGCATCTCTCCATGGGAGAAGGTGCTGAACCTCCACTTTCATGAGTCCTGAGAAAGAACTGATGGAAATGGTTTGCAGGGTCCCCTGTGTTTATGGTAGAATATCTGCAAAATACAGCGGCACAGAAAGGGGGAAAAAAACGCCACACGGAAACGCACCACCAAGAGGTACCAACTTTTCACGTTTTGGTATTTTTGTGTGCATCTCACACACACACACACACTCGCCCACACCTCTCAGGGAGGAGCAGCGAGAGCCTGGGGGCACGTCAGCACCCAGTGAGCACGGCTACTGCTGTTACTATTATTTATTTTCTCTCGTCCTTACGGAAACAGGGAGAATTGTGCATGTGCAGTTTTTGCGAATTGCTTTATGTAATTGCTTGGACGGTTCCCCCGCCTTCGCTGATTTTCTACAATGG
Source organism: Crocuta crocuta (assembly GCF_008692635.1). Taxonomy (NCBI): domain Eukaryota; kingdom Metazoa; phylum Chordata; class Mammalia; order Carnivora; family Hyaenidae; genus Crocuta; species Crocuta crocuta. Next base: position 8,958,320 of record NW_027528369.1, on the reverse strand, counting down.
AATTCTTCACGGCCTTGGAGCAGAAAACTGCTTCAAACCCGGGGCCACCCCAGCCCCCTCGCTGTGTCGCTGTGCTCAGCTCAGCCTTCTCCGGGGAGCAGGGAGTGAGAGGCGGCCTCTGGGCCCACGGGCTCTGGGGAGGCGGTAAGGACGAGCTCTTCTGGCGAAGTCATAGGCATCTAGGCGATTTCGGGACCCCAGGTCCTGATTCTGAAGTCCTGTGTCCTGGCCAGGTGCCACCGGGGAGGGAGGGAGCAGCTCAAAGCAGATGAGCAGGGGTGGGGGACCAGGGGGGACGTGGGAGGTCCCCTTGCCCCCCCACATGGGACTGTGGCTGAGCTTTGGGGGAGCGAGCGGCACTTCCTGTGGATGAGAAGGCTGCAGATTCAAGAGCAGAGATACAGACGTGCTGGGCTCCCCGCTCCCCTCTCCCCTGCAGTTCTGTATCCCCCTCACCCCGGGCTCCAGTAACGGGAGCCCTGGCGTCCACACCTGTCCCCAGCCAGGTCCCCGTGGAGGAGCGACCACGCCGGTCCCGGTGGGTGCCACAGCCTGGTGCCCTCCCCTGAGGGCCCCCAGGGCCCCGTGTCAGAAAAGTCAGGGTTTACAAGTCAGTCTTCAGGGAGAACAGACCTGGAGGGCAGGCCTCTGCCAGATAAGCCGCTGCCTGTGTCCTTTCTGCCCTGAGACCCCCCCCCCCAGCAGTGGCCCCTCTCCGTGTCCCTCCCTTTCCAGTGACAGCACCCACCGGACCGAGTGGGATTCTCTGGAATTTTAACTCTTTCGTCTTAGGAATTTCTGTCCTCAGCTTTACAACGTTTCCTGCCACAGGCTCGGATGGTGACTGAGTCAAAGGCTCAGTCTGCGCCCCCCCTCCCCCGCAATCTTTTTATTCCAAAGGGAAGCTGGCAGTGACCTTGCCGGGTAGGAGGGGGTGGAAGGGGGGCAGTGGGGTGTTCCCAGGGCTCCCCTGGCCCGTGGGGCTGGAGCACGCAGCTGGGCAGTGCCCCCCCAAGCCCCAACCNAGAGGGCAGGGGCGGGGTGGGGGGAGGCCCTGGGGGAGGAGTAGGCGGGAGGGAAGTGTGGGGAAGGGCGAGGAGAACCTATCTCCTGGGTAGTGAAAGGAGCACTGAATCTCAGAGGCCCGCAAGCACCTTAGTGGGGAGGCAGGGGAGAGGGAGGGAGCTGAGCCGCAAGCGAGCAGGGGAGGGAGGCTGCGGGGCTCCGCTGTGCTCCGACCTGCTCCCTCACTGTGCTGTGCATCCCTGCAGCAGCCCCCTCCCATCTCCATCCCCGCCTGGTGCANCTCTCCATTGCACCCCTCCCCCATCCCCCCACAAAGGCTCTGGCACAGTGTGCCCGGCGCACCCTCCCCCGCCACAGGCGCAGGGGTGCGGGGTGGGGTGCTAGGTTTACAGGCCAGGGCACGGAGCCCTGAGGGGGGAAGGCTAAGGCCAAGGCCACGCTGTGCTGGAGGAGGCCCTGCCTGCCACGCCCCAGGGCATCAAGGGACCGAGCCGGACGCTTAGTAAACACAGAGGATGGGAGCTGCCCACAAGGGCCCAGGAAGCTGGACTCCCGTTGGGTGCCTGGGGGAGCCTGGGTGGGGAGGCCAGGCCCCACCCAAATCCGGTGCCCAGAGGTACCACCCAGGCACAGGCAGCGGGGCGTGGGTCACATCCCAGGTCGCAGCCTGAGAGCTCGGCTGCTTCCCTGCTTCCGGAGAGGCTGGCCCTGGAGGCTTCCTCCAGGGATCGCGATGGGGGAGGGGCCCAGACTGTCCCCTGAGGGGACAGTAATGATCCATCACGAATGAAGCTAGACTTCTGGGGTCTGTGCAGTGCCGTCCCCCCAGCGGGGCTCCGGCAGGTTATCCCTTGCTCCTGGTCTCACACAGGAGAGGGGGGCTCCCAGGCCTCCCCCGTGACACCCACATTCCCCACTCGGGAGCTAAAGCAACCCAGGTATTTTGTTCAGGATTCATGGGTCAGGAATGCAGGAAGGGCTCAGCGGGGGGCTCTCCCTGGGGCATCTGGTTCTGAGCTGTGGGCGGAGATCCTGGCCCCTTGGGGGGCACAGTGGTCTCAGTGCTCGGGGGTCCGAGTGGCAGCCAGCTCCCCCCAGGGCCAGCAACCCCAGGGACCCGGCAAGAGCTGTGCCGTGATCTGGCCTCGGAGGCCACACAGCCCCATTCCCACCGCACTCAGCGGAACGCAGGGCTCCCAAAGCCGTCCGTTCAGGGGGAGGGGACAGAGGTGTGACCTCTCACGAGGAAGAGAGCCCGGGGGAAAGGGCACGGGCGGGAGATGGGGTCGTGGCCCATCCTGGAGGATCCCACGCGTCGCTCCTATTGGAAAAGTGAGGATCATCATAGAGAGTATTTCTAAGCGTCTGTAGAAAAATTAGAAGCCGTAGAAACTTGGTGCGACTTTGGGAATGGCCTGATCTGTCTACAGATGGGCCTTCGAGGCNGAGCCGGAAGCAGGCCAGAGTCTTAGGTGAGGCCCCAGGTGCTTTAGCGGAGAAGCAGGATCTCAGAGTCACTGGCTGCCTGGGGTGGGGGCTGGGGGGGGGTACCCAGGCCGGGGTGTGTCTAGTTCCCGGCAGGGTGGCCTTGGGCACATCCCTGAACAGACCGCCAGCAACATGCAGCAACAGTAATTGAAGCAAAGCTGCCTGAGCACCTACTGTGCGCCGACATTCTACGCGTTTCCGCGGATTAACTCAGATCCTAACAACACTGGATGAGGTGTAGTAATTATCCCCGTTTCCCGGATGAGGCCACTGAGGCACAAAGACCACGGCCATTGCCAGCAAGGAGAGGAGCCAGGGTCTGGGCCGGGGCCCGAGGCCTTAGGGGTTCTGGTCACCACGACGCTGAACGTAGCTGCCGCGTGGGGACCGTGGTTTCCAAGGAGCTTGACGAGATGTGGGGCCGACTAATCGTGAAGGTCACGGGCGGGCTACGGGACGGTCGTCAGGCAGCCGGAGTTCACCCGGCGGCCGGGCCTCCACGCGCATCACAGTCCCCGCAGCTGTTCAGGTCCCTGCCAGGCCTCGTGGTGCTGCGTGAGCCTGTCTTCCGCGTGTTCGAATGAAGCACACGCGTGCTATTTGCACAAGGTCCGCGGACTCAGAAGTGTTTGGTCTCTCGCAGCAAGACTGTCGAGGGAGAGAGGGTGGGCTCTGCTGTCTGAGCCCGTCTGCCTCGCGGTTGCAAAAGGGCTGCCTCACCTCCGGAGACGCGGGACAACGTCCAGCCTCCTCGCAGCCTTCCCATTAACCAGCTGTTGTCCCAAGGGCTTTGCACATATTAGCTCATTTAATGCCCGCAACGAGCTGTGAGGAAGGGGCTCCCGGCGCCGGGGGCGTTGAGCCGAAGCGACGGCACTGCAGCNCCCTGCCGTCTCTACCCCACACTGTTTCAGGCAACTAGAAGGGCAGAGAGAGGGGGTCTCCCAGATGCCCCCCGTTTATGCCTCGGGGACCAGAAGGGCGTCACAGAGCCACCTGCCCCTGCCCGGGCACCTGGGGGCCACCGGGTCCTGTCAGCGGAG
>NW_027528369.1:8942437-8954707 GCF_008692635.1 Crocuta crocuta | reverse complement strand
GTGGTTCTCGGTCTCTGGGCCTCGCGCTATCGAAGTTTGGCCTGTGGTGGTGGATGGAGCCCGGGGCTCGGGTCTGGAGGACGCATCTGGCGGCCACAGCCAGGGTGGGTCAGCTTGGTGGCCCCGGGACTGAGGGTCGAGGTCAGGTCTGAGCCAGAGGCGTTCGGCAGCCTCAGGTGCGGCCCCTGCGCCCCCTCCCTGTGAGCCGGGAGCACCTGGCCCGCGGTGAAGGCGCCCGGCCCCTGGCGGCGCGTCCGTACCGAGGAGCCGAGGCGCCCGTGGACGGCCCTGCTGCGAGCCACGTGCAGTCAGCAACGCTGTGCTGCGCTGGAGAGAGCGGACGCTCAAGCCTCTCCTGTTTCCGAAGCAGCTCTTTCTTTGGGAAGGATTACGATTTGTAAGGCCGACACTGCGCCCGGACGGACGGGGTCTGGGGGTGACTGGCTGGAGTCAGGCAGCCCGTGTTTAGACCCTGACTCCCCTCTGCCCTGCTCTGTCACCGGGGGGGTGGGGAACGCTGGAGTTGGTGGGCCCTCATTTCAGCATCTGTACAATGGGTGTAAGATGACCCTCTGGTTTGGCTCGTGCCCGAGGGAGGGAGACCGGTGGCGCAGGGGGCATCAGCGCCCCCACCGGCCGCTCGGCCCGGCCTCGACGTCCACGTCTGGAGCTGGGTGTTTAGGGAGAGCCCGCGGTGGAGACGGGGCCATGGGGCTCTCGCGGCCGGCGCTCTGGCCCCACCACTTCCTAGTCTGCGGCCTCGGGCCCGTCATGTTACCTCGCAGGCTCTGTTTGGGAGATGTCTTCAGTGGCTCTCCCTGGGCCTTGGGGGGGNNTCCGTCAGTTCGAGGGGACCCGGATGTGGACCAGACAAGCCACGCCCCTCCGACCTCTCCCTCCTTCCTGCGAGCACAGACTCTTCTGCAGGGGCTCACGGTGCGGGCGGTGCAAGGCCAAGTGCATGCGTGATGCCCTCCCTCCCTCCCTCATTCCAGGAACGGCCACTGCGAGCCCGTTACTGCCCCAGGGACCCACGCGCAGCCCCTCCCCCCCTTCAGGCGCCCCCGGGGGCCCCGCCTCTCCCGTGCCTGCACCTGGGATGCAGGGGTGGCCTTGAACTGGGGAGCGGGTGGGGGGGTGCGGCCAGCCCGGAGCTCCGGGCTCCACGCTCTGGATTCACAAACCAGGACAAGCCTCCCTTCCAACAATCCCTTGCGGGGAGCCTGTCGCCCGCGGTCAGAGTTCGGTTCGCCTCCGCCCACTAAGAGCCTGACGTGCCCTGTGCTGTTCCCGTCATGCCCCAAAGGACAGGCCGACGCCCGGTTAGAACGGGTGGGTCTCCTGCCCACCCCCGTCCCCATGCAGATGCCCACCCACCTGGACCCCTCACCCCTGCCTCGTCAGGGTGCACCTGCCCACTTCCGACTGCCGGCCCTGCTTTCCTTCACCTGGCGCTGACCCTGGTCTTTGCCCGCACGACAGTCCAGAAGTCCTGGGGCTTCCATCAATCTCCCTCTCGCTCCTATCTCTATCTCTCCTGTGTTTAGGTCTGTCTCTCTTTTCTGTCTCTCTCTCTCTCATCTCTGTCTCTGTCTCTCTTATCTCTATCTCTCTCTCCTATCTCCTTAGCTCTGTCTCCTATCTTTATCTCTCTCAATCTCTCTCTTTCTATCTCTCCTCTCTGTCTCTCTGTCTCTCTCTGTCTCTGTCTCTGTCTCTCTCTGTCTCTGTCTCTGTCTCTCTCTCTCTCTCTCTCTCTCTCTCTCTCTCTCGGCACCAGAAGCCCTTGATAAGCACCCAGCTGCCTCTGGGGGCTTGCTGAGGCCCCCAGAGCATCCACGGCAGGACTGAGCCCAGCGGCCCAGTGACCCACCCTCCGCGGGCCGCGCTCTGCCCCGTCTCCCCCCCACTCACCCTGATGTTTCCTGGGATCGTCCAGCAAACAGACATCACTTGAGTCCTGTGTCTACATCTCTTGGGCAGGAGCCCAGAGCAGAACAGTCCGCAGGAATCTGGCCGCCTTTCTCAGGCACCCGGGTGCTCCCAGGCCGGCCCTCCGAGGAGGGCGCTCCTAAGAAGTAAACAAAAGTGAAGGACTCGCAGACTCGTGGCGACTTCCACCATTAGGACCGCCCCGTGCGAGGCCCGGGGAATGTCCGAGAAGCGCCCCCCTGGGTGTTGCCCAGCTCCAGCTCCTTGAGTTGCCGGGAGGGTTTGGCTCTCAGCAGAGGGAGGTCCGGGCGCCTGCTGTCACCCACAGCCAAAGCGGGGGGTGTGGGTGCGGCAGACCCCGCCCGAGGGGCCGCGGTGTGTCCCAGGGGCGCTCGCCCTGCGCTGGGCGGTGATGGCGGCCTCCTCAGCCAGACCACGCATCGTGACAAGCCCTTTCGATCGGCTGCAAGTGCACAAATGAGGCTCAGAGAGCGGGTTCGCCCACCGGCGACGACAGAGGCGTCACGGTCTGGGTCCTGGCAGCCCTGGGTGCCTGCGGAGACACAGCGGGCGGCGGCCCGAGGGCTGTGTTGGGCAGAACGTTGGGCTCATGGCCGACTTAGGGGAAGAGGATTCGCTGTGTTGCAGAGCCTGACGACCAGCCCCGAAGATGGAAACCAAGCTCAGGAAAAACGAAGGAGAAGGAGAAAGAAGGAAGAAGACGAGAAAAACAACAGTCAAGTGCGGAGTCTAAGAAGCAGGAACTATTTGATGGTCTCTGTAGGTCACCCCTGCTGGGCGGTTATTGTATTTCTTTAAACATGTGTGCAGAGAGCTCTTACGACTACTGATATACACATATGCTTCCAACCTCATAACAATCGGTGGGGCCAGTAGTATCATCATCCCTGTGTTTTAGACAAGGAAACTGAGGCAAAGGAGAATTTTAAATCACTTGCATGTGGACCATAAGAAGCCACAGGGTTGGAATTTAAGCTCAAGTAGTTTGTTTTTGGAATATTATAGCTTTTCACATTGGGATAAAAGTCCAAAAGGTGGGAGAATCTAGCTATTGGCTCCATGAAGGTCTTCAGAAGTCTTTCTTATCCAGCTGGCAAACTTTTTTTGAGGTCTCATGGCCCAAGGAGGCTGCTGGAGCCGCATCCATTGCATCCACATTCCAGGCAGAAAAAAGTGGCGATGATGGGAGGAGGAAGACAAAAGGCCGCCGTCTCAGCCAGTCAACGCTTTAAGATCTTTTCTTGGAAAAGCTCCACAGTAGCTCTTGCTTACACCTGAACCACGATAATGGGCTACGAATACGTACAATTAAATAAAGAAAAATCGTTGCACCAACTTCTTTCCTTCTTCTGGGGCCAGGAAGGAAGAACCGCGGGAGATTGTAATAAAACCTGCCGTGTCCTGGGCAACACTGGAATTTCTGCGTTTCAGAATTCGTTGGGTGACGAGTGACCACACGGCCGTCATTGCTCAGGCGCGGAGCCCCTGGGGTGCCGCTGGGCTTGCAGCCACGACAGCGGGCCTGGTCTCTGTAGGGGGATTAAATGGGCAGCAGGCTTGTTCTCAAGTTCTTACGGGTGTGATTAAACGGGGTACTTTGCAGAGAAGACTCGCCCCTGTTTACTTTTACACCCGACAGAGGCAGCAATTACCTCCGCCCCCGGCCCTGGGAAGGTGTGAGAGCCAGAGACGGCCCCTGCTTGGGAGTCGCCCTAATAGGCGTGCCCAGTGTCCCCCGCGGAACCCCGCGGGCCGTGCGTCCAGATCTAAGCGCCAGATCACTTCCAGGAGACGTCTGCTGTGTGTGTGTGTGTGTGTGTGTGTGTGTGTGTGTGTTCGTGCAACTTCCCGTTGGGACTTCTCAGCGCTGTATCCGGGGGCCCTCGAGGGACCTGGGGATCGGGGGCACTGGGGCTCTTTGGCCCCGATTTCGGGGAGGGGGTGGGGGCTTCCTTCTAGCTGTTTGCTTTGGCCCTTGAGCCTGGGGGTGGTGAGGTGAGGGCTTTGCTAAGTATCAGCAGACTTTTAGGAGTGACTTTCGGTCCTGAGACTCGACACCGCTTCTGGCTAGCTGTCCTCCTGGGCGAGGTGGCTCGTCCTTTCTGGACTCAGTTTGTTCATCGGCAGAATGGGGACAGTCACGGGCGGCAAGTCAGATTAGCTGTGAAGCCCCAACAGGGTGCAGGGCAGAGAAGCTCCGTCTTTACCTCCCCTGCCGGAGATGGGCCCCACCCCTGCATTTTCCTCTCCCCTCCCCCGGGCTGCTTCTTCCAGGCAGCAGCCTCGGGAGCTGATTGACAGTGACGCCACCTCTCCTGGGGTCCCTCTGTGTGTTCCCATCTGCAAAGCACTCGTTGCACCCAGGGGCTCTGTCACCTGGTGAGACGCACTTAGAGCCCGAGCGCCCCTGCAGACGGAGTTCCGGGAGGGTGTTAGACGGGTCAGTGCCTCCGAACTGCCGCCCCCTCCCTGGGGTTTTTCAATTTGATTTCCTTGGCTGAGAATTCAGATCTCGGCCTAACCACAACCTCATGAAATGTTAACAGTTTCCCCTGGAAATCGAGGGGCGGGGAGGGAGAGCAGCGACAAAACTTCCTTCTAGAAAACTTGGTACAAGCGTGCTGTGCTGCACGCCCCGGCCCTGGCCAGGAGAGCCTCCCTGCTCCTTCCTGTGCTGTCAGGCTGGGATTGTTTCCGCTCCCATTCTAGAGATGAGGAAACTGAGGTCACACGGGAAACCGGAGGCTCGCCAGGGCAGCCTGGGTGGTCAGGGCTGGGGTCACGCCCAGAAGGATTGGGCCTGGCGCTGCTTCTGGAACTTTCCCTGGAAGGTTGGTCCCCATCAGGGAAGCACCTGCCATGAGGTGAGGCCCACGCGCCCCACGCCTCCTGAAGGCCCCGCGGCCCAGCCCCCGCACCGCCAGCTCAGGCCGCCTGCGCCCCGTGGCACTGCCCCATGCCCTCCAGGCCTCCCTTGGGTGGCGGCTGTGGGCACGGCCGGCTCCTGCCGCCCCACGTCGCGCTCTCCCTGGCTCGGGCTGGCGCCTCCTTGGACGTTCTCGACGCCCCTTTCGTGCTGTGCCGATGTCCTTGTCTGTCCCGTCCTCAGGCTGGAAGGGCCTCCCGGGGCCATGGAGTCCGTCCTCTCAGAGACAGGAAGAGCAGCCCAGGTTCCAAGCTTCGAGGTGACCCCCGGGTGACCCCTGCCCAGTGACCTCGGATTTGATGCCTGGATGGACTTCTCCTCCTGAAATCAATCCCAGCCTGGGGGTGAATCCCAGCTCTGCCACCTAATACTGTGTGACCTTGGATAAGTAGCTCAACCTCTCTGGGCCTCGTTTTCCTCCTCTAGGAAAGAGACCAGCAATAACGCCCGCCTCGCAGGATCATTGTGGCGACTGTGTTGGTTACGGCGCCCGGCACACGGGAGGTGCTCCTCGCTCTGTCTTCCGCCCCCGGGTGGTGTCCGGAGACCCGAGTGCCTCCGCGAGTGTGAGCAAGGCTGTGCTGTCACCACGTTCACAGCCCGTAGGGTTCTAGCCGAGGCGTATCGGAGCTTAAGCCCCAGAGCCCCCTTTAGAAAGAGCGAATTATACAGAAACCTGTGTTCCGGTCTCCTAGGCCAGGCTCCACGGCGGGGAAAGTGGTGCTGAGGAGCACGTCTTGGTTTTCACGCAGCAAACGTGAATACCGTCGTTAAAGGAAACGTGGGAACTTTCTGGCATTTAAATGCTGTTGCTCGAAATAAACCAGAGAATGTGGACGCCAGAGAGTTACGGACGGGTTAAGGTTCCAGGAGAGGCTGGAAGGGCTGTTGCCGGGCCACAGACACAGCTGAGCCCGTGGGACCCCAGCGTCCGGCGCTCCGCCAACACCCTTTCCCATGATCTCCGGCGGGACAGTAATCCCGCTGGCTTCGGCCTTCCAGACACACCTGCAGAACCGAGCAGGTGCCAGACACCGCGCAGGGGAGACGCGGGGACGCGTGTACGCAACTACCACGAAACGCCGACACGGGGAAGTGGTACCGGGGAGCACAGCGCCTCCGAATTATTGAAACGAGCCGCTGAGGGATGGCGTGGCCCGATGGCTGGACCCCCCCCACCCCGGGGTGGGGTGCGCACCGGGGGCGCCGGGCGCTGGCATGTGGCAAAGAGCACGGGGTTTCCTGGGCCAAATAGAGAGACCCTCCCTCTTCTCCGGCACGTCTGTTCAACGCCGGAATGGCTCCCGCATGTGCCTCACGGGCCCCCCGAGAACGGAGCGGCCTCGGTGAGCACCGCTCTCCACCCCAAGTCAGTGACACAGATTTGTTTTCGCTCTGCTTGTTCTGAAGGGCGCTGGCCTTCTGTGTGTGGGTGGTGTTGAGTATCTGAAACAAATTCACTGGGTGAACCGTGAGTTCGCTGAGAGGAAGTGTTAGGCGGGTGGGGACGGGTGGGACCGTTTTGCGGTTAAAACGCCAACATTTCAGTGGCTGGACACACAACACAGTTTCCGCGTGTGCACCCGCCTGGCGACTCTCCCGCTCGGGGCTCCTCCGTGAGGGCAGCGGCCCCCAGGTTGCTTCTGCCCCACGGCTCTGGCTTCCCGCCAGGTGTGCGGCTTTGCGGCAGGACAGGGGAGACCGTGCTGAAGGGCCTCGCGGGCCAGTAAGTGCAGGCCCACCTTCCAGGGCCGCTGGCCAGAGCCACCTTACAAGCCACCTTACAGCCCACCGGCCAGAGCCAGTCTCGTGGCCCAGCTCAACGGCAAAGAGTGCTGGGAAGTGAGGTCTTTTCCGGGTCCAGGAAGGTGTAGAGCTGCTCAGGCTAGTCGTAAGGTCTCTGCGAGTCCTGGGACGGGCAGAAAGGCGACCCTTCTGTGCTGTATCTCCGTCATTTGTTGGAGGAAGCATTTCTCACATCCCACGGGTCAGAAGTGGGTCACCTGGCCATTGCTAAATCAGTGGAGGGAGTGGGGTTACTATGGCTGCTTAGACTCCTAGGAATTCACTCCTGAGCTGAGGTCAGAGCCACTTCCATGAGGGATGGATAGTTAAGCAGAGTTGGGGTTTTCTTAGCAAGACAGAGGAGGGAAGAACCACATCTGGCCCAGATGGATGAGTGGATGGGTGGGTGGGTGGATGGATGGATGGATGGATGGATGGGTAGGTGGGTGGATGGGTGAGTGGGTGTGTGAATGGGTGGGCGGATGGATGGATGGATGGGTGAGTGAGTGGAGGGGTGGATAGGCAGATGGTTGGATGAGTGGATAGATGGGTGGGTGGATGGGTGAGTGGGTGCATGAGTGGTTGGATGGGCAGGTGTGGATGGATGGTTGGATGGATGAATGGATGGGTGGGTGGATGGANGGTGGATGGATGGGGGGGTGGGTGGATGAATGGATGGATGGATAGATGATGGATGATGGATGGATGGGTGGGTGGGTGCATGAGGGAGTGGATGGACAGGTGTGGATGAATGAGTGAATGGATGGATGGGTGATGGATGGGTGGGTGCGTGGGTGGATGGATGGATTGATGAGAGGAAGGAAGGAGGGAAAGAAGGAAGGAAGGACAGACGGATGGATACATATATACACAGAGAGTCAAACATCTGGGTAATTTNGGATGGATGGGGGATGGATGGGTGGGTGCGTGGGTGGATGGATGGATTGATGAGAGGAAGGAAGGAGGGAAAGAAGGAAGGAAGGACAGACGGATGGATACATATATACACAGAGAGTCAAACATCTGGGTAATTTGAACCTAAATCGACTGATCTGCACGTTGTTGTGCTTGTCGGCCCTTAACGTACCTAAAGCATTGCTCATTCTGCTGCTCCTCACGTAACTGCAGGAACTCTTCCCCACGTGGTGCGGATAGAAGTCACTCTCACACACCACGTGGCAGAGCTGCTGAGTCTGGCCGATCGCGGCCTGCAGGCTCGAGGTGTCGGAGGCAGTGGTGCTCTGAGCGAGTGGGGAGCCTTCCGGCGTCATAGTTTGCTACTTACCTGAAACCGATGGGTCATCAGCTCAGAGGACGCCCTGTCCCCTTGTGATTCATCTGATGACACTGGATCAGCCTTGCCGTGTGCAGACAGAGGCCCCTCGGTCCCGTGGGCGGGCGGGCGACCTGGGCAGGAGCCCAGCAGCCGAGGACCGGGCCCTCTTGTCAAATTCCAGAACCCACCCCCCGTCTCTAGTTCTTCACCTGTGACATGAAAGTCCCTTCGAGGTGACAACGTGTTCAACCACTGGCACCTGAGGGAGGAGCAGGAGAGGAGGGGAGGGGGCGGCGGGCACGGGCCCGTGCGGGGTGTCAGCTGTGGTCCCCGAGGGACGGCGAAGGGACAGAGGAGACTGCCTTCTGGGGCGGAACCTGACGCGCACGAGAAACGTGGCTTGGGTTCGTCGCAACGCGGCCCACCCCTGAGTGTGAGCTTCTGTCCCGCTGCTCAGCTGACGGCTCGCTCAGCCCGGGGCCTCCCTCGCCTCAGACGCAGCCGTGGGGCCCCCGCAGTGCCAAGGACAGATGGAGGCGGCCACGCCCGCGCCTGGTGTCCGTGTCCGCGTAGGTCACCACGGAGCCGCCCTCCTCCCTGTCCCTTTGGCCCTTTGGGTGCGGTGGCCACTGCCCTGCCACGCTGGGGGCCACCGGCTGCCCTCCCGGCCCACGTGGGCTCACGGCCATTCCCTCTCTGGCAAGCGGGGGACAGACTCATTTGCATAATTTAGGAACAAGGTTCAGCTTATGTAATGGAGACTTGAAGGTCCAAGGCTCGTTTCTCTCTCACGTTAGACACAGACACGCCAAGTGGACTTAAGCAGGGGGCGGAGGCCTGACTGGGGACGTCAGGTCACAGGGGGGCTGGGGGCTCCGCCGTCGGGCGCCGTGTGAAGGGAAGACTTGGGGCTGGATCTCCCTCCCTCCGGGGCAGAGGAAAGCCCGTGGCCCCCATCGGGATGCTGATCCCCAAAAGCAGCGAGGTTTTGAGGAGCTGGTCAAGACGGGGGGCCAGAACCAGGAAATGCAACGGGGGATGCGGGGCGTGGACAGGCCCATGTCTCTCTTTGTGCGGAATTACCAGAGGGACGTGGCCGGTGCTGCCCGCTGGGAGGGGGGCCCGGGGAAGCCGTAGGATCGGGAGATGCAGAGTTTCATCCCCCAAATCCCCAGCCTCCCTTCTGATAGCGCCACCTTCACACCGAGCCCGCGCTGCCTTGCGGACGGGCTCAGAGGCGCCCAGAGCACCCCGTGGGCTGCGCCCATCTCCGAGGCCCAGTTGCAGACATGAACTAGGAGAAAAAGACGCGCTGGCGCCCAGATTGCACGGCTCTGCGTCCCTCCGCCTCTGCGGTGGGCCACCAGCAGCCGCCGGTTACTGGAAGATGCGTCCCCTTTGTAAGCAGCGCTGCAGCATCCTGACGTCCCGGCTCGGGGTTTTCTAACTTCCAGTTTCGGTCCCTTCTAGGGGACTTTCCAAGTGCTGCCCCTTTTCCCAAATTTAGTGCAGAAAAGCGAATTTGAAGATGCAGGGATTTAAAACTGGAAGAAAAAAAAAAACAACAAACCTTTGTAAGTGTTCCCAGCGATGGAAAAATGTTGTCCGGCAGGAGCACTGGTAAAGGGCCACAGGGAAAGCGGGTGGAGAATGGGCTGAAGAAAGCGTTAGTAGTTCTGAAAACCATCGGTGTCAGCACGTGGGCTGTGCTAACGTGCTCATTAATCGTGCGTGTGACCCGTGCGCTCACCACAGCGCCATGAGCCGAGCGTAGCTGGTGTGTCCAAGCCCCGTGGAGATGACGAGCCCCCGCTCGTGCTTGTCTGTCATGGGCTGAGTGGGTGAGTGAGGCAGCGCCCCACTTCTGCACAGCACGCGCAACTTCTGCATAAAACACCGGGCAGAAAGAGATGGGCTTCCGGGTTGCAGCGTTTCCGTAACCTCCCACCAGGTCGCAGGTCACAGGGCAGTGGCCTTGGCGTCGGGCTGTCCCCTGCTGTCCCCTGGGCCCCGCAGACCAGCACCTCTTCTGTCCCATGTCCCCATGTTTCATGTCGCGCAAGGACACGGAGGGCTTTGCCACATGGCGATGGATTTTCCTCGGCCACCCGCGAGGTCAGAGGCCAGGAGGGCTGTGGATGCCTTTCTGCTGAGTGTCGGTTCAGGAGGCCCCGGATGCCGGGACGAGCGTGGCGTGCGGGAGGGAGACGCCTCCTGGGCAGGCGGCCACAGCCCACGCTTTGAGTCAGCCTCCGGCGGGGGCCAGGCTCGGCCGCGTGGCCCAGAGGAGCAGCGCCACACGGTGCCCGTGGAGCCCGACTGGCTGGGCCTGGTGGCACGGCCTCACCCGGAGAGCCCAGGTGGGTGCCGAGTGGTCAGCGCACGGAAAGGCGGGCCAGCAGGTGACGACCAGGGGCTCTGAGTCGCCAGGTGTGCCCTTCGGGCTCTCCCGCCAGGATCCAGCGGCTCCCTCCCCAGACCCTCCCTCCTACGACTAAAGCCCCTGATGGTAGCGCAGCAGACTGGCTGCGGGGCTCACGGAAATAGGAAGGGAGAGGCCACGCCGCTCCGGGACCTTGGCCCCGGAGGAGGGGTCGGCACTGAGGGCCCCGAATTTCCGAGGGCCTCCCCGGGCATCCCAGACAGAGCACGAGAGGAGCCTGGGAGCCAGAACCATCACAGGTCAGGCATAAGGAGGCTCCGAGGAGACCCGGCTTCCCCCAGATCGAGGCTCCAGGACCTGTGTGGGTGAACAGAACANAGACGCCTAATAGTGCTCAGTAACAAAGAGCCCCGAGCTGGTGGCTTAAAACTACACAAATGCGTTCTCTCACCTTCTGGAGCCAGAAGACGAGGATCAAGGTGTGGGAAGGGCCATGCTCCCCCCGAGGCTCCAGGGGAGGGTCCTTCCTGCCTCGTCCAGCTCCTGGGGCCCCACGTCCCTGAGCTGGTGGCCGCGTCCCTCCCGTCTCTGCCTCAGTCTTTACCCGATCATCTTCCCTGTGTGTCGGGTCCACCTCTGTCCTCGTATCAGGACACCAGTCATTCTGGATTGGGCCACTCGACTCACACACTCACACACACACACACACACACACACACACAGCACACGACTCAACCCACGGCAGGGCGAGCTGAGAGGCCGGAGCCCAGGAACCGGCCAGGCATCTTTTCGAGAAGCAGGGGCCCAGGCCCACTCTGCCCACACGGGGCCCCCGGCGGCCAGAACCCGTGTCCTCATCTACGAAACATAGCTGAGCGCCAGCTCTGCGTGAGGCTCGGGCCACCTGTGTGGGATGCGAGGTAACAGTCCCGGGTTCTTGAGGGAAACAATGACGGCCCCGAGCCGCAGGTGACGCGACGGAGGGAAGGGACGGGGTGCAGGCTGTGCTGCGGGGGCGTCCTGGGACCCCGGGCTGCGATCCTTTTCGTTTGAGCTGTCGGGGGGCAGAGCCGCCCAGCTGGAGTGCACACGGGTCCCTCGGCATGTAGGATCGCGGGGCCCTTCCTGAAGCCCTCTGGTGGGGCTGAGGGATTCCAGACGGGGCACCAAGCTCACGTACCCAGCACAAAGTGGTTTTCAAAGGGCCGGGGCTGTGGCTCCCAGACTCATCTGGCCCTGAGTAATGTAAACTGCCTTCCCTTCTAGACCTGTGGTTTATTTGTACAGTTTGGGCCATTTCTGTAAATGTTTGACCCGTTTGGAAATCCAACCCAACGGGAAAGCAAACGAGGGCTTTTATTTTGTGCATGGCATGCCCGTCCGCGGTACCGACGTTTTAGCTATGGCGGCGTGTTGAGTGCTGCATTGGGTGGGCCAGGGAAGAAAGGACCTATTTTGTTTTGTTTCGTCTCTTTTAAAAACATGTCGAGAGCAAGGGTGTGGTGAAGGGTCTGGACGTGGAAGACTGAACGATCCCCTCACCACCAGAGCCCCCAGTGAACAGCACGGGGCGCGGGACGGGAGCCCGGTGAATCTTGGACAGATGGAAAGCCCTGGAAGCAGACAGCCGGGGGCTTCCCCAGGCCCCTTCCCCAGAGGGTCTGACTCGTCGAGGGGGGGCCAGGCCCTGGAGTCTGCTTCCCTGCGGGCCCCCGAGGCCGCCCTGCCCTGTAACGTCCTGTGGGAACAGAGAGCCCGTCTGCACTGTTCTCTGCTCGGGGCCTGGCACGCAGAGCAGCATGGCCAGTAGCTGGGGCGGGGGTCGGGGCGGGGGAGGCAGTGACTCCGAGCTTCTGAGACTCAGATGTACCGCTGGGTGTCAGTCAGGGTCCACGGGGCAGAACGGCCACTCACATCAGGGGGATTTCAGGATCTGTCATCAAAGAG
>NW_027528369.1:8937424-8942303 GCF_008692635.1 Crocuta crocuta | reverse complement strand
GGAAGTGCCCTCGGACTGAGGGGCACGCCAGCCGGTGTGACCTGCCGGGGGACCCCCGGGGGAGGAGGACTCCTGGTCCCCACCCTGGCCGGTCCCCCGTGTTTTCCCCGCTCGGCTCGGACCCACGGGGCACAGGGGCTGAGGACGGCAGAGGCAGGTCGGCAGGAGACACGGAAGGTGGTGTCCTAGGCCCTCAGTGCTCCCCGAACCCCACCGTCCCCACTGTGCACGTGGTCTGTTGTCACAGCCTCCAGCTGGAAACCTCACCCCTTGCAGAGGCCGGACCCGGCTCCTGACACTGCCCGATCACACCCTCCAGGGCCACCATCCCCGCAGGACGGGGACTCGGGGGCTCCCTCGGCTCCTCGCTACCCCCTCCCCGGCGCGCCTCCTCCCCACCCGTGCAGACCCCACCCAGGCTGGGGACCCGGAGCTCCTGGACACTTCCTGCCTCTGAGCCTTTGCACGCCTGCTGCTTCCGGCCACGGCCCCCCACGCCCCACCCCCGTCTCGGTTCTGCTCTGGTGCTCTGATCCAGGGAGCCCCCGCCCTGACCTCTCGGGCTGCATCAGGCCTCTTCCTCTGCACTTGCACGGGATCTCGGCCCCTCACGGACGGACCCCACACAGACGGTCTTCCTGCAGGCGCCGTGCAGGCTGACGCGGGCGTTCGAGGTCGGCGCCTAAGGGAGAAAGGCATCTCCCAGATGCCAGGGAGAAAGGGGACGTGGTCAAACTAAGTGTGCGCGACACAGGCCCCGCACTGATGATGTCGTCCTTGCTGGTGAGGGGCACACCCCCCGTGCCAGCCGGCATCCCAGAGGGCGTTGGCCAGCCTCAGCCCTGCTCCCCGAGACTCTTTTGGGGCTCAGTAAATGCGTCATCCTTCAGGCCACTTCCCCTCCACCCCGGAGCCCTCGCCAGCGGCGGAGCCCCAGACGGGGGCTTGGATTCGGTCCTGATTAGGGACACAGCTCGGCCTCTATTCTCCTTGAGCTCCAAACTGGCTCGTCCCGGGCAGGGCATTCGCCTTCCAGCCGGGTTTGCGGTCACATCCGCGCCGTTCAATTTCACCGAAATCAGCGGCACCCGGGGTGTCGACCTCAGCCCTGTGGGTTTGGTGACCATCAGCACCAATTACCAGAAATGCCATTTGCCAGGCCCGTTCTGCCTTCGCACAAGCCCGCAGCAGAGAAAAGAATCGTTCCTAAGGTTAATTGAAACCAAACTGAGACCNCCGCCCCCCCACCCCCCACCCCGCCTGGTGTTGGAGCTGGCCCCACCCACTGCACACTTTGATTTCCGGACAAGCCACCTCTGTTGGCATCCAGGTTTCAGGTCTTTGAGTGCCTGGCTGAGCCAACACCCCACGTGGATATTAGCATTTAAGGCGCAAACCGGCTCATTTCTCCGCGAGTCTGCGCTGCCCGGATTTTCGCCTCCCACAGAGGCGCTTGTAAACTCCAGGATTACAGAAAACACAAAAATCAGATCGTAATAACTGGCACGAAGACGAGGGGCGAGCAGAGTGACTGAGCCGGCCGGGTGTCGAGTTACTTCCGAGATCAGTTGATTTCTAGAACCTGTCCAACCCTCTCGCGTGTCGGCCGTGATGAAATTGGTTGTGAACTGAGCAGGTTTCTCTGGCCAGACCCAGGCGGCCGGTCTCCACTCTGCCTTTGGTTGTCTGTGGGGCAAAGGCTCTCTCAACAAGAAACAGAAAATAGCAAAGAGCGTAAGATTCTTTCCTGCAGCGTCTGCGACAATCAGGAGAGTTTTCTCTTCCCATTCTGGGCTGTACCATTTTTTAACGGTACCTTTTTGGGGCACCTGGGGGCTCAGTCGGTTAAGCGTCTAACTTCGGCTCAGGTCATGATCTCGCGGTTCGTGAGTACGAGTCCTGCGTCAGGGTCTGTGCTGACAGCTCAGAGCCTGGAGCTGCTTCACATTCTGTGTCACCCTCTCTCTCTCTGACCCTTCGTCGCTTATGGCCCCTCCGGCCCCTCCCAGGACTGGGGCTGAGTCGAGGGTGGTGGGAAGGACAAGCCAACCACTGAGCCCCAAACCACTGCCTGGATTCCAAACTCCTAGTATGTGAAGACTGAGTCTGCCCGCAGGGCTCTCCCCGAGGACTCTGCCTGCAGCTGTGACCTCCCCCCCACCGCCAGCAGCTCCGGTGACTGCCTGTACCCGAGCGCCATGGGGGGCGGGGTGTGGGGGGAAAGCGCAGCATCACAGAGCCCGGGGGCGTGGACGCCTGCGCCCAGAAATGTGCTGGAGAAGCGAAGCCTCGTTCACAGCCCAGAGCCGGGCCTGTTGCTCTGAGGGGCTGAGGCCAGGGCGGCGAGGGGGGCAGGCCTGCCCCGGGAGAGAGTGAGGTGCCGTCTGGGGGCCCTTCCGCCTGCCCTTCTCTCTGTTGCACATGCTCCCAGCTAAGGCCCCACCAGCACGGGGGTCCCTCCAGGACGGGGCCGCTCGCAGGGGGGCTCGGAGTCAGCCCCAGGTCGCGGGGAGGCACCTGAGGGGGTCTGCTGCCTGCTCAGGACACAGGAAACTGCTCAGTGGCGCGTCCTAGCGCGTGCAGCTCTGCGGCCGTCTGGGTGTGCGGGCGTGGGCACCACAGCGTGTGCAAGCCTCGAGGCCAGGACGCCTCGAAGGAGAAGGCGTGAGTGTGCATTTGCTCCACACGCTCCCGTGCCCGCCGACGGCGCCCTCTGGACACCACCCGTCATCCAGGGAGTTTCTGGAATCCCCAGGAGCAAATGGCAGGGCCCTTCCAGGGGGGAGGGGCTTCCTGTCAGAGGGAGGATGGCAGCAAGCGTGTGGGTTGCGCGGAGGACCCGACAGCAGAGGCGACCGCGGGGCTGGGCCGGCAGCGACCTGGGCCAAGGACATAATTGCTTTTCTTTTCGGGTCGGCGCACTCACCACCCCCTCCCGGCCAGGCGCCGGCCCACGGGCTCCCTCCCCTGGTCCCTTCTCCTCTTCCCAGCATCCCCAGGGAGGCGGGCGACAGAGGGAGTCATCCTGAGTTTTGGCTGCAGAACTTGATGAGGTGGCTTGTCCAGTGTCCGGTGGGTTCAAGTGACCGAGCGGAGTTGGGCACCGCCCCCCAGTCCCAGCCACGGGAGCCAGCGGCGTTTTCCACCACATTAGGTGGGCTCCGAGCATCAGCTCAGACGTTAAATCCCTCCCCCTCCGCCCTCAGTGTCCGCAATATTAACATCCTTGGGGGTCGCCCGCTGCCCTGTTCTGCTAGCTATGCGATTGCATTATTTCTTCCACTGTTTATAACAAATATTTACATGTCTGTCTGAGGCGGCCGTTTGGAGAACGGCTTTGGGGTGAATGTGCCCCATCTACACCTCCTGGCTGCATTCTGTCTGGACTGTCGGGGTGGGGGGGAATCTGGGCTCGCGGCCGTGCGCTGGTTTGCCCACAGAGAACACTGGCTCTGGCCGGGCCCTCGGACATTTGACGTCCCAGAGGCAGCTGCACGGGAGAGGCGGTGAGCTGGCTATTTCCTGCATCCTTTCGGTTTTCCTGGGCTCCGCGTAAAACCTGCCTGCTGAGCCCAAAGGTTTATAGTCCTGGCCGTGTTCTGGGCATTTCGGATTCCGTGCGTCTGGTTTGTCATTTTGAGAAAAGCCACAAGTTTTGTTTTGTTTTGTTTTTGAGTTAAACAGAGGAATTTCAGGATTTGTGGGGAAGCTACATCCTGCAAAAAGGAAGAATAGTTTCTGGGACATTTTCAAGGAAATAGAAGCTACAAAGATCGGGACCCTTCGTCTGGTGTTTCTCAACCTTTACTTTTGAAGTTCTTAAATCTCTCTCTCTCTCAGTCTCTCTCTCTCTTTCACACACACACACACACACACACACACACACTCTGATGAAATAGCTAGAGGCAAAAAGGGAAAACTTCAGGAAATAAATATTCCATAAAATTTCCAAAGACTTCATAGTTTTTGTACTTAAACACAAAGAAAACTTGCTAGCCAAGGTGAGAAGTGCACGTTTGTGTTTCGATAGAATGCCGTATACCTTTTGCAAAGGCGTGCCTTGTTTCTCCCTGAGGAAGGTGAATCTTAAAGATCACTGAGGTGTCTCGTGTGTGTGTGTGTGTGTGTGTGTGTCAGAAGTGAGCAAGCATTGGAACCCAGAAGAGTAGCTTCCTCCTTCTCCCTCCTCTGAATTAACTGAGCAACAATGTCGAAAAGCCTGTCCCGTCCGTTTTAAGCCTCTTGAATATCTGCACGGCATGATTTTTGCTTTCAGGTAAAATTTAATTCACAAAAACTTCAGTTCTAAAAAGCAAACTTGTGGGGCGTCTGGGTGGCTCGGTCGGTGAAGTGTCCCACTTCGGCTCAGGTCATGATCTCGCAGTTTGTGGGTTTGAGCCCTGCGTCGGGCTCTGTGCTGACAGCTCAGAGACTGGAGCCTGTTTCGGATTCTGTGTCTCCCTCTCTCTCTGCCCCTCCCCTGCTCACACTCTCTCCTTCTCTCTCTCAAAAATAAATATTAAAAACAAATTATAAAGCAAACTTGGTAGGCAAAGCCACTACAGAAAGCTTATTTTATTGTAAATGTAACTCAATGGATAGCTCACCTGTTTGCATATTTATGCGTGTTAAGTGCACAAAGTCGTCTCGGGCAACAGATGATAGTCACGAGGATACACTGTCAGGGTCACTCTGGACGGGGACCCAGCACAAGCCAGAGTATGGAAAAAGGGTCTCCAGAGCGGCTCAAACTCAGACACGCCACAAACCAAAACGAACGGAAAGGATTTCTGTAACAGCGCAAACCTGATCGCTGATTTTAGTAGGGTTAGTGAATGCATCGCCGTTCAGGGTCTTATGAGCCAAACATTGCATTTTA
>NW_027528369.1:8935188-8937324 GCF_008692635.1 Crocuta crocuta | reverse complement strand
GGAGGAATTCTTTAAATAAAAACACGCACAGCAGGCCCCTCTCCGTACTCATTGTATGAATGACCCGGCATGGGGCACACGTCTTCCCGAATGGCAGCCGGAGAGTTTCCCAGGTGGGCGGCAGGCGGTTTCCCCCAGGACAGGGGGGACCTGCAGAGCCACTGGCTGGGCGCACGTCCCTCCTCCCCGGGGGACACAAGCACATTCGATGTGGTGGACTCAGCTGGCCTGCATGGCAGGGTTTACAAAGCCCACGTCTGGCAGAAAATGTGGCTTGGGACCGACCTAATTTTTATCCCTTTAATTTGTATCTGTGGAGCCACAGATGCAGCTGAAATCCTTCTGCGCTGTGACAAGGAAGAGCGGGGGGCGGATGGCCCCTCCACCATCAGGTGGGCTCCTGCCTGCCTGCGGATGGGAAGAGGCGGCCGTGACCTACCACGTTGAAGGAGCGAGCTGACCGAGGACGCCTGGCCCCGCCGCGGGCCGGGCACCCGCAGAGCCCAGGGGTGTGCCCCAGGCGGGCTGCGACCCCCGCACGCCACTGCCCATCACCACAAATACAGTGGGGCAGCCCAGTCACACCTTGGTCCCGGCACTATGTCTGGCACCTTTCTGTTCTCAAAACTGTCCTGACTTAGATGACACATGGTCACCTTCCATAGAAACGTGTAAATATACATTCCCTTACTGACATGTGGTGAGTCCTGTGTCTGGTGGGTTTGTTCATAATGTTTGTTTTTGGGCAAACAGAACCCACCCCGGGACCCCTCCCCCCACACCTGCCTCTCAAGTTAGAGGCGGGTCCACAGGACACCTGTGTTCCCATAAGGAGAGGCCCCGCTGCCTTCGGTGCTGATTGGAACGTGCAGCAAATGGGCCGTGGCGTACGTGTGTCTGTGTGTGTGGTGTGTGTGCGTGCGTGTTTGTGTGTGCGTGTCTATGGTATGTGCACACGTGTGCGTGTGTTTGTGTGTGCATGTGTGTGGTATGTGCACACGTGTGTGTGGCATGTGCACGTCTGCATGCGTGTGTGGGGGCACCTGTGTGCGTGTGGCAGGCACCCATGGGAGAGGCGAGGCAGCAAGCGGCAGCCACGCGGGGCCAACAGGAAGAAGAGGGGCAGTGACCTTCGCAGTGACCGTGAACTCCAAACCCTGCAGGCTTCACAGCCCTGAATCGGTTCCATTCGCAGCCAAGAGGGAAAACGTCAGTCTGTCCTTTGACCCCCAGGCTTCTGGGGCGCCCTCAGGTGTGGGTGTGGAGGGCACCCCCAAACTCCGGGCGGAGGAGGACAGCGGGTAGCATTTCCAGGGGGGCAGTGCCTCTCAGCCGGCTGGGGCGCCCTAGACGAGTAACGTGCTCAGCCCCAGAACTCTGGGATGAGGGTGGGGGTTGCCGGGGCAGAGGACGGACCCCTGGCTCAGCCCCGCCCTCTGCCCAGGTGTGGGCGTGGGGGGCTAGAAACATCCTGCG
The DNA here is from genome assembly GCF_008692635.1 of Crocuta crocuta. Taxonomy (NCBI): domain Eukaryota; kingdom Metazoa; phylum Chordata; class Mammalia; order Carnivora; family Hyaenidae; genus Crocuta; species Crocuta crocuta. The sequence goes on along the minus strand of NW_027528369.1, from coordinate 8,935,848 downwards.
GGGCAGGGGCAGGACACAGGGTGGGGCCGCTATCGCCTCTGAGGGACTGTGGCCAGGTACCACCGTGGACAGCTCAGCCCCCGCGCCTCCTGCCCCACCTCCCCCTGGACGTGGGTGGCCTGGGGGAAGGGGCCCACACACCAGGACTCCGCGGCCACCCGGGGAGAGGGTCGTGCCTGCAGCTAGCCGGCTCTCTGCTCCTAAAGGCCGCACAGGGGTCACAAGCAGGCTCAGGTCTGCCAAGATTTCTCGTACAGGACGGCACCGGCCACCACAGCTGCCACTCACTCCCAGGAGCCGGGCTCGGGGCAGCCACGGGCAGCGGCCTGGGACGCCCGGCCGCCGCCAGCCCCGGGGGCTCGATGGTTACACACAGAAGTGCACAGGGCGAGAGCTGAAGCCAACGGGCGTGGCAGCAGGTGCGCGAGCACCGCCGGGGCGGGGAGGCGGGCTCTCCCACCCGACAGCGGACGGCGCGGAATCGGCACCTGCCCGCCGCTCAGCACCTCACACGCTGCCTCGGTGCGCGGGGAGGGGGCGCAGCCCCGGGTATCTTCTCAGCTGGAGCCCCCGCGACCCCCCCAAAGCCGCCGACTTTGCCCAAGCGGGGCTGCGATGGGCGGGGCTTCTGCGGCTCTGGCTCCGCCTTCTTCCCTGACG
>NW_027528369.1:8919210-8935155 GCF_008692635.1 Crocuta crocuta | reverse complement strand
CCTGCCGGTAGGTTCGTGCCCGGACGGCGCGCGGGGACCCTGCGCGCCGGCTGCGGGGACCTGGGGCCCGTTACCTGCCCTGCAACGTGAGGCTGTAGGGCTCCAGCTCTGAGAGCGTGGGCCTCTCCGGCGGGCTGCGGGCCCTCGGCCAGCAACACGCGTGCGTGCCGTGCGGCGAGCCAAGTGTGGGGTCCTGGGGCCCGTCCAGTGGGGGCTCTGCCTGGGGCCCGGGGGGCGGGGCCGGGAAGCGGGTTCCGGAGCGTGACGCCCCGAATCGGGTGGCACCTCCGCGCCCGGTGCCCCCCTGAGCTCCGAACCCACAGCACGAGGCAGCGTGCATCCTCCCCGCCGAGGTCAGGGCTCCTGGGGAGAGACGTGGTTTGGCACCCGGGCTCGCTGGAAACCGAAGTCAGCTCGCAAATGAGGAGATGTCACACGTGTCCGGCGACAGCGTCACGGGCCTCCTGCGTGCAGAGAAGTTTCCAGGACAGCCTCTCCGTCCCAGAAATCGCCGGAGGGCCCCGCGTGGCCTCGGACCGCCTGACTTGGGGTTTATAGCAATCAGCCTTTGGCCAAAAGACTGCTTGGAGGCTGCCCCGGAGTCCGCTCGCTGCTGCTGGGAAACGCACGCCACAGGCCTGGATCCCCTGGGGCCCCCGGGATGCCGCCCGAGAGGCCCCGCTCTTCCTCCGCCCGGCTTATCTGCTCGTGTGCCAATAAAAACGAATATTTGTAGCGATAATAAAATAGGCCCACGGATTAACTATGTTCCTTCCTCCAATAGTAGGAAAATATTTTTTCTGATGAGGGATCGACGATTAGGAGGCTCCTGGCCAGACATCCAACAGGCTGACCTTCAGTGGTGTGTGTGTGTGTGTGTGATGTGTGTGATGTGTGTATGTGTGTGTGGTGTGTATGTGTGTGTGAGATGTGTGTGCATGTGGTAGGTCTGGTGTGTGGTGGGTATGGTGTATGTGTGTGTGATCTATGTGTGTGGTGTTTATGGTGTGTGGTGGGTATGATGTGTGAGTGTGGTGTGTGTGGTGTGTGTTGCTCTGTAGGTCAGGGCCAGGCAGGACTCCTTCCCCAGGGGCATCAGCATTCTGTGGCCCCCCAGCTGCCCCTAGGCTCTGGGCTCCTCCATCTGAGGACAGGCTGGGTCTGAGAAGGGGCTCACATCCACTCAGCTGTCCTACTGTTGAAAGGACCAGCCCCCCTCCCCCACCAGGTCCTATGGTGACTACCATCTATGCTGGACATTTGTAACATCAAGAACAGCAGGTGGTGACTGTTGATGGCCCCTTGTGCTCGGAGTTGCATTGAACACCTTCTGAGTCAGGGACCATTTATGTCCATTTTAGGGAGAAGGAAACTGAGGCTTAAGGGAAGTAAGTCAATGTGGGTGATTGCTGAGGCTGGGATTCCACCCAGGCAGCACTAGGGAGTAGCCTCCCCACTGTCACACAGGACCCCCGTGATGCAGGTATGGGACCGTCTTCTTCATTCCTCACTTGGCAAAAGTAACACATAAACAGACTAGGACATTGATTTAGGGGGAAAAAAAATGACATGGACCCAAGTCTAATCACGAGCAAACCCCAGACAGATCCTACTAACGGCACATTCTACAAAACACCTGACCGGTATTCCTCAAAACTGCCAAGGTCACCTGACACAAGAAAAGTTTGAGAAACTGTCCCAGCCAACGGGACCTTCAGGAGACATTGATGACTGTCATGTGATCCTGGATGGGATCCTGGAGCAGGAAAACAACATTACGTGAAAACTAAGGAAATCTGAATAAAATATGGACTTTAATTCATGATGTAATAGTACATCAGTATTGGTTCATTCATTGTAGCAAATGTACTATACTAGTACACGATGTTAACAGTAGGGAAACGGGGTGTGGGTGTAGGGGAACTCTGCACTATCTTCTCAACTTTTCTGCAAATCTAAAACTATTCTAAGAAATAGTATATTAAAAAGAATAAGATGATTGGCTGGCTATAGAAGGATGGATGAATGGACAGGATGGGTGGGTGGACAGATGGATGGAGGGATGGGTATGTGGATGGATGGTTGGATGGATGGATGGACGGATGGACGGACGGATGGATGGATGGATATGTGGATGGATGGTTGGATGGGTGGGTGGTGGGTGGGTGGATGGATAGATGGATGGATGGACGGATGGACAAATTGACGGATGGACGGACGGATGGATGGACGGATCGGTGGGTGGATGGGTGGATGGATGAATGGGTGGGTGGATGGGTATGTGGGTAGATGGATGGATGGGTGAGTGAGTGGGTGGCTGGGTGGATGGGAGGATGTGAGGGGAGATGGAAGGAAGGGAGGGAGGGAGGAAGGAAGGTAAAGTGATAAAGAATCACAGAACATTGATAATTACAGAAGGTCAGTGATGAATATATGCCTTTTCGCAATGGGTACCTTTCCTCTATGTTTGGGATTTCTTCTCATGTAATTCTGGGAGGATAAAATGATCAGAGGCTCAGAGATGCATGCAAGCCTCACCATTTGGTCTCTCTATTCCCTTGCACTTTGCACTACTCTGCTGGTGATGAGGGTGAGGGTGACCCCATAATAAATATTTAAATGGGTATATAATATTCGTGAACACCTCATCACCCATGCCACTGCCTCAACCCCGTGCCGCTAGAATAATGCAGTGTGGTCCCCTTTTACTTCCAAAGTGGATCCAAATTTTGACAGGACAGGCATCAGAGGCTATGAATGCCAGGGTAAACTGGGTCTAAAGAATGGAGACAGGGGCCCTGACTAATCACCAGTGAGTCCTCACAACACAAAGTTGGGGCCACTGGATGGAATCAGTTTTTTTAGACTATGAGCTTTGTGCCAATCACCTCCTGCTCAGGCAAGGAGAATCTCACACCGGGGACTAAAGAATCTGTCAACAAATGCTTTGGGAAAGTGTAACAAAGAGGGAAATGTGCATCTGCATCTGGTGACGGGCAGACAGCACTGGGCACGTTGCTACTACAGGGGCGCCCCCCCCCCCCGCCTGATTGAGCAGGGGATGCACAAACAACCCCAAGTGCTTCCAATCTGGTCCTTGAGGAGAAAGGATACTTGTGGTAACGGAGAAATTTGCCACCCAGTGCTGTTGCTTTGGTGTCGTGTTTCTGTGGTCGAAAGTTATTCATCCCAAATTGGTCTCTGCTAGGAAACAAGAAAAATATTCCATACTATAAAATGAGATTTGAAGTGATCTTCCATCCCGAGGTTGATATTTGGGGGAATGAAAAGAAGGAAAAAAACAATCAAAAGAACAAGAGGAAATGTAACGGGTTGAAGAAACCCTCCCGCCTTTGAAAGGTGTTTCTCACATTCCGACCCTGGGCTTTCTTCTCCTGGAGTCAGGGCCATCTTCCCGCCGTGCCTGGGAAGGTCTCCAGTCTTCCCCACCATGGATGTTGGGGCGCATTCTTAAAGGGCTAAGGTTTAGGGCACACCCAAATGTGGACCCCGGTTCAGACCGCCATAAATGCACCATGGAATCCCAGTAAAATGACAGAGCTCCCAAAACTTGCCTTCTCTACCCTCCGATTTCCATTTTAAAGGAAAAATATTTCTCAATCAGCCTCTGGTCCAGTCCCTGGAAAATCTGGATGCACGTGGCAGCAGCCTGCGGGCCGGACGGGCAGAACACAGGCTATCTGGCCGAGCTCCCTGCCCACACCCGCCCCGGGCTGCCCATCTGCAGCATGGGCAGCTGGCCCAGCTGTCTCCAATGTGGGGAGCTGTAGCCCCTGGGGAGCCGATCAGCTCCAGCCCTGGGGCTTCTAACCCCACCTGGTCCCATGAAGATCTTCTGGAGGCGCTCAGACGGGGTCCCATCCGGTCCTTCAGTGTGACCGGTCACCCTGCTTGAATCTTGCAAAATGGCACCGTGATAACGCCCACCCCTGGGATTTTGTGGGGGAACGGTCGAGCCGACCCATGCAAAGTGCTCGCCATGGCACCAGATCACAGCAATTGCTCAGCAAATCGTCCCCATAATTATGAGGCAGATCCAGTTCAGGAAGGGTCTGGTCTCTCTTCCCAGGTCCCGGGCCTTGCCTACCTGCAGCTGACAGGTGAAGGAGCTGTGTTCAAAATCAGGAAGGCCGGGCCCTCAGCTTCCTGGAGGAGTGACAGGCAAGCACAGCTGGGCACTGAGCTGTCACCGATGGAGCTGCCCCGCCCAACTTGGAAATGCCCTGCTTAGCCCACTGCTCTTCCTGACTTCCCCACCTTGGGGACAGGTGTGGGCCAGGGGGAAGCCATGCACACTGCTGGTCCTGACCAGACCCTTCCCGGATGCGACATGTAGTTCACTAAGGTTGCCCTCTGTGCTCACAAGGTTACAGGCCAGAGATGGATAGGTCAGCACGACTCCTCACCGCTCCCTGCAATGTCAAGTGTAGTCTGTTTCTCTGGGCTAACCAGCACTACGATGTGGTCAACTTTGCTTTCTGTTGTTTCTTCTGATGATGGGCTTTTTGGGGAAAAGCTGGAGATTTTGAACCAGTAGAGAAGGGACTGGAACTTGCTGAGACAGGTGCTCCAGCCCCATAAAACCCTGCTTGATGGCGACATGGGGCTATGGGCGGATCACCAACTGGATGTGGCATCTCTCTGGGAAGTGTGCACAAAGACAGAGCATGTCTCCTCATCACTGATGCCCTTACAGAGATGTCTCTCCAGCTGTCACTTGCACTGCACACCCTCTGCTTAGGGACCCTGGGAGCCATGGACAGAGCCAAAGACCAACTAGTGATAGGGATTCCTAGAGCTGGTCCACCCTGATGCCATTCACTGCTTTACCCATCCATTCACTCTTTCATTCAGTTATTCACTCATTCAGCAAACATGCCGTGTTATCTCCTTTGGGTCAGGTTTGTTCCAAGATGATGGGCACTGAAATGCCCTGCATCCCCAGAGCCCAGACCAACCAGTGCTTGGCACCTGGTAGGAATACATTTTTGAGGAATGGATGGGTAGATGGATGAATAGACAGGTGGATGGATATGTGGGTGGGTGGGTGGATGGATGAATGGATAGATGGGTGGATGGACAGGTGGATGGATGGATGGATGGATGGATGGATGGACGGACGGACGGACAGGTAGATGGATGGATGGATGGATAGATGAACAGGGGGATTGATAGGGAGATGGATGGATGGATGAGTGGATGGATGGATAAATGGTTGGATGGATGGATGGATGGATGGACGGACGGACGGACGGACAGGTAGATGGACAGGGGGATGGATGGATGGATGGACAGACAGGTGGATGGATGGGTGGACACATGGGTCACCTTTACCCTCCAGGAAGGTCATCTTTATGTGTCCACATAAAATCCAAGCAACAATCTCTTTTTCTTTTTCTTTCTGGAAAGAAGTGGACAGACCACCCAGAGGTACAGACCCGGCCTCTCATTCTTACATCCTCTTCTGTTCTGCATTGGCTGGGCACCTACCACGTCCCCAGGGTCAAGTCTACAAAGAAATACGGTGGTAGGCAGGCCTCTCTCAGAGGGCAGGGCCTTCTGTTCCATGCCCTGCCCAGCTGAGGAGTCAGAGGTCAGAAAAGTGAGGGACTCAGTCAAGGCCACCCTCCGTGCTACCCTGAGAGGCCAGTGTCTGCTCTGGCTGGGGCTCTGATGTGCCCGTGCCAACACGAGCAGCATAAGGGACGACGTACAGCTGTGGACAGGCTCCGGCCACCTCGCATTGGAGGGAGGAGGGGAGCGAGGGCCAGAGGGCCTGGGGGTTCCGAGGGCGATGGGGCTGGCAGACGCGGCAGTGCCTCACGAGTGGAGAAGGGGAGAGGGAGTGGCCAGCCTTGGTCAGACCAGCAGCCGAGCCCCCTCAGACCCAGCCAGGACCCGGCCTACCTTTCTCCCACCCGCCGCCCCAACCACCACCTTGATGACGGTAATAATGGTGGGGAGACTTGACCCTGACTGTGTGGGGGCCACTGAGCTGAGAGTCCATTTCACTGTCGTGTGTGACTCTTCTGAGGGAGGGCCACCAGGGAGGACAGCCCCGTCACACAGGTGAGGGACTGGAGCGTGCAGTGGGCGGAAGGCTTGTCCCACCTCACACACTGGAATCGGCGCCGGTGACTGCTTGTCCCCGTGGTCTCTGTCCACGGCCATCCCTAGGGACAGCTCCCGCTTCCTACTCCAGGGCGGGGGTCCGTAGGAAGGGTTCCTCGGGGAAGCTGAGACCCTTGGCCCTGAGCGCAGCAACTGAGTGGTGGTCTGAGCTTTGATCCCTCTAGCCTGAATCGCCCCTGCCCTGTGCTGCCTCCTGCCCTGGTAGCCTGCGGTCCTGACCCTCATGCTAGCTTGCTTCCTTTGGGGCTCAGTTTCCCCATCTGCAAAAGGAGCACGTTCATGCATGGCACTGGCTCTTCTCCCTCCACGGCGTCTCTGCCCCCAGGGGCTCAGCAGTGTCTTGGAAGCCTCTGGGGGTGTCATCACGGTGGGGGGGTGGGGGGAGCCTGGAATGCTGCGCAAGACGCCCCAGCGAAGACAGACCTGGCCCCAAATGTCATTGGTGCCGAGGAGAAGTCCTGATCTAGCGGGTATCAAGCTTCCAGAAACTAAGTAAATGCCAAAGTTCATCAGAAGCGGAATTCTCTTTCGGGATCTTGAAAAAAAAAAATCGTTTCTCCTTTTCCCAACTCGGGCCCCAGAAAACCCACTCCCCAGCCTCACAAACACAGATCCCTGCAAAGCTGCAGTGAGTGCTTTGAGGGTGATTCCGACCCAGACAGGAAAGCGGCTAATTCCCCAGAGCGGACCCCGACTTTCTGACTATTGAATAGCACACGATCGCGACTCTGTTCTTCCCGCCGCTCAGCGCTGGGGCAGCGACTCCGTTCTTTCATTTTGTTTTCCCCTCCCGGCTGCCCTCGGATGAAAGCTTGGTGAGCTCTGGCTCCGGCTGCAAGAACGTCTTTCTAGAAGGCTGCACGAGCTTTCGTACTGTATCGCAGTTCCTGAGGGTGATGTATCACGTTACTAATTCCCTTAATTGCATGTCTGGGCTAAAAACAGACTTTCTTAGTTTTCCTAAGAAGTTACATTCTTAATGACATTAAAACACTGTGGTAAATGAAGCTAAATGTTAACTGATGTACTTAAATCATGAATCAGTATATAGAGTGTTTACCCAAACTTGTTTATCCTTCTTGGTCACTCATTTTGTAGCTTTTGCCAAAACTGAGAGAGGAATCGTGGTGTCAGATTCAGGATCTGGAAATAGCTCAAGAATTCTTGTTTTCTTTCGATTTTTAGCCCCGGCCTGAGTGGATGCTGCAATCATGTAGTAATCAAAGAATTAGAGGGCAAAAGGCTGCGGGCTGATTCATTTCCCTGGATTTCTGCAGAGAATGGGAGGGCGGCGAAGCTGTAGGGAGGGATGACGATTTCCCCCTAAGGATGAAAAACTGAACACTTGAATTGTTTGGTTTTTTCCAGTTCCATTTTGAACAAATAGAAAGCGAAGATAGAGGGACGGGTGATTTATCGTGAGAGACGGCAGCCACGGAGCACCCATAGATGCCAGGGGCCCTTCGAAACACGCTGCATGTATCGGTTCAGAGTCCTCCCCACAGACCCAGGAAGCCAAGGCAGCACCCTGCCCAGCTGCTGGGATCCGGTCAAGCTAGGCGCCTTCTCCGAGGCCACGGGGCTAGTCAGGGGCGAGACTGAGATTGAAACCCCAGGAGGCTAATGCCTGCTTCCTGCCGGGGATCTAGCTATGAGGTTCCAGAGGACGCATGCTTTCTTGGGAATAGAAGTGGTCCACAACCGAAACTCATCTGTAACGAGCATTATCGCTCATGAATCCCTCTCCACTAGATAAGCTATCACGTGGGTTTTTTCCCCTCTCTGTGGGTTTAAAGTGCCGTATTTTGGTTCGTCTCCATTTCTCTCTGTCTCCGTCTCTCTCTCCCGGTCGGCCATATTTTATTTGTAGATAATTTATTTTTTTAAATCGATAATGCATCGTCAAAATTATCCAACAGGACACTTCAGACCTGTGCATTTGATTCTCTGTATGTTTTATCAAAAAAAAAANTGGGTGGGTGGGTGGGTGGATGAATAGATGATCAACCAACCACAGGAACATGCTGACTTCAGAACTCACTGTACAATTCTTCAAACTTTCTGCATGTTTACAAATTTTCATCAAAAATATTGAAAAAAATAGGGGTGCCTGGGTGGTTGGTTAAGCATCCGACTTTAACTCGGGTTATGATCTCACAGTTTATGAGTTTGAGCCCCACATTGGGCTCTGTGCTGACAGCGTGGAGCCTGCATAGGATTCTCTCTCTCTCTCTGTCCTTCCTGCTCTCTCACTCAGTCTCTTAAATAATTAAACTGAAAAAAAAATACTGAAAAAAATAGAGAATAAACATTCTTGATAGAAATTCAAAAGGCACATGTTGACGGTAAGTATTCCCCCACCTCACCCTGCCCTCAGTCTCTCAGTTTCTCTGGCACCTGTGGCTTTGGGTGCCTTCCAGGGGCTTTTGATGCCTATCTCAGCACATGTGCGCTGATGGTGATGATAAAGTAATAATAACTAATGATCGTACAGCCCGTGCTCTGTGCAAGCACCATCCTAAATGTTCGACACATGTTGATTTGCAAAATCTTCTCCAGAGTCCTGCAGGGTGGGTGCTGTGATCACCCCCATTTTGCAGATGGACAAAGTGAGGCAAAGGAGACTGAACAACTTGCCTGACACCACCCAGCTCATGGAGGCGGGGAGCAGAGGGCATGCAGACTCTTCCACACTCAAAGGCCACCACTGAACGACGTGTCCCAGGAATCACTGCCTTTGTGAATCTGCCTCTTTATTCTGAAGGCTGCTCCCTTCCCATTTCGGGATAGATCCTAGTTCATTGGTTCACCCCCCTTCCCGGGCACGAGCATCTGGGCTGTGCCCAGGCTTCTGCTCCCGCACGCAGTGCCGCAGGGGACGAAGCAGCCTGCAACGGATGGCTGGATGGAAAATGCATGTGCCCTCTCAAGGTGGGGCAGACCCGCAGGAGCGGAATTGCAGGGTCCCAGAGAACGTGCGTGCATAACTTCGGTGGTGACGTCATAGGTCTTTCCAAACAGCTTGTCCTGAATCCCGCTGCAGCCAGCTACAAGTGAGAGCCCCTGACCTCACTCTAGCGCACACGCTGCTCATTTAGTCCACGACGCAGCGCTGCACCCATGTGAACGTGCGGGGTGCAGCATGTGCGGTCACACCTCACACCCCTGAGATACTGGAAAAGCAACCTCAGTGTGGCTGGACTTTGGTTTTCCTTCAATGACGATGAGGTAGAGCATCGTTTTACCGGTTTAAACTCCTTTCTACTGCCTTGCCTTTAACGAAAACATTGTCACCCCCAGTCTCTCCCAATGTTCTCACTGAAGGTGGATGAGAAAATGTTTATTTTGCTGCTATGGTGGAAGAAACAGACTATAAAAGGAGACAGGGAACATGACCAGGAAAAGAAGCCTGGGTTGTGCAAGCCTGTGAGACCCCTGGGTGAAATCACCCATTTGAATCTCATTCCGGTCAAACCCCATTGCAAGAGTTTCCAAAAGGCTGAGAAAGGGAAATCTGCTGGGAGCCAAGGGAGGGGAACACACAGGGAGTGTGAGCGTGAGCGCATCTGCCTACGTGTGTGCATGTGTGCGTGTGCATGTGTGCGTGCGTGCAGATGGACTCCGTGTGTGTTTCAGACGCGGACTTACGAAGACAAAGAATAAGGAAGGACAGAAAGCAAGAAAATGAAACACAGACGTCATGTTCAGGTGGGCACTGCGCAGGGAAGCACTTCCAGGGGGTCTCAAAGCAGTTGTGAGGGTCTTTGCAGGTGTGTCCTTAACATCTAGAACATTCCGATCCAGTGTGCATCTGTGCTCTCGGAGAGGAAGTGGTGTGGTTCTCTGTGCCCTCTGACTAATTCGCTGGTATTTATGAGACGAACACAGCTTAGCGGTCGTTTTCTGATCTAACGCATTTGGAACGTAGCTCGGGACAGTATTCTTTGCTTTCTTGCGAAACCATTCCCTGGTCCCCCAAAAGCTCGCCATTTTTGGGGAGTCCCCGGCAGCCCCTGGGCCCGCCTGTCAGGGAGGGGCGGTCCGCAGGTCTGGGGCAGGAAAGCCGGTCTCGTTTTGGTTTTGGTGTTTTTTTTTTTTTTTTTTAATTGTGATGAAATTGCAAACTTACATCCTGAGACGAAAATTAAATGGAGGGAAGGTCTGACGTTGTGGGTGGTCTTCCTCAGGCGCTGGGAAGGACGGGTGGGAGGGAGCGTTTAGCAACATTTCCAATGGGGTAATGACAGCGATAATGACAGCTGTCCCACTTGGGAAGGGGAAATCACAAAAGCCTGCGCGGCGACAAAAATAAACAAGCGTACGACGCTGGCCAAGGGGCCCGGGGTCCGTTCTGAACTTGGAAACATCAAAGTGAAGCCAGTTATCAGGCCGGCCGGGCTCCAGGCTCCGCTGCGTCCTGCCCGGGGCTTTTATCGGCCTTGGACGGGCAGGGAGGATGGCCGCCCGGCACAGCTGTGACGAGGGGAAGACGCTGAGGTTCATCAGGGGTGCCGGGACCCCCTGCATTTAGACGCCCTCTGCGCCGCCCCTGGGGGGGGGGCATAGCAGGGGGAGCGGGAGCCCGGCTGCAGCCCCCGGAGCCGGGAAGACCCCAAGTCCGAGCCCCACTTCCTCGCCCGCGCCGAGGGGTGCCCTGAGGACGAAATGCGCCCAGTGCTCAGCCAGGGAAGAGGTTCTGCGCCGTGTGCCAGGCGCAGTCCTGGGCACAGGAGGAAAGGCTGCAAAGTAAGGTCTTAAAAGGCTCTTGAAGAAATCAGGTGAAACTAAAAGCTTCCAGAGCAATCAGCATAACAGCATCCTTGTGGTGACAGACACGTTCTGCGCCACGACTGGAGGTGGCGTGGCCCGTGTCATGTGCGCACGTGAGCTTGCAGGCACATGCACACACACACGCGCGCGCGCGCATGTGCTCGGCCACAGGTAAATCTGACATCGCTGTGGGTAAAAGTGTGGGCCGGGCCGTGTCAGCATTAATGCGCCGCCGATAACATCGTACTTCAGTTTTGCCAGATGTAACCCCTGGGGGATCGTGCGGGCCCATCTCGTTCAACCACGGGTGACTCTACCATGATCCCGACAGGAATTCCAGTAAAAATAACACAAAGCCCCTAGGCTCCCCGACCCCGTGCTCCGGTGGGGATGAGCTGTGAGGTGGACGTGGGCCCCTAACCCGTTAGGCGTGAGGTGTGTGGACAGCAGGTCGCCCGTAATAACCTGGTTAGGGACACAGGATCATTCCAGGCCCTGCTGGGCTGGAAATAAACAGCCACTCAAACTGGGTTTTAAATTAAAGGGGGTACAGGGTGCCTGGGGGGTTCAGTTAAGTGGTCGGTGAAGCGTCTGGCTCTTGATTTTGGCTCAGGTCATGATCTTTGAGCCCCACGTCGGGTTCTGTGCCAACGGCGAGAAGCCTGCTTAGGATTCTCTCTGTCTGTCGGTCTGTCTCAAATAAATAAGCTTAAAAAAAAAACAAATTGAAGGGGCTTTAATAAGAGCAATATTTGCCAGGAGTGGGCAATGTCTGTGGCCCTGGGGAGGGGGAGGGGCAGCAGCGGGGGACTGCGGGGCGAGGGGACAGAGAGGTGACAGTGCGCAGGTAGTGTGTCCACGTGAAGAGGACCCCCACCGGACCTGTGACCTTAGGCGGGGGCCGCAGCCGAGCTGGTGGCGCTGGCCCCGCGGGGACCCTCGCTGTCTTGGGTTCCCAGAGCCCCCACTGCCAGCTCCGACCAGAAGCGTGGTGGGGGTAGGAAGACGCAGTCCGGGGTGGCCGCCTCCGGGGCCAGCGCGAGGGCGGAGCAGGTGGGACTGAGTCAGGAGGGGCGCAAAGAAGACGGCCCGCGGGAAACCGCCCATCGGGCACGCGGGTCCCAGTTAAGGCACAGACCCCGCGTGGCCATCTGCCTGCCCATCATGTCCTGGGGCACCAATAAGGGGGAGCGCGCTGGACCGCCGGGAGGGCAGGGGTTCGCGGCGCCGCGATGGGGGCGAGGGTCTCCGGGTGTGACTCAGAGGAGCAGCCCCCCCCGCCCCGGGGACAGAGCCTCCCCTGGGAGAAAGCCCGTGGCAGAGGGGAAGTTGGATGGCGCATCCGGTCCCGGGGCTCCCACAAACGACCGCCGCCAGCCGGCTGATCAGAACAGCAGCGATTTATTCTCTCCCGGCTCCGGAGGCCAGAAGCCCCCAAATCACGGGGTCACAGGGCCTCGCTCTCTCCAGAGGCTGGAGGGGAGGATGCTCCCTGCCTCTTGCAGTTCCTAGGGGCCCAGGCGTCCCTCGGCTCGTGACCGAGTCCCTCCTCTTCTGTCCCTGTCCTCCACGGCCCCTCCTCTCCTCTGGTCTCAGGAGAGGATTCACGATGCTCTCCTCTGCGAATTCTTAAGCTGATCACATCCGCGAAGACCCTTTCTCCAAATAAGGCCCCGTCCACAGGGTGCGGGGCCACCAGCAGCCCCCATGGTGGGGACACAGGGAATGGGGGGCCTGGCGGAGCAGAGGAGGGAGAGAGGCCATCGGGGCAGGGAGAGGCGAGGGGAGGCGTCCGGGAGGCACACGGCCGTCAGCCCCGCGAAGGAGCAAACCCGAGGGAGGGTGGGGGTCAGGCCCCAGGTGAGGCCCCGTCCCGGGTCCTGCCCCCACCTCTCACGCCCTCAGCCGTCCGCCCGGGTTTTGTGCCGCGGCTGGTTTTGATTCTCTGCACCGTGTTTACTCGTCGGATCGATTACCTGGGCGGCCACAAGCCGTCTGTAGTTTACAACATCCAGAAAGCCCAGGCCGGCTTCAGGTGCCACGTCGGGGGCCGGGGCTGGGGGGGCGGCCTCTGCACGCGGGGCTGCTTACCCCGGGGGCCCAGGGCTGGAAGGAGACGCCGGGCCCCTCGCTCAGCACTTACGAATTTGAAGATGGTGACACTGGGCGTTAAACCCAGTGGGGCTCTTCCGACAGGGACGCACGCTGAGTGGCAAAGGGTCAGAGCATCCCCGGAGCTGATACAAAAACAAACACAAAACCAAGGCTGATCCCGGGTCCCACGCAGACCAGGGAAATCAAAGCACAGGCGGCCCCAGCAGAGCGCGTTTTAAGGCTCCTGCGTCTCTTCCTTAATGGGATTTAACGGGAACCCATCCTGTCCCACAAAGGCCTGCTTCTCCCCCGGGAAGCAGTCGGCGGAGCTGGGGGGGAGCAGTGCTCACGGGGCAGTCAGTGCGTGCTTGAGGTGGGGCTCAGGTCACGCGCCTCCACGCCCCCCACCGTCGTCTGGGAAGTGCGGACAGCCAGGGCCGGGAGCTGGTGGGACACGAAGGCATTGCAGCGGTTAATGGAGGTGACGTTCTTGAGACACCCCCTGCTCCTGACGGCTCCCAGGGGCCCCTCTTGGTGTTGGCTGTCCTTACCAGGCTCCCTGGGCCAGCACAGCGCCCACACGGCACAGTGTCCTGGAAATTCTTTTTTTTTTTTTTTTTTTTTTTTTCCCTGAGAGAGAGAGAGAGACAGCGTGAGCAGGGGAGGGTCAGAGAGAGAGGGAGACACAGAATCTGAAACAGGCTCCAGGCTCTGAGCCGTCAGCACAGAGCCCAACGTGGGGCTCGAACCCACAAACTGTGAGATCATGACCTGAGCCGAAGTCGGACGCTTAACCGACCGAGCCCCCCAGGTGCCCCTGGAAATTCTCGTGAGTGCACAAGGCCTACGTCCGAGAAGGGAGGAACGCTGCGTCCGAGGCAGGCGGCATCCCTGGGGTCCTTCCTGGCTCCTCATTCGGGCTTCCTGCTAACAGCAAGGACCAGCTTGGGCCCTTGCCGAAATTGAACAGCCCCCTCTCCAGCTCCCACCCCCACGAAAGCACATCCGCACAGCCCTCCACGCACACGCACACGTGTTTGTTTTCTCTGCTGTTCACACTTCTCCTTTCACAGTGCTCCAGTCCTGATCCTAAGACTCACTTGATTTTGTTCAGAGCCCAGAGCAGCGCACTGGAGGCACACGCGTGCTCCCCCGCTGCGGGTCGGGGTGGGGGTGGGGGGCAGTGCAGCACCGGGCTCCCACCCAGCTGGGACCCCAAGGAGGCACAGAAGAGTGAGATGTGGATGGAGTCCACCCTGCAAGGGGCCAGCAGTTGATGCAGAGGAAGGAGCCATGGTCTGTGTAGCGGAGGAGAAGGGGACCCAGGCGCCGCTGTCCACCAGAAGCGTGAACCCGGGCACTTCCTGAAGCCGTGCCTGCTCCGCCTCCTCGTCTGTCACCTGGGGACAGGGAGGGCGCCTTCCCCTTTATGGCTGTGGGAGGAAGGATGAATACTCACGGCTCAGTCCCGTGCTGGTGACAGAGCCCAGCACAAAGCAAGCCCCACCCGAGTTTCCTGTCTTCATCAGTCACCTGCGTCCTCAACCCGGAGGCTGAGTTCAGCTCCCGGGTCCCCCGCCATCTTGCCCCCTCTGAGCTTCAGGGTCTTCGTCTCTAAAATAAAGATAAACAGGGCCAGGCATTTAGTAGGCATTTCTAACCCACTCCAGCCTGGCTTCCCCCGTCACCACGTCACTGACCCTCCTCGTCCCCAGTTACCTCGCGGTGACAATTTCCACGGCGGCTCGGCTGATGTCACGGCCACACTATCGTGATGACACTGCAGCGAGCATCGTTCTTGCTAAAATTCGCCACGCGTCTTTTTATAGACAAGCAGATTTGTCGGTGAGCCCCCACCCCCAGAGGTGTGAAGCCCGAAGGCTACGGAAACAGCAAGGACCTACCCGATCGCCACCTGTGCACCGTCTCCCACCTCAGGAAGCCAGTGCCCGATCCCGACAAACTGCCGGCGTGGCAGACAAACCCCGGTGGGACTCCGCTCGGCCAGGAAAGAAGATGGTTCCAGACCCGCCCTGCGCGGCATGGTGGCCGCCGGCCGCACGTGGCTACCAAGCCCTGGCAGTGTGGCTGCTCTGAACTGAAATGTGCTGCTATGTTTTAAATAATTAGTACAAAGGGATTTTAAATATCTCAACCTTTACATTAATTGCAGGATAATATTGCGGCTATCTTGGGTTAAGATATTTTAAAATCAGTTCCACCTGTTTCTTTCTACATCTTTTTTAACGTGGTTGCTTGAAAATTTTAAATTACGCCTGTGGTTTGAATTCTTGGTGGTATTGGACACCTCTGGCCAAAACACCCCCCTTTTTCACGTCCCAAATTATTTATGCCTGTCAACGAGCGTTTGTTTGTTTCGTGTGACCTCACCACCCTGGACGGTGAAAATCGCCCGTCTTCGTCTTATAGGTAAAGCTCTCTCCCTTGGGGCACTTGGGGGGCTCAGTGGGTTAAGCATCTGACTTTTGATTTTGGCTCAGGTCATGATCCCAGAGTCGTGGGATTGAGCCCTGCTTAAGATTCTCTCTCTCCCCCTCTCCCCCTCCCCCTCCCCTGCTAGTGCGTGCTCGCTTGCCCTCCCTCCCTCAAATAAAAAAATAAAATTAAGACAAATGTACCCTTTGGAGAGATGAGAGGCCTGCCCGAGATCACAGCATGCTGACAAGCGCGTGCTCTCCGACCAGGCCTCCGTCCAGGGCCAGGGCGTGCCCCGCGCCCCTTGGAAGCCCACCTGCCTGGACTCCAGGTCCGGGGAGCCCACCCTTCCCGGTCCGGGCCTGCGAGGCTTTGCGCTGCACTCAGCCCTGTGTCCCGGAGGGAGTCTGGACTTCAGGGGGCTTGGCTGAGCGCTCCCTGCCCTCCCCCTGCTTCCCCCTGCCCTGCAGCCCTGCCCTCCCCGGCCCTCCC
>NW_027528369.1:8917461-8919167 GCF_008692635.1 Crocuta crocuta | reverse complement strand
CTGGGCCCTGTGGCGGGAAGGGAGGCTGCCACACGGCCCTGCGGGTCCTGCTCCCGTTAGGGTGACTGTTGACAGGCGCGCGTCACCCGGGAAGACGGATGCTGGCTCTGTCCTCAGGCCTTGGTGCCCAAGGTGGGTCTGGAAGGCCTGTTCTCTGCTATCACTGTCGTCATTTAGCCCTTGAAGGGCTGTGTACAGAGCCCGCCAGGCCACGGCGGTGGGGCATCCTGAGTGAGGGGCATTGCGGTCCGTCGCACGGGCTCAGACAGGGAAGCCTCCACCGGCCTCACCAACGGCTAAGCCGCCCAAGCCGGGAGTGCGGCCCCCGCCCAGGACGTGTGATCCTCCAGAAGGTTCTCACCTGGGACCTTTGCTCTTTAAAAGGCACAGGCTCCTTCGCTCCAGCCTCTGTGATGCGGGGTGACTTGGCAAGCCCCCTCCCCACCTACAATCTCATGACGAGTCTCCGTGCCCCCTTCCCCCAGCTCCGGTTCCCGGGCGGACTTGCCGGCAGGCTCCCCACAGGCAGCCAAGACCAAGGGCTGCTCAGAGAGGCGGCCCCTGGCCCCATGCCTGAGCTCTGCAAAGGGAATTGGATGTTCTCACAGACGGCGAGCCGGCCTCTCCATTTCCATAACACCCAGGTGCTGCCCTCCCCCGGCACGGTGGCTAACGGGTTTAGAGCTCCCTTCCGAGTCGGAGGCCAGTCTGGGATGAAGGTGTAAGACGTGAAGTCGGGTATATCAGAGCCAGAGCGGTGACTCGAAGTCCTTGCTCCTTAAGTTAGCAAAACCAAACCACAAGAACAAGGGAAAGGTCTGAACACCCGGTGTTGACAAAGGTGGACCCAGACAGGCGTGGGTGGGCACGGCCGAGGGCCCGGTGGGTGAATTTACCACCTCTCCACGTGGCGATCTGTCAGTGTAAACGAGCTTAGAGGCGTCCACACCCCCTGAGCCGTAACCCCTTCACCGGGACCCGGCTGCAGGAAGCACACAGCCAGGCCCACACAGCTCACGTCCAGGGATCTGCATCCACAGCCTCGCGTTCGAAGGGGCCGGTCCCGGAGCAGCCTGCGTGCCGGTCAGGAGTAGAACAGCAGGTGCGCACGGCCAACTCCATCCAGGCGCCGGCCTCATGTCCACACTGCGTCCTGGCTTGGTTTCCTGTTCTCTGCAGAAGAGCCTTGTCTGTGGTTTGCAACAGGATCCAATTTTTCCATTTTAAAATGTACGTGTTCCGGGGCACCTGGGGGGCTCAGTCGGTTCAGCTCCGATTTCGGCTCAGGTCATGATCTCGTGGTCCATGGGTTTGAGCCTCGCGTCGGGCTCTGTGCTGACAGCTCGGAGCCTGAAGCCTGCTTTGGATTCTGTGCCTCCCTCTCTCTCTGACCCTCCCCTGCTCCTGCTCTCTCTCTCTCTCTCAAAAATAAACAAAAAAAAAAATTTCTTTTTCATATACATGTTCCCAAATGACATTTAAAGAAACAGAAACATTTCATGATAAGAGAGAAAACAGAGGAAGACGCATATAGCGGCTAATCCCCAAATGGCAGGATTATGGATAATCAGTAAATTAGTCCTTAATGTTTCCCTTTCTTAATCAACTTTCTATGCTGAATGTTTTGTTTTAGAATAAACATAAGACACTTATTTTACACTAGGAAGAAACGTGGTGGGTTTCAGATCCCCCCCCCCCCCTGTGAA
>NW_027528369.1:8915692-8917420 GCF_008692635.1 Crocuta crocuta | reverse complement strand
CCCTCCCCACTGCTGTGAACTGAAGTGGCAAATACAGGGAAAGGCACGAAGGGCAAATGCGTCTTGGATTATCACCATCACACTGTTGACGTGATAGATCCCACGCGGAGCCCCCTCGGAGGAGGAGGAGGCAGGTGCGGCGGGGAGAACCCTCCGCCCGGCCGGCTCGGGCTCGGGAGGTGGGCGCTGGTGCTCAGGAAGACACCCCCTGTGAAGTGGAGGAAACCCCACAGTCCCAGCAAGGCCCTGGGGCCCGCGGGCCAGAACAATGGAGGGTGTTAAGTGGATGTTATTCCAGGAGAGCACTTTCAGGGCACTTAAGGCCCATGCCACCCTCCAGAAAGCCCTCCTCCTTCAAGTGCAGCAAAGCAAACCTCTTATCAGCGAAGCTCTAACTGTTGAAAGATCACAGGCCCTTTACAGGGTCTGACAAACCCCACAGACCCCGGAGAGCAGCAGCCACACAGGCTGGAGGGGCAGGGGGAGCTTCCCCGGGTTCGAGAGGGCACACAGCCCCACCTACTGCGCCGAGACGGCCCTGGACACCAAGGGCCGGACTCTGGACTCAGGTTGCCCTGATTCTCACCACGCCCTGCAGGTGGGGAGCATTGAGCCCAGTTTATAGATGTCTTGAAAGGTTACGTGGCCCCGTGAGAAAGCATCATTCGCTCACCCGTCCGTTAAAAAATATGTACTGAAGGCGTGGGTGACAGGCACTGTTCTCGACGCAGGGGATACAATAGCGAACCCAACGGGCAAACCTCTGACCCCTGGAACTCGCATCTCTCGGGGAGCGTAAGCATTCAGGTCACGCGGAGGAAAGGGAGGGCAGGGCGAGGAGCACCCAGCGAAGGGCCGCCAGGTCTGAGCAGACACCTAGCTGCCTGAGGGACACGTGGGCGGTGCTGACGTCGCATCCGGTGGTGACCTCACGCTGAAGCTATGCGGATGTCCCCACTGTGAGAAGCTGGGCGGAAGGTATACAGGGAGCTTCCCCAGTCGTCTCACAACCGTGTGTGCGGCTATAGTGACCTCCAGATTAAAAGTTTTTTAAACACCAAAAAATTATCAACTTCCCCCCGCCCCGATAATAATAATAGCTCCCATCTGCCAAGTGTGTGGAGAGACTGTAGAGGCTGACGGCCCTTCAGCCGGGTCACCTGGGTCCAAATGCCCGGTCCATGTGGGGATCAACTCCTAATGGCTCAGTGCCTCAGTATTTGCATCTGAAAAATGCATCCAGGGTGGTCCCTACGTCCTCTGGTTGGTGCCAGGATGAGATGTTTCTGGGCCACTGTCCCATTTGGGCTGTTTGTTTGCTTCTTATTGTTATGACTCTGTAGAAGGTTCTGGAAGGCTCTGGAAGGTTCTGGAAGGGTCTGGAAGGCTCTGGGCTGGCCCTTTACGAGCGTGGATCATTGCCTCACGTAATCCTCACAGCCACACTTCAGAGGCAGGACTAGGATCCGTTTTACAGCCCGGAGAGGGGGCTCCCGGAACGGAGGTCAGGTGAGCAGGGCTCAGAGGGCATGGGAAAAGCTCCTGGCTCCACTGAGAAGGGGGTGCCTGGCCCCTGGGGTCAGAGGCTGCGGGAGGGAGTTTGGCCCCACGGAGACAGACTGACAGGACTCCGTCACGTCTCCGCGGGGAGTGGGGGACAGTGTGCCCTCCCACTGCTTGCGCGGAGGCCACAGCTGTGTTGGAGCGGCGGGGGGTCCGCCGGGCCAG
>NW_027528369.1:8914255-8915660 GCF_008692635.1 Crocuta crocuta | reverse complement strand
GGGCCAGCCTGACCTCCTGCCTCCTTCCCGAGCCTGCCTCGCTCTCTTTCTGTCTCGAGCCCCGAGGTTTGTCTCGGCGAAGAGAGGGTTGGTGTTTCCAGAAAGGGCTTCTCTTCCCTGAGAACAAACAGACCCCGGCTGGTCACCATCCCAACGGGAGGGCAGACGGAGGAGGAAGGCGGGCGGGCTGCGCATCTGCACGGCCACCCCGGCCCGGCCCTGCTTTGCGGGGGAGCAAACGGAGGCCCTCGGAGGNGGGCCCCCCCCCGCCGTTCTGACACCATCCGGGAGGTTCTCCTAATAACCTCACATCTTCCGGCTCGCCGGCGCCAGCCTCTTCCCGCACGGCCCCCGGGGTTGCCACCTCTGCCCTAGCACGTGCTACCTGTGTGCTTCGGGAAAGTCACCTCCCCCCCCCCCACTTACCCCATCTGCAAAATGGGCACAAAAAGAACACGTACCCCATAGGGGGTTGCCATGAATGAGGCCATGTGAGGCTCCCTGATGGTGCTTGGAGTTCTAGAAACTCTACAGGTGAATTCCCACGATGTAGGCTTGCGGCTCACAAGAAAGGAGCCGTCGGAACATCACTTCCTTGGAACGAGTAACTGGGGTGTATTTTCCAGTTCCTCAAGGGTTTGCTTTTTGTGTTTTCCAGAAATATTTAAAGTTTTGTTTTTGTTTTGTCCTACCTTTGCCAAGGAAGAGAGAGCCGCACGAAGAGAGGAGGGAGCTTTGTGGAAGTCCCGTCCTGGGCTCGGAGCGTACCTGTTCTCTCAGTCTGGACGTCAGGCCCTGGGCTGGGAAGGGGTGTGCACATTCACGAGGGGCCCTTCCGATGCCCTCAGACCTGCCTGGTGAGGGGGCAGAGCCGCTGCAGAGCATCGGGAAATGATCCCCTGCTCACAGTGTCTCTGCTTCACCCAGATGCCAGCCCGGCGTGCACAACACGGGCATCCTTACAGCTGCTGCGGCCCCGGACCAGGGCTGGCCCACCACCCACTCAGCGTCTCCAGTACGTGGGTTACCAACAGCCGAGCCTCGGCTGTGGCAGCTCACAGAAGTCCGCACCTAGAAGGTTAAGGTCAGGGCAGTGGGCCTCAGTCCCTGACTGTCCACGGAACCCCTGGGAGCTGGTAAAAATCCGGCGGGGGAGCCCCCACTCGGCCCAACGCCTCCCCGATCTCTGGGGGTGATGCCAGGTATCCGCACTGTCGAAGGTTTCTAAGGGACCATCAGGGACTGTCAAGGCTGAGAGCCACCGGGCGGGCGGTGGGAAGCTCAGGGCGGGACCAGCATGAGACCGGCTGCGGCCGGCCGAGCGGGCGGCCAGACGGCGAAGGGGAGGGTGACGCGGGGCCCATTGTGGACCTCCCTGCTTCTGCTCCTCGCCACACGTCCCTAA
>NW_027528369.1:8897391-8914120 GCF_008692635.1 Crocuta crocuta | reverse complement strand
GCGCCGTGTCCCAGGCAGGCCACACATCAGCCTGCAGGCTGCGCCTCTCGGACCCTCGGCCTTCCTGCTTCGATGCCCAGGAGGCGGAGGGCTGCCTGCCGTCCTGCCTGCCGGCTCCGTGGCCATCGCCAGGGCCGCCGTCCCTCGGGGCCGCACCCGCGGTCGCAGCACCGGGGCTCTGCCGGCACGCGAGGGGTCGCGTTCCCTCGCTGCGCACACGCTGCCCGGGCTGGCCTAACGGGAAGGAGTCAGGCCGTGGGTCTGTCCGTGTTGGGGAAGGGGGCACGGTCTCCCGAGGAGGGGCCCTGGGCGAGACGCGGTTTTAGGAAGGGAATCTGCAGGGTCTTACAGCGCTCACGGGAGCCGCGTGGCTGCGTTTCAGGCGGATACGTCAGACGGGCGCTGTGGGTCCTGGGTCCCCCGTCCCATCTGCGTGTCAAGGCCATTGACAACGAAAACACTTCCGTGACAAAAAGATCACTTTCGGGGTGAAGGAGGAAAGGCATGTGTTAACACCCCCTCCACCCAAGCGCACACGTACACTGTAGGGGGGATTCAGCCTGGTGTCTGAGGTCCGGCTTCCAGATGGTTCCGGATGCTCCTTCCCACGGGTCAGGACAGGTTCATGAGCTAGAGGGTGGCCACCGAGACCTGCGAACACTCAGCGCCGCGGCAAGCCTCCGCGCGTTACCGGCCGCCTCCCTTTTTACAGAAGGAGAAAACGTGGCCCAGAACGAAAGCCGTGCCCGTGCCTGTGCCCACACAGAGCCGCTTCCCCCTCCTGACCCTCCGTAGAGACTCCAGACCCTGCCCTGCATCGGCCGACACACGCGCGCACACACGGCATCTGTAATAAGCGAGCAAATGCAGGGAAGGGGTGGGACTTTATATTCCCAATGATTTTTTTTTTTCATTTGAACATAGACATCTGGCGTCCTATAAATAAAATAGAAAATGTAAATATTGTAAAACCCATTAGAGAGTGGTTTTCAGGTTTGGCGAGAGCATGGGTCAGTGGCTGCCCCACCGCACGGCGGTGGGAAAACGTGGCCCCACACATGGGTGTTCTCGCCCGTAGCCCGTCCCCCCGTCACCAGGGTGGCCAGGCTACACTTTGTCGGATGCATAAACATGAAAGCCTGGGTCAGTGGCCTCGTTAACAGTTTTCAATNGGGTCCGGGGGGGGGAGGGGGGGGAGACTTTCGTGAAGGAGGAACGCACACTTCTGCCCCAAGAACACAGATCCCATGCATACCAGCTAAGCCTCAGGATGTGCACCCTGGTCCCACGTCTAAAAAGGTTCCTGGTCCCACGTCTAAAATGCTCCTCAAAAGACATTTTCTGTTTGAGAACATATTAAACAAGCTTTATTTAATAATACTCGACTCGACTTATCCAGTTTAAATATTTGCTCTGATCAGCAACCACTCGATGCCGGCTTCCTTCGTCCCTGGCCACGGGATGATTTCTCCGCGTTACTTTTCTTTCGTGCAAGGCTGATCCCGGAGCAGGGCAGCCGCTCGCAGGTCCCCGCCATCTCTCTAATCTGCGCCGTGAAAGGAACAGGGCCATGGACAGTCTACACTGCGGAAAACTGCCCAGTTGAAGGCGGAAAGTGTCGTTTAAAAGACTCCTCCTAACCAGATAATTATAACGAGGGATTTCTCTTTTTAAAGGAGAGAGTGTTTTAAAAGAAATTCCCGAGGAGGTGACCTTCCGGGCGATGTCTTCTGTCCTCTGCCACCCGCTTTCCCCCATTCGGGGATTTCTGTAACACTTGAGCGGCCCTACCCCAAATGTAGGGCCATCCATCAGGGGTCGGCACGGAGAAGAAGAGTCCCTTTCATATCTCAATTCACCGTGTTATAAAGCGGGGAGTGACACTTAGGTTTCTACTAACTGGGGACACTCCACAGAGATGTTTTGCTTATTGTAATTATTAAGACTTTACTNGCTCGCGAAGCCATCTGTAAGGACACAGACCTCTGACGCCCGCGCCGGACACCAGCTCAGGGTAAGCCGGCCAGCAGCGAGGGCAGGCCGTTATCTGAGTGGCCTCTAGCAAGGGGCTCTGCTCCCATCCTGGGAGGGGTCTGTCTCGGCGAGAGGGGCGTTTATGACTGCGGTCCAGCGCCTGGTTTATGGAGCCCGGCCGGGTGGGAGGGTGCGGCCCGCCAGCCTGCGGCCTGCGCCGGCCTGAAGTGTTTACCGCCAGGGTGATTTACACCGTCCAGGTGTTCGTTTGGGAAACATCTCGGCTCCGAGCTGACACGGCGATTGCCCGGCGTTTGCAGACTTCGGCATTTTTCTGCTCCGGACAATCCAGGGCCCAGCGAGATGGTCAAAACACACACACACACACACACAGACACACACACACACACACACACACACACAAAGTGGTGCGCCTCCTGTGATCTTCACACAGGAGCCCCGAGGAGGCCCCAACCCAACGCCCCGCGTCCTGCCCCCGGCAGGAGATTCACCGGCCTCAGTCCGTCCCCCTCATCACAGTAGCGTCTCCTGTTGGTTTGCTGTTCGGCGTCTTGGTGGCTGTGTAGATGCTGCACCCGGCTTCCCCTCTGCTCTTTTAGCCCCTGGATGCTTCCCCAAGGGCCCCCGAAGCTGTTCTTTCCTTGGGCGAGATTCGGGGTCCTCAGGTACAGGGACACGTTCCGGAGAGCGAGCCGGGGCGGGTGGGCGTGTGCTCTGCGTGCACCAGCCTCCACTGGGGTGCTGGGTGCTTGCGCTTCGGGGGCCCCCAGCTCTCCAGAAGCTTCTGCTGCAGTAGAACCTCTGTCCGCGGCTTCTGCTCGCGTTCGGTGCCGGCGAGACTGTCACTGTTGGACACTGGGTTTGTGCTGGGAGGTCCTAATGGCCCTCCCGGGGTGGCCGTGGGTCATCCAAACGCCGAATTCAAACATGCCCCAAGCAGTCAAAATGGCTTCTCCGTTTGCCAAAAAAATACATATTTTGTGTCTAATGCTATCCATCCCATCCGCATTTAAAGGAGCTTGGACATCAATTGCACAGCTATTTTTACACTTATACTCATCTTTTCTCCAGCCACTTCCGATAAGTCTGGGGGGAAAAGAAAGCAACTGTATTTTTGCCTCGTAGAATATTATTGTATCAGCGTATATATTGAGGTGGAGTCAGGCGAGGGTGCCTGTAGAGGAATTGAGAATGACTCTTCGTGTTTTAATTTTTACAAATACCTTTTTCACGGACTCAGGGAATCCTGGGCTGCTTTTAAGAGCTCTTTTCAACTTAGCTATTTCTCTCTCCTCGACAAAATGTTCTCCAAAAACCAGAGGTTGCCTCCTTACCCAATCTGCAGACAGAAAGCACCGGGTCAGACACAGGCGGGTAAAGGGTAGGGGCCGTCAGACCCAGGTTTCGCAAATGCTAGAATTCCTTCTGCTCTGAGTCCCACATGCACAACAGCCTTTCCAGCCCGTGACTCGAACGCTAACAAATTCACCAGAAAAGCATTCGCACCTCCCCTGTTTGTGCTCCTTTCTCCCAGATTATAAATACAGAAACCTCCTACCCCAGAAAAAAATATCACAAACAGAGATATTTGCCGCTATGAGACTGGCAGCGAGGCTGTTTGAAAGTATCAGCCCCGGGGCGAGAAAAAAAAATTCTGGCAATAAAATAAAAATCTTGATTCCTCAACACCGGGCTGAGTCCTTTCAAGGGATCGTGGACTCCGGTGGTTTTTCTCTGTTACCTTTTACAGCCTGATATCGAGAAGCCCCGTGGAAAATAACACATTGATTCGAAGAAAAAGACCCGACGTTGAAAAAGTACAGTTTTTGCCTTTGCCGTAGACTTCCTAGCCGTGTGCCTCTGTAAGCCTCTATCCTGATTCTAACTAGGACAACCCCAGGGACACATGAAAATGCATGTGACCGCGGGTTTCAAGAATCGCCTGAGAAGGTTGAATTTCCAAACGCACCGCGCGACAGCAAAGCCACCACTAGCACGTTGTCACTAAACTACCAGATTCATTTATTTTAACCTCTCCTGGAACCGTCCCAGAAAAGCAGGTGACTCTCGAAAGATTTTGCATTTTTTCATTCTAAATTACAAGAGGGATGAAACGAATGCCATTCTATGAGGTCTGAGCGTTAAAACGTAAGAGGGAGTTCGCCAGGATCTGGTAAATGGCTAAACAGATTAGTAGCCTTACTTTTTAACATATAAACATCTGAAACCCGTTTCCTGTTTAAGAAGAAGAAGGAAAAAAAAAAAGTCTAGGTGGATGACCTCGGGCACTTTTTTTTGATTAACAAATGTGAATTGTACATCACGGTGGAAAAAAAAAATGGCCCACGCTTGGTGGTCTTTCTACAGTCTGTATATGGGAGAGAGAGAAAAAAATAGAAAAATAAACGTTACCTTCTCACTTTCGGGGTGGGCAATGCCATTTCTACAGCGGCGTCCGGGCTCTGGCAAATGTTAAGGCTGTCACTGCAGACAGAATCCCCATGGTCTGTGTGCTTCGATAGAGTCCGAAGGAAAACATTCCCTGCATTCCTGCTGGCGGGTCCTATCTCCAGGCCCCGGGCTCGGCCCTGTAGACCCGTGTCACCCCGTCAAGCGGCGGAGGACACGGCTAATCTAAACCCACGCCGTCCCCAGCCAGCCCCCGCAGCAGGGCGAAACCCAGGACCAGCTTGCTGCGTCCGCGCCACACGCAGAGCCGATTCTCTACCTTAAGGGTGCGGCGCCAGCTGCAATTTGTTCAGCTGAGAAGGGCTTAAGGGTTCTGGCACTTTCTGACAAGACAGATTTTATAGGGTTTGTGCGAAAATTTGATATTGGAAGTTGGGATTCCAATTTTACGTCTCGAATGATAACAATAGCAGCTGGGACCTTTAAGAAATGCGTGGATCCCTTCTATTTAAGAGTTACATAATAAAACTATGTATGTCAAACACCTTATAAGGGAAAGATTTAGCCTGAATGTCGATACAACGTATAATACTTTGTATATTCAGATACGGAGAAAATCCCTATCAGGACCGCATATTATATTTTTTTGGAGTCCTGGATATGTGGGGCCTTTAGAAAGTTAAAGTAAGCGTCTTCGTGCTTTAACTTATACATTCACGGAGTGGCTTGGGGGGCAGGGGGTGGACATTATTTCTTTTAAAAAAGCATGCGCTGATGAATCATTATTTGTTTCTTCATGCCCGTCTGGGGGAAAGACACAAAAGAAGCGCCCAACGCCAGGCTGTTTGATTTGATTTTTACAATCTCCACGGCACGGAACACGGGCGCTGGCCGGCCACATGTGCCGACGCCCCCCTGGCTGTCTGAACGTGGCCGTCGCCCTGGGGGGTAACTGGCAGCCGGAACGTGTTAATTCCCATGAGCAGACGGTCAGCCGCTCGGAAGGGGACTCGCTCCGGGCGCTGGAACCCGACGCGGCGGCCTCCCGTTAGCTGGATGTCAGCGGGGCTCAGGGTCGCCTCCCTGCTCTCCGGGCGACAGCGCGCCCGATGCTTTCCGAGCGGAGCGGCTGGGCAGCCACACCGCCGGGGCGCTGGCCGACGCCGGCCGCTCGGAAACGACCACGTGGCCCTGCCAGGCGCGCTTGTTGGAAAAGCCCAGCTCCCTTCTTATCTTGTCTGCTCAGACAAAGAGCAGAGCCCGATGGAGAGGAGCAGAGAACCCCAATTAGCAAAGCNCAACCCCGCCCCCGCCCTTGTCTGACTTTATCGGGGCCGCTGTGACCGGGTTAATGAGAAGAGCCCCGCTGGGTGGTGGCGGGAACGGTCATCCGGACGGAGGCCACGGGGATGAACAAAACCCTCTGGAAGCCACCGGCTTAAACTCGCCAAAGCTCACGCTTCAGTTCCTCGTTCTTAGGTCAGGGCTGGAGGCCCCCGAGCCAGCATGACGTTGCGCAGTGGCTTCTGAAGCCTCTCCCCCTCTTCTCCGTTGGAGACTTGCTGCGGGCTCAGGCCCAGGCGTCTTCCGGTCCTTCCTTCCTTCCCTCCCAGCCCCGCTCGGTGCCCTCCCCAGTTTTCCCACAGAAACGGGCACCGAGCAGGGCAGGCAGGCCCAGCCTGTGGAGTCGGGTGCTGGCCCCTGGCCGGCCGTCGGGGAGGAGCGGGGCCTGGGAAGGGCATCCGAGGACAGCGTGGGTGCTGGGCCCGCGCAGAGGAGCCGCCTGCCCTCTGTCCACACGCCCCCTCTCCCCAGCGGCACCCACGATCGCCAGCATCACCTCCAACACGAGGAAATAGCGGGAAAGGGAGACGCAGCTGTGCCCCCAGGGCGGGCTGCGGGTCCCCAGAGATGGCGGCGGGGCTGCCGGCCAGCCTCCCGGAGGCCATGCCGGGTGCCAGACATTGCGCGGCGCTGCATCGGCTACGGGAGCGGCAGCCCAGGGCGCAGACTCTCACTGCCTGCACTTGGTGGAGGCGCAGGGAGGTTGGCCTCTGAAGCCCAGACAGCCGGGCAGGGGCCAAGTCACAGGGTCAGGAGCCAAAGCCGCGCCGTCCGCCCGCAGGTCCCGGGCATAGCCTCTGTGCTGTGACACCAGGGCGAAAGCCCAGGCCACACGGCCCGGGGTCAGGCCCTGGCCCGTCCCCTGGGCATGTCACCCCACCGTCTCGAGCCTCCCAGTGCCTGCAGAGTGGGGAGAACTGGTCCCACCTCACAGAGCTGCTCAGGGTCACAGAAGAGGGCAGGACACGGGGCGCCGGGTCTGGGGCCTCAGCCGCTGGACCAAGCCCCCTGTCCGCTCCCTGAGTGGGTCACGGGCCACAGGTCTGGTTCACGAATCCACCTGGGATCTAGGGCCGTGTTCTCGAAGACGGGATAGCGGAGCGGATGGGGGCACACAGTGCGGTCCCCCAGGCCGGCCCCACGAAAGCCCGGGCGGGCGGCAGACACCCTCGTCCCTGCAGGGAAGGTGGGCTCTGGCCCCTGCAGGGAGGGACCGTGCAGAGGCCCCAGGCCTGGCTTTGGGACTCACATGACATGTCATCAAAGACGGCGCAGGGGACCCCGCAGGCTGGCGGCCCGCCCCCCAGCCTCTCGGCCGCCCTGGCTGCCCTCTGGCTTCTGTTGCATCCGTCTGGACGGCAAGCCCCCGAGGGACCCCTCCTCTGCGGTCCCTTCAAAGTCCGCCGGCCTCGCCCTTCAAACCACGTGTTGCTGGTGGCATCAGGAGCCGCAGGAACAGTAAACAGGCCTGCGTCCTGCAGCCGGGCCGCTCGGGCCGCAGGCGCCTTCCCAGCCGCGGGGACCAGCCCGCGTGGCTGCCGGGGCCTGGGGCGTTGTTGGGCAGACCAGGTCCAGACCCCTCTTTTGCCTCCTCGGAGCTGTGTTTGCTCGGGCAAGTGGCTTGCCCTCTCTGGATCCCAGTTTCCCGGGCCAGAAAAGGGCACCGGAGATGTGGACACAGAGGTTGGCAATAAATGCCAATTATCGTGTTGCCGGTTCACCGAGACATGAAAGGAAAGTGCCGGAATGTGTTGAGAGCAGGAACTCCTTCCTAAACGCAGGCTGCGTCCCGTCGCCAGAGGGGCCGGGGCGAAGGCGCACGGTGGTCTGGCCCGGCCGGGAAACCAGGGTGTGGCGTGGCCTGGTTAGTGCGTGCTTCCTGCGTGACCTGGGCGTCTCCCTCCTTATTTCTGGACCCTTCCCCCGTCTGCCCACGCTCTCCCCCCACCTCCTCCCTCCTCCCCAGTAAAACCTTCCGTAAGCCATCACCCCAGCACAGACGCACGGCTCCCGCGGCGCTCTCAGCCGCGGCGCGAAGAGTACTGGCTTCTCGCAAATGTGAGGAAACTCGGAGGTGAAGGATAACGGGTGGCCCTTCCCTTTTCTGTAACGCTTTTCTTTTCGCTCCTTTTAAATTGAGGTTTTTTTTCCAATTTTATAAAGTATCAAGTTATTCTAATTACAGAGACGTATATTTGTAATAGATTATAATATATAATTACAAAGTTATCCTACAACCATAACGTATCTTTTTAATAAAGTGTATTAACGCAGGATGTTAGTTACAGTGTCAGGAGACGCCGCAGTTGGATGCGCCACTCGGGGCTCGTCAGGAGGAGTGTTCCCGACCCCGTCCCTACTGCTCCCACGCCCCCCACTCCCCTCCGGCCGCCATCCACATCTTCCCTACGCTTAAGAGTCTCTTTCTGGATTTGTCTCTTGTTTTTCTTTGTTTATACGCTTTCTTACACTCCACGTATGAGTGACATCAAATGGCCCTTGTCCTTCTCTGACCGACTCAGACTCTCTAGTTCCATGCATGTCATTGCAGAAAAGATTCCATCCTTTTGATGGCTGAGTAATATTCCTTTTTATATAGATACCACGTCTTCCGTATCCATTCATCGGTTGGCGGACACTTGGGCTGCTTCCGTAGTTCGGCGATTGTAAATAACGCCCTGGAATCATAGGGGTGTGTGTAGCCCCCTGGATCGGTGTTTTGTGTTCTTCGGGTAAAAACCCAGGAGCACAATTACGGGACCATAGGGCGGACCTGTCTTCAGCTGTCCGAGGCCCTTCGTACTGTTTCCCAGAGTGGCCGCACCAGCTGGCATTCCCTGCAGCAGCGCTCGAGGATTCCCTTTCCCCGTGTCCTCGCCAACACCCCTTGTTTCTCGTGTTGTTGATTTTAGCCATTCGTTGTTTTTTCTTAGAGAAAGAGAGGATGCGAGTGGGGGAGGGGGAGAGAGAGAGGGAGAGAGAGGGAGAGAGGGAGCATATCTTAAGCAGGCTCCACACTCAACATGGAGCCCTACTCAGGGCTTCACCCCCCAACCCTGGGATCGTCCGAATGAGCCACCCGGGCACCCTGATTTTAGCCACTCTGACGGGCGTGAGGTGGTATCTCATTATGGTTTGGATTTGCATTTCCCTGATGATGAGTGATGTGAGCATCTTTTCATGTGTCTGTTGGTCATCTGGATGCCTTCTTTTGAGAAATGTCTGTTCATGTCTTCTGCCCATTTTATTGGGTTATTTATTTTTTTGGGTGTCGAGTTTGGTAAGTTCTTTATATATTTTGTGGGTTTTAAATGTTTATTTGTTTTGAGAGAGCAGGGGAGGGGCAGAGAGAGAGGGAGAGAGAATCCCAAGCAGTCTGCAGGCTGTCAGTGCAGAGCCTGATGCGGGGCTTGAACTCAAGAACTGTGAGATCATGATCTGAGCCAGAAACCAAGAGTTGGAGACTTAACCAACTGAGCCCCCAGGCGCCCCAGTTCTTGATAGGTTTTGGATTACTAACTCTTTATCAGATATGTCATTTGCAAATATCTCCTCCCATTCCATAGGGGGCCTTTTAGTGTGTTGACTGTTTCCTTCCCTGTGCAGAAGCTTTTTACCTTAATGTGTTCTGTAACATGTCTTCAATTAAAGTCTTATATCTTCTCTCCCTAACCCCTCTATGGATTTATCCTGACAGGCACATGGTTGTAATGATAGATGTAGCTATATGCTCCACACAGCCCTGCGGCCCTAACATGCACCCCATTGCGTGGGCACGGTATTCTAACGGGACCACATCCCTCCCTATTCCCGTTTGTGTTATATGTTTATCTCTGTAACTGTATATTTTACCCAGAAAGCTTTTTACCATATTTCAGTTCATTTGGAGGGATGGATTTACAGTAGTAATAAAACAGAGCCAAAGGCTACCAGCCTTTGATGACCCTTGATTCATTTTAATGGCACCAAGTAGGCACAGGGGGACATAAGACACCTATGCCAAGCAGCAACCGATAGGTCAAAGTTCGCTGGAAGTGACCCCAGGGCCTTTGCCTCTGAATCGAAAGAACCTGCATGAACTGAGAAGCAGACTCGGTGGGGGAAGACTTCTTTTTTAATTGTCCCAAGTTCTCTGGGGGAGAATAGCTTTAGAGATGAGATTAGCATTAAGAGAATTATTTACAGGGACTCTGGAGAAACCATTTCTGCTGATTAGGAACATATCTAAAAGAAATAAAGAAAAATGAAAAACCCAAATCGTCATGCTGATATAAGAACAGTCCTGGAACCGTGTCGTCTCTTAAATCCAAACGCACGCGGTGGAGGGAGGTGGGCGGAGCCAAACCACAGACTGCCAGTCCTGCAAGCCCCTCAGAATTCACGTCATCGCGTCCGTGGCCCTTCCACGCAAACGCACACGAGTCCCTGGCGTCTGCTGAAGCGAAGGCTCAAGCTCAGCAGGTGCCGGTGGGGCTGAGATTGTCCATCTTTAACCAGCACCCAAGTGGCCATTGATTTTAACCTAGTTGCTGGGAGTAGCTTCCCAAGCTCCTTGATCCGGAGCAAGAGTTCTCAAGTCAGACTAGACTTTAGATTCACCTGGGGAGATTTTTTTTTTTTTTTTTTTTTTGTAGGAAAGATAGCGTGAGCAGGGGAGGGTCAGAGAGAGAGGGAGTCACAGACTCTGAAACAGGCTCCAGGCTCTGAGCTGGCAGTCAGCACAGAGCCCGACGCGGGGCTCGAACCCACGGACCGCAAGATCATGACCTGAGCGAAAGTCGGACACTCAACCGACTAAGCCACCCAGGTGCCCCACCAGGGGAGATTTTTAAAGACCCAGTGCCTTGGCCGCATCCCAGACTAACCCAAAATCCTCACACGTGGGGCCCAGGCATCAGGAGGTTTTCACACATCCCCGGCTCTCCGACGTGCACCTGATTTTGATGCTTCCTTTCCCTGAGCCGGGTAAGGGGAGCGGGAACACTGATCAGTGCACAAGTGAGCCCCACCATTTAGGGTCCTGGAAGCTGGCAGGAAGGGTGAAGGCCATGGTGGTCTGCTCAGAGGGCAGAGTTGACAGACCCCAGCAATCAGGACCCCCAAAGGAAGGGCAATGTTGAGGAGTCTGCTGTTTTCCCCGACACACTGGGGGTGGCAGTCAGAACAAAGGCCGTCCCTGGGGAGAGTATGTGCTGAGAAGGGCTGATGCGGGAACCCCAGGTTCTGGCCTTTGCGTGTCTCCGCTGAGGTATGCATGTCCGTAACCCTCACCACGCTGTCCATGTAAGACCCGTGTACTCCATAGACTTTCTGGATGTAAGTTAAACTTGAAGGAAAAACATTAAAAGCCAAGAAAGGTAAACCTATATAACAAGTAAGATGGCTGAGGGGCGCCTGGGGGGCTCAGTCTGTTGTATGTCTGACTTCGGCTCAGGTCATGATCTCATGGTTCGTAGGTTCAAGCCCCGCGTCGGGCTCTGTGCTGACAGCTCAGAGCCTGGAGCTGCTTCAGATTCTGTGTCTCCCTCTCTCTGTCCCTCCCCTGCTCATGTTCTGTGTCTCTCTCTCTCAAAAATAAACATTTAAAAAAAATTTAATAAAGTAAAAAATATAAAAAAGTAGGAAAAAAGTCAGAGGAGCACCTAACAAAAGATGAACCAATGAGGCAAATCACATTTAATACGGTTACTGTAAAATATATTCAGAACCATCAGCTCTTTGCTGGATTTCCTTACTTCCCCCCCCCCCCCCCCACCATCGTTTAGTATTGCTTTTATGTGGAATGTCATATGGATATGGGAACAGCTCCATAATCTTTTCAGGGCTTGTCTTAATCTGCTCTGGGTTGGCTTAAATGTTGACATTGATTAGCTGATACCTGTAACTCAGAGGGAATATTACTTCTAATGACACGAACTCTCAGAGGTTTTACGCAAGGAGAATCCATGAAGTAGCCAGGGATGGATTAAGCCAAAGCCCCAAATAAGGCTAACCAAAATATAACTAAGAATAAAAATAAAACCAATACTGGGGCACCTGGGTGGCTCAATTAAGCATCCAAATTCAGATCAGGTCATGGGTCCATGAGTTTAAGCCCTGAGTTGTGCTCTGTGCTAACAGCTCAGAGTCTAGAGCCTTCTGCAGATTCTGTGTCTCCCTCTCTCTCTGCCCTACCCCCACTCACACTCAGCCTCTCCGTCACTCAAAAAACGAATCAATGTTAAAAAAGATTTAAAACAAAATAAAATAAAAGCAATACTAAACTGTAAAATCAAAAGTACATCGTCGATGATTTGAATATCAAACACTTTTTTTTATTAAAAAAAAAGGTTTTTTGGGAGGAGGAAACTCAGGGAGGGGCTGGCTTTTCCAGGTAATAGAGAGTCCAGCACCACTTGTCTTTACAGCACAAGACCCCCCACACACTTGCCTGCCATGAAAGAGGCTCGGAGTAGAGGTGGGTGTTAGGTGTGGGCGAGCAGGTCTCCAGGAACTCTCACTGGAGAAGCAGCTACGGCTCCATGGGCCTGGGAGCCCAGAGAGCAGAGGATAAAGGACTCAGCGCTGCTCAGAGAAGGGCACCAAGTATGGTCAGAATGTCAGCAGAGGTGCACCTGGCCCCCCCCGACCCTGCCTCTTCTCCCTGAATGTTGTTCCCGGGAACAAGTCTGACTCATTCACAACGAGATAGGATTTATAAAATGTGTTTCCCAAGATGGATTGAGAGGTAGGGACAGAAATTCATACCAAGGTGTGAGTGACTGCCTGCACACCCCTTCCCCAAGCCAGAATTGCTGCAGACCCTTGGGAGAAGAGAGCTTTGAGGCTGGAAAGGGCGAGCACAGAGGGACCCCAGGGTCAATGTTGTTTGTTGTTATTGTCACTGAAGACGCCAGTGACTTTGTGCATCCTTACAAGTGTAGAGTCCTTCTCCGCTGGGTGCTGAGGGCCTGTGGCCGATTCCGCACGGCGCCCAAGTCATTGCAAACAGTCGGCACGGGTCCTGTGGAGGGTGAGCCCGACCTGGGGGGACATCGTCAGGGAGGAGGGAGCCCTCCTCCGGACAGCGTGTACACTTGGGCTCCCCAGGACCGGGGCCGGTGAGCAGCATCCAGTGACTCAGAATGGCTCACCTGCGCTGTGCGAATCCCCTCTGACAGACCCCTCCCCACCCCCGTGCCCCCTCTGCTGGGGTGCTGCCTGCGGCAGAGCGTGTCTACTCCGCGTCCACCCTCCAGAGCTGGGGAATGACCACAGGAGGGTTTGGGGACCCAGTGGACCCACTTGGGACCTATCTGAGCTACAACCCCACTAATCTCCTGACCCCCGTGAGCCCCTCCTGGGACTGGCGGGGCTCCCGGATTGATATCCGGTCAGAGCCAGTGTCTCTAGGAATCCACCAAGGGACCTGATGGCTCGCTTTCCCCGATCCAGTCGCCTTGGCCGGCGGCTGCTCTTGCCCCGTCCAGGCCTGGCCCTCTGAGCCGCCCTCCCGCGGCAGCCGGGGCGACCCTCCAGAGAGGGTTGTAGCATCTCCTGTTCAACCGGGGCACTTCTGAGCGTATGTGGGACACCAGCCACCACTAGGGATGGACAGAGCGGGACGTGTGGCCACCCGTCACCCACGGACAGCAGCCGGAAGCATCCGAGTGACTCAGTGCTGCGGGTGTTGAGTCTCGGCCCCACACGCGTCTTGCCCTGACTCCGTAGCCCAGCCGCGCAGGCCGCCCTCTGCCCACCGCGCCTCCGAGCCGCTGTGCACGCAGGTTCCTCCTTACCTGCCTCCCCTTCTCCTCTGGCTGCCTCTGAACCGCGAGCCCAAGAGTTGCTCGGGCCTCTCTACGGTGATGCCTCCTTCCGGTCGCCCCCACCACACTGTGGTCGGTCATTTCTGCTGGGCGGCAGGGACGGGGCCACCCCTACCTGGTCCCCACTGGTGTCTGCCACCACAGATAAGTGTCGATTGAGTGCAGGAGGCTCCGGATGCCCCTCCAGCAGGGGGAGGTAGCCGCCCATCCACTGGGACTCCCCGCGAGCAGATGCAGCTTGGCGAAGCCTTCGCGCCCCGTTTCCTGACGTGAAAGACACCCATCCCGTGGAGAAAAAGGAACGGTCTAGAACGTGCACAACTCAGTAGCTTTCTCGGCCGCGAGCAGCCCCAGACTCTTCCCACTCACAACCCGTGGCGGCTCCTAAAGCGGGACGCGCGGAGAGGGAAAGACAGCCTGGGGCCTGGTCTTCGGGGGCAAAGCGCACAAGTGGGAATTGGCAAAACACGCCGGGAGGCACGGCCAGGGCTGCCATAGCTGGGCCACACGGCGCCTCTGTGAGGACTGTCCCGGCAGCGCCGCCCTCTGGGGAGACCCGAGCCGCACCGGGGCACGTGGTTTGGTGCCAGCCCCACTCACCCCCTCAGCCAAGGGCAGCGGCGCAGGGAGCGAACCGCACGGCTGCCCACGGCGGTCCCGGGAGGTGCGACAGAGAGCAAGCACCCCACGGAGGCCTCGCTCTGACTTAGGGGTCCGCATGGAGCCCCTCCCCCCTTTCCTGCCCTGAGCCCCAGTTTGTGGGACCCACAGGACGGCGGCAGTCGAAGGCGCTTGTGCACCCGGCCCAGCCCCTGCCCCCCACCGCCCCGATGTCATACCAGTGCTATTTCCTTTTATTATAAATAGGATCTTGCTCAGGGGTACAGCCTCATACCCCTCGGCCGCTTTGTACTTTAATCAGTGCTTTCCTGCCGAAAATGTTTATCTTCCAGCAAAGAGGTGCTAATTTTATCTTGCAAGAGTGGATATCTGCTTACGTCCCTTCTACCTTAGAGGAAGATAACCGAACGCGCATTATGTCATCTAAATACAGCGTCCTCGGAGATCAAAAGGCGTAATGTATACATCTGCCAAAGTTGATGGAGCGGCCATTGGTGGACTCTTCCGCCGGGTCGTATGCGATTCATTGATAGGCGCGCCTCGCGTTTCTGTGAAAGAAACTCCCAACTGTTTGTGCCGGTTGATTTCAGTGATATTGGGAGGTTTTGAAATGAGAATTCAAAATAGATGCGCCCTTCTCACCCCTCTGCGTAAGCCCGCGCCCCAGGAAATGGCACGGGTTCAAGTTCTCGTGATGGAAGCGCCGCGGGACTAGATAAGGCGTATGTCCCTTACGGCGACGTTCTCGTGTTTAGAATAGAGTCAGAATGATCCATGGCCAAACCCCACCTGAACGTATTTTTGTCCCTGGACGCGAGTCCCGCCTCTGGTTCGGGGGCAGAGGCCTCCCTCTCTTGAGTCCCGTTTCATCGTGAGCGCACCCCTGCCAACACGCTATCGGAAACCAACGGCCACAGAAGCGGGGGTACTCTTCCTCCGCCGTGCGTCGGGCCCCGGCGTCTGGCTCTAGTCTAGTCTAGCTAGAGGTCTCGTCCTTTGCTGCTCCAAGTGTAGTCCCCGCACCAGCCTCACCTGAGAGGGACCAGTATGGAAGTGAGGACCCGCCCGGGGCTGGGCAATGACAGGCTGCAGCGTCCCCAGCTGGACAAGCCCCCGGGTAGTGTTTCCACTGTTGAAGCTCTGTCTCTTTTTGTGAGTTGATTGCTCCTCTCTAAATAGACCACCCGCCCTCTGTGCTCCGTGACCCGGGGTTTAAGTAGCCTACTTTGGTATACCGGAGCCAGGATTCTTAGGGCTTCAGGTGGCTCTGATGGGAGAAGAAGCTGATGTTTGCCCACAGCTCTGAGCTCGGGAGGTGCCCAGATGGGCCTTCACTACGCTCAGAAAGATGAAGGCGGATGGCTGCCTCGTGATGTAACAGCGCTGTCTAACGGTCAACCACAAAACCTCAGCGTCCTAAGACAGTAAATGTATTTTTGCTCATGTATCTTGGGGGGACCTGGGGGTGAGCTGGGCAGCTCTGCTGGTCTGGGCTGGGTTTGCTCACATGTCTGGGATGGTGGGGGTGGCTGATCTGGGCCGGCCCCAAGCAAGACAGTCAGGAGGTCAACCTGGCTGCGCTGTTTCTGACGTCTGGCTGGTCAGCTCAGGCACGTCCTCATGGCAGAGACGCAGGAGAGGTCATCCCAGTGCGGCTCCTTCCCTCGTGGTGGCCAGTGTCCCACTGGCTAAACAAGTCATGCGGTTGAGGCCAAAGTCAAGGGTCGGGGCAGCGCTCCCAGCCCACAGTGGGAGGGCCCTTCGCAGTCACACGCAGAGGCGGGGACGTGAGGAGGGGCGCCCCTAGCTGTGGGACACTTTCAGATACTCAGGTGGTGGGAGACAGTGCTCCACCTCACAGTACCCGGGAGAGGCTTGGATCCGACGGCGTAGTTCGAGCAGACGGCTGAGTGCCTGTACAAAGGGCGTCTCCGTAAATGGCAGCCTTCACTTTAATGGCGGTAATAATTAAGGCTGATGGTGGGTCTCATATTCCAGCCCCAGGAGACTGACTCTGCCTATTCTTTCTCTCTACAGAGAACAGAGAAGTGTATGCTCTCTCTTTGGGGTAGAGAGAGTTGGAGTGCGTGCGTGCATGTGTGTGTGTGTGTGTGTGTGTGTGTGTGTGTGAGAGAGAGAGAGAGAGAGAGAGAGAGAGACACCAGGTTACCCAACTCTTGCTTTAGTGGAGCTGGTAATGAGGCTGAGGCTGCAGCAAGCCCTGATTGCATTATGCAGACACATTTCCCCAGTAACAACCACACTCGAGCTCTTGCCCAACACCCAGCTTTGAAACCGCAGCTGCCTCTGGGAGGATCTCAACTCTCCCTACGGCTCCCACAAAGACTAAAATGTGGCCGATATTTGAAGAGCCCAATAGACATTTCCATTAGCCTGAGGGTCACATGAACACACATTTTTCGGCTTCGGGACAGGTTTTTTGAAATCAGTCTCATTGAGGCAAAATTTACTTACAATAAAATGCGTCCATTTCAAGTTTTGCTTTATACACAATGCGACCAGAACCTCGACAAAGACACAGTTTACTTCGT
>NW_027528369.1:8883770-8897332 GCF_008692635.1 Crocuta crocuta | reverse complement strand
TTACGTCCGCCTGTTCCAGAACTAGATTTCAATGGAATCATGCAGGAGGTGCTCTTCTGTGTCTCGCTTCCTCCACACAGGATAGTATTTTAAGCTTCATCAGTATTGCTTCTTGTATCAGAAACCTGGTCCTTTTCATTAGTGAGTAGTGTCCCATCATATAGATTTNCATGACCTAAGCGAAAGTCGGACGCTTAACCGACTAAGCCACCCAGGCGCCCCTTCATGCAGCTTTTGACCCCTATAAATAAAACTGCTCTGATCACTGGCATACTCGTCCTTTTGTGGAACGTGTTTTACCTTCTCTTGAGAAGAATTCCTAGGGACATCATCACCATATCTTTCAGGAAGTGTATGTTTCACTTTATCAGAAATTGCAGGGGCGCCTGGGTGTCTCAGTCGGTTGAGTGTCCGACTTCGGCTCAGGTCGTGATCACTCAGTTTGTGAGTTCGAGCCCCACACTGGGCTCTGTGCTGACAGCTCAGAGCTTGGAGCTGCTTCAGATTCTGTGTCTTCATTCTCTCTCTGCACCTCCCTCACTTGTGCTCTGTCTCTCTCTGTCCCTTAGAAGTAAATAAATGTAAAAAAAATTTTAAGAAAAGAAATTGCAAGCCGCCTTTCCAAGTGACTCTCCGTTTTATGCACCCACCAATGATATGAGAGAGTTCCAGTTGCTCCTTTTCCTCGTCAACACTTGGTAGTGTCAGTGTTTTTAATTTTAGACATTGTGGTGGGCGTGTAATGTTTCCACACTATAGCTTTGATTTGTGTTTCCCGATGACTAGTGATGGGAGAGCATCTTGTGTGTCCATCAGACATTCTCCTTCTTGGTGAAGGGTCTCAATCATTTGTAAAATTGGGCCAATTGTCTTTTTAGTATCATGTTGTGAGAGTTCTTACGTATCCTGGATACAAGCCAATATCTAAGTATGTGTACTGTAACCATTTCCTCCATCTGATGCTTGCTTTTTCATTTTTAATAGAATTTTTTAAAGAGCAAACGTTTTTAATTTTGAATTTCAATTTATTAATTTTTTTTATTAGTGTGTTTTCCATCACATCTAAGAAATCTTTGCCTGCCCCAGGTTTGTGAAGGTTAGGAGCTTGGGAGTTTCAGCTCTTGCACTGAGATCTTTGATACATTGTAAATTGATGTTTGTATATGGTGTGAGGTAGGGATTGGGGTGTTTTTCTCCCCATTTGATGATCAAGTTGCTCTTCAGCAGGTTCAGGAAGTTCCCTCCTTGTTCTTATTGGCTAAGTATTGAATTGTGTCAAAAGCTTCTTCTGTGTCACATCACACACTGAAATACTGACAAACATGAACTGCAGAAATAGGTAATAATCACCAGGACTACATAATTAGGAACGGAAGAGGACTCATTCTTTCGGGGGACTCTATTGCCCCAACAGCAAGAGGCACGTGTCACTTGGTGGCCCATTTGCAAATCTCTTTTCCTTATCTACCCTGGAAATCACTTTTTCAGCCTCTCTTACAGGGAACACATGACCCAGTTTGGGCCAATGAGCCATAAAAGAAAGAATAAGACCCCTGGAAAAGAGTTTTTCTCCCTGATAAAAGAGGAGAGTTTGTTTCTCTTTCTACCTGCCTTTGGAAGCCATTCTACAAATAGTACGATGCCTAAATAAACGTCTTCCACCTGAGACTATCCTAGAAGGTCAGGAAGATTTCAGAGATGCCACCCAGAGTCCTGATGTCACGAGGAAACCCATTCCACCATAGGATGGAGAACCCCAGACGTCTAATTTTGGCAGATAATTTATTTATTAGGTGTGCCAAATCAGTTGGTATTTTAATATTTATAAGCCATATAGGCTTCTCCTCCAACCCCTAAGTCCCAGTCCAGTCCAGAATGAATCAGCCATGTATTTTCGTCACCAGCTCTTTCCAAATGTGAGAACCAGAGGAGAGACGGAGTCCACAAGGTACCAGCCAGAGGATGGGGCCTGCAGAGCATAGTGGAAAAACTGCTCAGCCTGGAAGTTGCGAGCCTGAGTTCTAAGGCTGCCAGGCTCCCCAGCCTTTCTGGGCTTCCTTCATTTTCTCAGTGCCCCGTGCTCCTTCCCTGGTTCAAGACTTTCCTCTGCCTGAAATACTCACTTCTACCTTCACGCTTTCCCTTGTCTGGCAAGCCATACTCATTCTTCAGGTCTCAGTTTAAAGATTACTTCCTTAGAGGGTACTTCCAGAGCCCCCAGGACCCCCTCCTAGAACCCTGAATTTGTCCTCATAACAGTGACCCCACTTGAAATTAAATACATGATTTGCTGTAACCTGTCTCCCCCACTGGACATCAGCTCTCTGATGATGGGGATCTGATCTGCTTGTTGATGCCCTCACTATGGCCTTAGCACATCGGAAAGCTTCGGTATGTATCTGATTGGTTGAATGATGGATGGCTTAATGGATTGATGGAGAGGTGGACAAGTAGGTGGATGGATGGATGGGTGTGAAGAGGGTGCCGGGTGGGTGGGTGGATGGATGGATGGATGGATAGGTGGGGGACTGATGGGTAGGGAAATGGATGGAGGGAGAGGCAGTGGGGAAGTAAGTGGATGGAAGGGTAGATGAGTGGATGGATGGAAGGAAGGAAGGAGGAAGGAAGGAAGGAAGGAAGGAAGGAAGGAAGGAAGGAAGGAAGGAAGGAAGGAAGGAAGGAAGGAAGGAAGGAAGGAAGGATACATGGATGGATGGACACATGGGTAGATGGGTAGGTGAATGAATGGGTGGATGGAAGGAAGAATATATAGAAGGAAGGATGGATTGGTGGATGGATGGATGGATGGATGGATGGAAGGAATTGCATTATCAGCAACTTGCTGCATGATCTTAGGCAAGTCACTTCCCTCCTAGGCTGTAGTTTTCTCATCTGTCACATAAGAGATCTGACCTCAATGGATTCTGAGAGTCCATCCACTGTCAACTCTTCATCAAATTCACTCCAGATGCTCAG
The DNA here is from genome assembly GCF_008692635.1 of Crocuta crocuta. NCBI lineage: Eukaryota > Metazoa > Chordata > Mammalia > Carnivora > Hyaenidae > Crocuta > Crocuta crocuta. Next base: position 8,894,356 of record NW_027528369.1, on the reverse strand, counting down.
ATGTGGCTTTTTAAAATTGGCCCTCCCCCCATCTACCCATTTACATTCCACCACTGCTAATGACCCTGCAATTGTTCCAGAAGCTCATTCCAAAACATAGAGCCCATGGAAGACAATTGGAGCTGGTCACCTTGACTACCCCCAAGATGCTGGGTGCAGCGGTTTACAGACATGGGGAGGGAGCAGCATCTGGAGGTTTCTCTGTGTTGCCAAGTCCCTTGTCCTGTGACGGGAAGGCAGGAGTTCCAGGGGGTTGGTAGTAATTGTCCGAGGAGGCCGTACCTGTTTGCCTCCATTCCAGGGCATCTGTTCATCATCACTCACATGGGGCATAAGAGGAGCCCATCTTTGCACATGAAAGATCTCAACCAGTGCGATTTCCTGCAGTGCCTATAATGGGCCTTTACATCCGCACAGCGGGTGCTGCAGGGGTTTAACCCTGAGCACCTGGTGGCACGTGGAAAGCTGTTCTAGAATCCACTGCATGCACATTGTGTGTTAAACCCCCAACACCCACACTCACTATCACCCCCAGTGGGACCAAAGCCCAAGAAAAACCCATCACATTTACTTTATCCTTTTTGTTCATGTCCTCAGGGTAGAGTCACTGGCTCGCCCGCCACCCCCCTCCAACGGCAGGAATCACGACAAGAGGTGACCAGGTATTGAACCTGCTGTGCCGGGAGCAGTTGATGCTCTCCCTCTGTAGCTCGCCATTCTCGAGTAGGCATTCTCGTCTCCGTTTGACAGGAGGAGAAACTGAGGCTCAGAGGCATGCCCACCCTTGCCCAAGGTCACACAAGCAAGAGTGGCCGGTCTGAGAGATTCAAACCCAGACCTGAGCCCCTGAGGCAGAGAATGTGTTCTACTTCTGGCCGCCTGTCCAATAACGACCGGTGGCGGGGGCTAGATGGGATGTCAGACACTACATCAAAACCAAGCAGGCTGACTGCCCAGTGGCTCCCCTGGTCTGGGCGGGGGAGGCAGGGATGAGCAGTGAGACACACCTGGGGACCTCCTCTGGGCTCACAACCATCCACTCCAGCAACTCTCAACTTGAAGCCAACGCCCGCCCCCAAGACCACCATAGAGCTCTCTGGAATGGGGATGAAGCAGTTTTTTCTTAGATGAAGAGGATGTTTAATAGAGATTAGAGAGGTCAGGAAGTGGGATGCTCAGAGGAGCTGCGACATCTTGGGGCAGACGCTACGAAAATCTCCAAGATGCCATCTCAGAACGTTGATGTTGCTTAGAACTGCCCCGTCCAACCTTCTCCACCTGTGGGACAAACAACCTCCCACGGACGCCCGCTTAAGTGAGTTACTTGCCGCTGACAGCATTCCTAACTGACACACAACTTAAGCCACAAACCACCTGTGACATGCCCAGTCCCTCCCATGGCTGTTGGTGGGACAAGGGGGGAGAGCTAGCTCCTTGGCTTACATCCAAGGCCCCCGGAACCCAAACCTCTGAACCCCCCGCCACAGATCATCTTAGGCAAGCCACCCAATACCCTTTGCCTCTCTCTACAAAACCCCACTGCAAATTCCAACTCATGCATTGTCAAGGGATTCTTATCCAGTAGGAATAATAGCCACTGTCTGTTCTGTAGCTGCATCCCCAAATTAAAAACAACCAAAAAAAAAAAAAATCAGAGAGAGTGAGCCTCCCCACATTCCCGGCTCAATAAATACAATCAAATGATGGGAGATGGAAATCAAACAGCCAAGCATTCCATCTGAAGCGGGAATCTGCAGCCCAGATCCTCCTGGGTAAGGCAGGCCCGTCACCACATCATTACCCAACCCTGCCATTAGGGAAGGCAAACCCGTACTTACAATCACAATGAACGTAATATGTGACCAGGAGGGCACTCGCTTCCAGGAAAGGCGGCTGAGCCCGCCCCAGCCCCCAGCCGCCTGCTAGCCTCCCTCCATCGCCCGCTCTCGGTTCCATGCTCGGCAGAGGTCCCCGTGACATCAGACACCTGGCACCTCTCTGTCCCTTCTGTGTGGTTCTGCCTCCCGCCGGGGAGAAGCTGTCTTTCTCCGGGCGTTTTCCTCTTCTCTGACGCTAACATGTGTCTTTCTGATGGAGACTCACTCTGCCTTTGGTGGGACTGCAAGTCAAGATCTCAGGGCCAAAGGTTTTCTAGTTCTCTGTGAACATGCACTTTGTGGGGCACGGTGAAGGGCAAAGAGCAAACAAGCATCTTCTGTTTGTGTGAGTTAGTGCAGCGGCTGGGGGGCGCCCCCCCCCCCCGCCATGTGTGCGCCCACTGGTCCGCTGTCCAGGGGAAACCTGGAGGCCACACCACAGTGTACGTACGTAGGCGTGGATGCACGCAGTCAACCATACAGAATTGTTAAATCAATCGATCTGCGACCCAAAACAGTGTGCAGCCTCTAAGAGGCAAGTTCGTGAAGAACAGTTAAATGCCAAGAAAAATGAATAATAATAATCCATATACGGGAATGAAACGTGCTGCGTGAAACGAGTCGTAGAACGAGGTGTATAAGCGCGGACCACCACTTACGCCCCCGTACGTGTCCGCACATGGAGAACGCCGCGTACTTTCGGCAAGAGCGAGAGAGCCAACTCTCTGCAGCACGTGCGCAGGGTGGCGTCCTAAGGACGCGGCGATCTACCTGCTAGGTGCGCGCAACCCTGTAAGGCAGGGACCTTTATTATACATGGAGGCTCCACACCACACCGCTAATCGATACCAGATCTGGGATTCACAACCAGGAAGTGCAGCTTTTTGTCTCCATGCGGCAATGAAGCTGTTGCACTGAATGCATCAGAATGATTGTCAGCAGAAGGTGGGGAGGGCAGGGAGGGAGAAACACGCAAACCGATAAGCCGGCTCGGATACCGCAACCGTCTCCGAGAGAGGCGCGAGGCAGGGAGGGCAGGGAGGAGGCTCAGGTGCGGGGACAGGTAGAGGCGTGTGTACAGGTAGAGAAAGACCTGACGCAGACGTGTGTGTGTGACGCAGCTGTAAACTGCGGCGTGTCCCGCTCCCTCTCTGGGACCCCACCTCTCCCCCCTCCCGCTCCCTCACCCTGGTCACAGCTGACTTCGTCGGGGCTTAGCGCTTAACCCGTAGGAAAAATAATTCACGAGCTGGCCAGAAGTCTCTGACCTCAAAAATGCTCACAAAGGTTATTTGATTCACACAGGCTCCGGAGAATTGGAGCTAACGGCGTGGAAGGGATTCTCCAGGGACGATGGCGCCGGGCCGGGGAGAGCGCCGTGTGTCCGGCGGCCGTGGAGCAGTCCGGGGGACGAGCTGTGTGCCCCCCACGGCTGCTGGCACGTGGGCCGCCTGGGTGGAAAGAACAGGGTTGTGGGGCTGTGCGGAAGGTGGTAGAAGAAACTCTCCCAGGGCGCGGTTTTCCCGCCGGAAGGTGGCCCGGACTTGTCTCTGCGGGACAGCAGCTTCTCAGTGTGAGGACAGAAGCCCCGCGTGTACCCCACTCTGTGTGGCCATTTCCCCGGGACCCCCAAGCATTTGTAACTCCAGACGTCAGTGCGCGGTCTTCACACGTCCTTCTGCTTCTGCTTAGTGGACCCCCTCCCGCTGGCTGTGAGGCCTCAGAACGGGTTCCCTGGACTGGCCGTCCCCACTGAGAGCAGGGACAGAGCCGTCCCACGGCTCTCAGCGGCCTCTTCAGTGAGCCTCTTAGCGCCCTCCCACCACCACCATGGACATGCCTCTTAAAATAGTTAATTTTAGGGGCGCCTGTGGGGCTCAGTCGGTTGAGCATCCGACTTCAGCTCAGGTCATGGTCTCACGGTTCGTGGGTTCAGGCCCCACGTCGGGCTCTGTGCTGACAGCTCAGAGCCTGGAGCTGCTTCAGATTCTGTGTCTCCCTCTCTCTCTGCCCCTCCCCTGCTCACACTCTGTCTCTTTCTCTCTCTCTCTCTTAGAAATAAATTTTAAAAAATGGTTAGTTATAAAGGCTATAACTCTGAGAGGCCAAGTTGGCTGCAGACTCCATATGCCTATTTCTCTCCTTTTGCTCTCTCTTCAGTTCTTGGCGGGAGGGGAACCGAACTTGACTTTGTGAACTTGACCTTGGAAACACAAAACACTTCCCCAGAATTGACAATTTGTCTTCATCAACCGGTTAGCAATGGGGTGATTCCCGGGGGAACGCAGAACTCTGCGCCCGAAGCGGTTAGGCTGAACCGTGAGCCTGGGAGCCAGAGCTCTGGGCCCGTCTGTCGCTCCGTGGCTCTGTGTGGTCCAGGGGCCCCTCGCCTGTGACCTCTATGGCCTCTGTTTCCCGGCAAAGTATAAATACCGATGTCCTTTCCTGCTTGAAGCTTTTCTTCCCCAGAAACTCAAATGTTGGACTAAAAATATTTGCTCGAATGTGAAAATGAAACCATAGAAAGTCCCATGCATACAGGATGCCCGGATTCTCTTCCTGTGTGTGTGCTGGGGAGTCCAAGGGGCAGTGACTCATTAGCTGGATGATCACGGTTCTAATCCAGCCCGTGGGTGAACTGATACGTGGCTTTACCCAAGCCTCTTGACCTCCCTGGGCCCCCGTTTTCCAAGTATACAGAGAATGCTGGCCCAGATTAGTGGTTCTCCACCTTGCTGGTACATTCCAGTCATCTGGGAAGATTTTTTTTTTTTAATCCTGATGTCTACACCCCACCATGGACCCATTAAGTCTGAATTTCTGGGTGTAGGGCCTGGGCCTTGGAATTTACCAAAAAAAATTCCTTAAGTGATTCCCAGTGTGCTGCCAGGATAGAGAGCCTCTGAACTGGGTTCACGGTTTGAAAACTATTTTTAATCAGAGATTCGTTTCTTTAAACAAACACACTCGAGGCCCCACGTGTAGAACAAATCACATGCAGTTGTTCTGTTTGAAGCCGGAAAGTAGAGAGGGGTCCAAAGTTCTGCCCACCCAGCCTCTCCTCCCTCCACCTCCCGACCCTGGAACCCAGCCCTGGGACCCCTCGCAGCCCTGGTGACCCCCTCCAGGCCCTGGAACCGGAATGTTCTGCTGAGCACGGCTTAAAAACTGCTGGAAAAGAGACAGCGTCCAAGATTATTTAAAGAGCTAGCATTCTGCATTCACGTGAGAACGGTCAGCACCTGGAGCAGGTATCTGGATCATAAATATCGTCACAAACCTGTCAGCGCGATGAAGCGGCGTTTTGCCCTATCTCGTGTCTGGTTGTAGAGCCAGGGGCCAGCGCTGGGCAGTCGGGACACCATGCAGTTGTGCTCGCCAGCCATGGGGCGCCCGGGTCCGTCCCCCTCAGAGGCCAAGGGGAGAGAGCCAACGTGCTGTGGTCACGTGACGGCGGACAAGGAACGGTGGCCTGGAAATGACCCTGGAACCACGCAGCTGGCATGTGGGGGGCAGTTTGTATGTGTCCACGGGAAACACAGGGAGCCCGTTTTCCAGACTCGATGTGGAACTTGTAGCGGAAGTCGGACCCCCGTCAGGAAATCCCCATTAGAATGGCCCGAAGTGCAAGGTGAGAATGTCCTGTGGGAACAGGACCAGAGTCCCCAGGACAGAGCCAGGGGCACGCAGAGGAGCGGCAGCTCGGAGCCGCAACGACATGGACAGCAGGAGATGTCAGCATCGCCGTCAGAGCCCAGGGCCAGGACCCGGGAGGGGCCGCCGAGGGATTCGCCCTGCCTGCACCGTTTAAGGCACAGCTAAAAACCTCAGTACTCAAAGAAGAAATATTTCAATGCCAGATTTCAAAAAATTAAAAGTAATGCAGATGATTCCATAATGAGAAAAAATCAACATCATAAGTGGAAGATCAGTATTCCTGATTTTTCTCATTGCCACAGGCTCCAATGTGGCTCAGGTTGGTAAGGACAGAATCCTCTGGATGGAAACAAAGCATCATCACCACCATCACCATCATCACCATCACCATCATCACCACCATCACCATCGTCATCATCATCACCATCACCACCATCACCATCACCATCATCACCATCACCACCATCACCATCGTCATCATCATCATCACCACCACCACCACCATCACCATCATCACCATCATCACCATCATCACCATCACCACCATCACCATCACCATCATCCTTATCATCGTCATCCAATAGTTAGGACCGCTGAGGGCTCATCACAGTCTAGACATTTTACCAATATTCTCTGCATTTACTTTTCATAACCGTTCTGAAAAGAAATTACCATTTTATGGATGAAGACACTGAGGCCTCAGTGGATAGTAATTTATCCAGTGTGAAAGAAGGAAGTGTGGGACCCCAGAAAACTGCCTGCAGAACACACCAAGGGGGAGGCCTGCAGGTCAGACAAGAACACAGTCATCAGGCCGAGGTTTCCGCCAGCTCCCGACCAGGGGTAACTAGACCCTAAAACCGCCATGGCTCCCTGGGTGGCATTGGTAGTGGCCATGTTTAATTGTGATTATGATGACTTTGTAGGGACGCGATGTGTGTTGACACATGGGCAAGTCCCTTTTGCGAGTCAGTTGGCTCAGGTGTAGAGCAGGAGTGGGTCCTGACTGACGTCCAAGCATCTGAGCCACTAGAGTCTGTCCCCCAGCCACCCACCTTCTCGGTGACGGCTCCCGGCCTCGTGGGCTGGTCCACTCCCTTTGACTGTAAGGTTGCAGCGGGGTATTGCCTAGGCCTCTGTCTGGAAAGGGAAGTAATTTCCCCCCGGCTGAGGAGGAAACCCCCTGTGTTTCTCCATTAGGCTTCCAGAACTTATTAGGCAACCTTTGTAAGGCTCCCTAATAGGAAGCCCTCCCACTTTGAGCAGCGCGGGCGTGTCAGGCGGGCGGCCATCTTGCCGAATGCTGATCCAAGAAGGGAAGTTTCTGACTCACGCCCTGAGGACACATTTGTCCTGAGCACAGCTGCCAGGGCACAGCTCACGTCCCACCACTCCCGCCTCTAGCAGCGACCCAGTGACACGGAAGGTGGAGGAACGACAGAGAGAGACTGAGGACCGTGCTCAGCCGCAGTGCCCTCATCGTCAAGAAGGGATGGGGTGAAACATGGAGAGAACTGGAGTCGCTCAGCAGGATCCCACCCAAACCCACTTTATTTTACTGTTTGAGGAATTTCCAGGAATCTGGTTAGCAGGCCTGACGCCTAGGGCTCGGACGGATACACAAGCAAACGGTCCTAAAATGATCCGAAACAGTGAATGCTGCTTCGCTGAGAGCCGAGGCCTCAGGTAGCTGAGGTCTGTGCTTCCTGAGAATGTTCTCGGTGTACGTGTTGGACACTCTGGACAGTGTCGGGCAGGCGTGATGGGGCAGCATAGACATCAGTTCTCCCCTTCCTCCTGGGCACACAGCAGGGCCACGTTTTCTAGAATCCCTTGCAGATAGATGTGGTCTGTGGCAATGGGCAGAAGTGACGCGTCCGCGTCCACACCTGGACTATCAAATCCTCTGTGTCCTGCCCTTTCCATCCAGGGGCCCCAAGGGGCCTCAACCACAGGCGCATTCAGCCTGTTTCCTGAGCACCGGCACGGAGCTGAGCACCCCGTGGCTTGAGTGAGGAAGAAATGGACCGTGTCAGGATAAAGCCCTGACACCTTGGGGTACGGGACTCGATTGGCTCTGACTGATACAGGCAGCGAGTGACACCGATCTGAAGGAATTCTGTTGTTGAAGCAAACAAGTATCAGGAAAGGCAGGATGTGGGCATCTGAGAACCTGCCCCACAAGAGTTCTGGAATGTTCCATGAATGTGGCTCTGCTCCATACTTTCAGATTCTGCCACTCTGGGTTCAGAGCTACAAATTCCCAGGAAAAAAGATGTTCAAGTAAATCTTTTTCTTCCCCCCAAATCTGTTCTTCCCTCTGTGCTCTCCCTCCATCTCCTGAGATTTTATCACCGGCCAACCTGCCAAGGGGCTGGATGCTCAGAGCCCACCTCACCCGTCTCCCTCCATCCCTGCAGCCGACTCAGCACCAAGAACAACTACACCAATGCCTGCCCAATTCAGTGCATCTGCAAGGTCCCTGTCACTCAGCAAAACTCTCTTAACGGGTCCCCTCCCTCCCTCCTTGAACCCATCTTCAACCATGATCGAGTCTGGGAGGTGATGACGGAGTCGTGTAGCCCTCAGCACAGCAGAAGCCACCCCCATCCGGATGGGACAGCTGGTGAGAACAGACACCCACCGTATGCCATCTGTAAGGCTTATCAGTGATCACCACCCCTGATAATGCCACTTAAAAATGTCTCCAGGACCACAGCCAAACTATGGAAGCAGCGTAAATGTCCATATCCATCGACTGGTGAGTGGGTAAAGAAGATGTGGTACACACATACACAATGGGATATTAGTCAGCCATCCACAGGAATGAATCTTGCCATTTACAATGACGCGGATGGAGCTAGAATGTATTCCACTAAGTGAAATAAGTCAATCGGAGACAGGCAAATACATATGATTTCACTCATTCACAGAATTTAAGAAACAAAACAGATGAACGTATGGGAAGTGTGGGGACGGGGGGGGGCGCGGAGAGAAAAGAGGAAAACAAACCACAAGAGACTCTTAATGGTAGAGAACAAATTATGGGTTGACAGAGGGAGGTGGGTGGGGGATGGGCTAGATGGGGGATGGGTACTAAGAAGGGCACTTGTCATGATGAGCACTGGGTATTGTACTCAAGTGATGAATCACCAAATTCGACTCCTGAAACCAATAATGTACATTCGCTAACCAAAATTTAAGTTAAAAATAAGTAAATCAAAAAAATTAAAAAATAAAAATCTGAACTCTTACCAGAAGAAAAAAAATCTCTCCATGATACATACCAAAGTGACTATATGACCATCTTAGGGTCCATTGCTTCCACTCCTAAGTACATATCCAAAGAAATGAAAGCGTATATTCACCGAAAGACATCCAAGAATGCTCATGGCATGTCTGTTCATGATAACCCAAACTAGAGACCTCCGCCCGTGGGGGAGTGAATAAATAATAGGCACATTCATCCAACAGAACAACATTCTGGGAGCAAGATGAGCCAAGCACTAATACGCACAGTAACGGCTGGGTGTCGAATGAAAGAAGCCAAGAACACACTGTATGAAGTTCGAGAACAGCCAAAATGAATCTATGATTTTGGCGAAAGTCAGAGTAGCAGTTACCTCTGGGGAGTTGAGCATTGGCTGAAGAGGGACCCCGGGGAGCCCCTTCTGGGTGCTAGAAATATTCTGAGCCTCGACCTGGCCGTATGCATATTTCAGAATTCACCGAGCTGTACCCTTCTGAACTGGTCACCTCATTGTATGTCTGTAAGCTTCAGTTAAAAATGATAAATAACGTGTCTCCCTGTTCCACCACCATCAGTGGCTCCTGTCGCCTCCAGGAGAAAGGCCACTGCCTTCAGCAAGGCACTAAAGTGTTTCAGGACTTCACCTCCCCCCCCGTCTTCGTCACACACATTCCGTCAGGTTTCCAGACAGGCTGTGCCCGCCCGTGTCTCTGTGTGCCTTCATGGGCTGTTCCTTCTGTCTAGAATCCATCTCTCCTCCCTGTCTGTGCAACAAATTCATCATCATCGGGGCTCAGTTCAACGGTCACCTCCTCCTTGAAGCATGCCCTGATTCACCAGGGAGGAGGGGCCGCTCCTCCCCTCCCGCACCTCCCCTCCTCGTGCATCTGTATTCATTTCCTGCAGCCGCCTGAACAAACGACCGCACACTGGGCGGCTTAAAACAAAGTAAATTTATTCTGTCATATGGTTTCAGAGGCCAGAAGCCCAAAACCAAAGTGCCAGCAGGGCCGTGATCTCCCCAGAGGCTCAAGGGGACCGTCGGGTCCATGCCTGTCCCTTAGCGTCTGGTGTGTGTGTCAATCCTTGGTGTTCCTTGGCGAGTGGTGCCCCTCAAGCCTCCTGCCGCCTCGCCCCATGGCCTCGCCCCCACGTCTGTCTGTGAGCGCTTTTCTGTCTCTTGNTTCATGGTCTCCCCTCCATCCTCACCTGCACACCTGCAAAGGCCTTATTTCCACAGAAGTCCCATTTGGAGGTTCAGGATGGACGGCGGGGGCGGGGGCGGGGGGACTACGGCGATTACCGCGCGTCTGTCCCGCTGACGGTCCCCTCCCTGGGAGCGAGGCCGTCTTCCTTCTGCGCCGTCGGCCACTCGCGCGGGCCCCGCCGTCAGGAGCTCCAAGCAGAGGTCCAGACGTAAGTGACCCAGGACGGGGCGGGCGTCTCCCAAGCCCTCCTCCCGCGGCCCGGCCGACCCCGTGTCGCAGCCGTTTGCTCGAGGAGCCAGGAGCAAAGGGCGGCATCTCGGTGGTTTTAGCGGCCGCCCCGCTTCCTTTGGCCCCAGAAACTCTCTGAGCCACGGCCAGGTGATTCGGTGCGTCTCCGGAACCCACGGCTGGGCCGCGGAGGAGCTTGACGGGCGAGGTCGGGGGTGCGTGGGGGTGTGGACAGAGAGCCGCAAGCTGCTCCAGGACGCAGATGCAGGGCAGGGGCCGGGGGGCGTCTTGGGAAGGTTGCTGCGGCCGTGGGCCGGCGGTCGGGCGCCTGCGGCAGCTGGAACGGGCAGCTCGGCCCCGGGGGCC
>NW_027528369.1:8849827-8883735 GCF_008692635.1 Crocuta crocuta | reverse complement strand
GGGGGACCTATTCTCTGACGTCACTCGTCCTACTCTGGCCTGTCACTGACCCTGATCCCGCCCCCCCCAAGGCCTGTCTCCTGAGGCTCCCGGAGCTGATGAGCCCTGAGGGGAGCCTGCCCCGTGAGCCTGCACCGGCCGTGCTCCGTGCAGAAGCGGGGACGCCCCCTCCATCCTCCAGGGGCCCCGGCTCCTTCCGTCTCACCGAGCGTGGTCTCCGTCTCCTGGTTGCTGGAAAGAGACGAAGGGTCAGGAAGGCAGCTTCCTTAGAAGAAAGGCAGACGCCACGTGGTTACCTCCACTCGCGTCCTGGAGGTGGGGGCGCGGGGACTCAGACCCGTGTCCTGGAGGTGGGGGCGCAGGGACTCAGCTGGCTTCAAGGAGGCTGCAGGTGGGTGGCCAAGGGCCCGGTTAAAACCCAGGGGCTTTCCTGAAACTAATATAACATTGTGTGTCAACTATACTCCAGTCAAAGAAACAAACTGGGGGGCCTTATTAATAAAGGAAGAAAGCGGGAAGGATGCAAGAGCGGGTAACATCGTCCTCGGCAGACCGGCCTGACCAGCAGGGGCTTTGCGGAGACAGCGCACAGGACCGGTGTGGGGAGCCCACCGAGTGACGGGGGTAAATGCACACAGAGGTGGTCAACTCCCTTGCCTCTGGTTCCGGGAAAGGGAGGAGACCTCTGCGTGCTGTCCCCTTTAGGGAATCATTGACAAATGCCTAAAATTATGGGGCGCCTGGGGAGCTCCGCGGATCAAGCGTCTGATGTTGGCTCAGGTCATGATCTTGCAGTTCGAGGGTTCGAGCCCTGCGTCCGGCTCTGTGCTGACAGCTCGGAGCCTGGAGCTGCTTCAGATTCTGTGTCTCCCTCTCTCTCTGCCCCTCCCCTGCTCACACTCTCTCTCTCTCTCTCAAAAGTGAATAAACATTTTAAAAAATGTTTTTATGCCTAAGATTAGGTGGGAGCAAGTGATCTTATACACTGTTGGCAGGCTGCAGTTTGCAACAAACTATACGATCCAGAAAGTCCCATCAAAAACTTAAATATAAGATTATTTGATCTAGCAACTTAAATTTCTGAGAATATATTCTACAGCTATACTCACATAAGAGGCAAAGATGTTTTTTCAAAAACGCTCACTGCAGTATCCTCTTTAGAGCAAGCCTAGAACCTAACCCCAGACTCCATCAGTAGGGGGCCGGCGTGATGAGCCGTGCTACGTGTACACAATAAGACACTGCACAGTGTCAGAGGAGTAAAGTTTATCTGTGTGGACCGACACAGAACAGCCTTCAAAGTGCATATGTACATTGTTAAATTTTAATTCTCATATATGTTTATTTAATGTGCATATTTGCATATTACTACATATTTTAATATACATATGCAACATTTATGTGTTATTATATGTTTAATATATAAAATGTATCGGGGCGCCTGGGTGGCTTAGTCGGTTAAGCGTCCGACTTTCGCTTGGGTCATGATCTCACGGTTCGTGGGTTCGAGCCCCGCGTCGGGCTCTGTGCTGACTGCCAGCTCAGAGCCTGGAGCCTGTTTTGGTCTGTGACTCCCTCTCTCTCTGACCCTCCCCTGCTCACGCTGTCTCTCTCTCCCCCCTAGAAATAAAAAAAAGAAAAAAAAACATTAAAAAAAATATATAAAATGTATAACATATACTATTTATGTATTATTTACATATTATATATGGATATATTATGTTTAATTTATTTATATTTTAATATGTATTTGATGTATATTTATGTGTTATATGTATGTATCACAATATATTTAATATATATCTACTTCATATATGCATATATATGTATTATTAATATATATGTATATACTAATATATATACTAATAACATGTAATACTAATACATATATACACACGTATATACATATATGAATTTATATGTATATGCATACAGATGGTATGTAATACATGCATACATATGTATTATGTATGCATGTGTGTCTATGTTGCACATACATCTATTCACACACACACACACACACACACACACACACACACACACAGAGCCAGGTAGGGAAGAGAGCAAACGCACATCTGCGTGCGTGAGGTCAGGTGTGGGGAGAGGTAAGCACGGAGGACACGTGCTCGCGTGTACGTGGCCCGTTGTAACACCACGCAAGGCACGAGTGGTGGCTCCAGGCGGGGATCCGGAGTCTGTACGTGTGGATTTTGTAACCTTGTGCCCGAGTCAGCTCGTCTGATTGAAAACCTGACAGATAAATGACTAGGTAGGCAGTGGGTTTAACGATTCGCGAGGGCGAGAGCTTCTGTGTCCACGGGGCCTCCCGCGGGGGTGACCCGGACCCNGAGACTGCTGCCCGGCTCTGGGAGGCACCGTGGTGACCATCGGGCTTAGGAAACCCGGGTGGCAGCTGCCCGTGAGCCTCCCAGGTCCCGGGCACGTTTCTTTCCCGGCGGCGGCGGCGGCGTCAGGCCTCGGTGGTTGTAACACACCTGCGACTCCACTAAAACTCAACAGCATCAGAGACAGAGACAAATAAGAAACCAGAACGACAGAAATAAATCCCTAAAACGGGCGTGTTTGGGGCAGTTTGGGCCAACGCGCCCGCAGGGCTTGTGTTTGAGTGGGAGATGGGATTTCAGGCTGCTTCTCTCCGGTGATCTGTAGTTTGCGGTTTTCCCGGAGGGAAAAGCAGGGAAATTTATTTCTTAGCAGCCGTGTTGAGACAGAACTCCCGTCGCACACGAGCCACGCTGCTTTTCAGTGCGCTCGGCGATCCGTGCGACCCTGGAGCGTCTCCTCACCTCGAAGGGAGCGCGTGCCCTCGCGGTCATCACCCGTTTCCCCGGGGCCCGGAGCAGCCACATGTCTGCTTCCTGCGTCCGGGCGTCCGCCTGTCGTGTGGGCAGATCACACACAAAGGACCGGGTCCTTTCACTTAGCGAAACGTTTTCAAGGTTCGAACCTTCACGCCCGCCCACGTCTTGTTCCTTCACCCGCCGTCTAATACTCCCCCGGGTGAAGCGTTCCCCCGATTTCCTCGAGCCGCAGATTTTCCACGGCAGCAGTGAAAATAGCAAATCCATGACGCGTTTGCCCAGCGCCTCCCGGCCCCACCGCTTCCTACGTTCCGTCTGCTGTGGGGCCACCAGCTGGGACCTCAGCCCCAGGTCCCCTCCGTGCGGGATTCCCAGACGGGGCTGCTCACGGCTCACCTTTGGCTGTGGCTTCCAGTCCAGGCAAGTTGAGCGGCCACCTGGGAAAGGGCCCCACGTGCGGCGGGTGGACAATATTAATAACAATGGTCAGACATTTGGGGGCCTTGCTCTCCACTGAGCCCGCCGCCCGTACTGCCGCCGTCAGTCTTTGGGAGGGAAACGGGATGAGGAACACAGAATGTGGGGGTCAGAGAAACTGCAGCCAAGACAAGGCAAGGTGGTCAGGCAAGAGCCCTACATGGGGAGATGTGTGCCGCCTCCTTCAGGAAGCTTCCCTGACTGCCCTTGCCCACAGTGATCTGGATAAAGGGAGGGAGAAGTCTGGGCACTAACTGAGTCACTTGCAGCAGCGTGTCTTGGGCTATTTGCTTCCCTTCTCTCTACCCCAGCTTCCTTGTTTGTCATCCACAACAGTAGTCATGTGTCGTGTGTAACTATGGCCCGACCCTCCTCGGAGGGAGAGCCGGGGTCCGTGTCCCCTCCCTCTGAGCCTGGGTGGGGGCCTTGTGACTCACTGATAACCACAGGGAAGTGGGCGCAGCGATGCTCCGTGACTCCCGAGGCTTCTCAGAACGGGTGCTGCCTCGGGAGCTCTCGGGCCTGGGACACTGGCCGCCATGCTGTGAGGAAGCCCAAGGCCTGCAAGGAGCATCTGAGCCTCGGGGGCCTCTCGGCCCAGGGGGGCTGTTAGAAGATTCCAGCCCCCGCCCCGTCCCCCACCAGAGTCCTCCCAGCTGGAACCCCACCTCCGCTGAGCCCTGTCCAACTTCCTGACCCACAGAGGCCATGAGCCTAGTAAGTCCGTTGCTGGCTCAGGCCACTGAGTTTGGGGGGGGTGTTCCCCAGAATGGCCACTGCAGGAGGGTGTGGAAGGGAGGAACCACACCAGACTTGGGTGGAAGAGCCTGATGAAGGAGGAGTCACTGAGTGTCAGCTTTCCGTCCCTTTCTCCTTCAAACTCCTATGCTGTCTCCTCTCCGGGTAACACCCCAGACCTCCAGACGCATGAACGTTCATGAAAATTCAGTCAGAATACACCGTGTCCACAACTGGGTTATGGGCACCTTAAAGACAAGAACAAAGCCCTGCTCATCCTATAGAGGAGACCTGGCACAGTGGTCCTCAGTTAATATCTGAGGACAGGGGGAAGGGAGGAGGGGGGAGGAGGGAGGGAGGAAGGAAGGAAGCACTGTCTTGCCAAATAGAAACACCTAGAAAGCAGAGACCTGACCTTGCTCATCTCTGTAACCCCAATACCCTGCACACAGTAGGTGTTCAATTAATTCTAGCTTGCAACTTAGGCATAAACCATGGTCATTTCTCTTAAAGAGCTTTGAACTTTTTCCCTCTTAGTTGGATTTTTTTCTAAAATTCTTTACTTTTAAAAGGATAATGAGGTAACACAAGCCAGCCCTGGACTATCTGTTTAATCTTCTTTCCCCTAAATATTAGCTCAGCGGGGAAAGGAGCCTAACCTCTCTGTATATTTTTCTCTGTGTATACTTTTGGCCAAAAGGCTGGAAAGTCCAGCACTAAAGCAAGATGCTTAGAGATTCCAAGAAAAGATGGAGAGAAAACCCTCCCTCCTGCCAAGGAAGGAAGAGGGGCGTCCGGGGGCACAATGACAGATGTGACACGTCTCTTCTCGAGGGGCTGTGTGTGCAGGTGTGCTGGGTCCGTGTGCGTGATTCTCAGTGACAAGCGCCTGTGCTTCCACGGCCCCAGGGGGGACGGCTTGCAGCCGGGGTCACTGCTCGGACCGACCTGAGCCCAGCTGGGGCCACGGACCCCTCTGTTGGAGTCCCTTCTCCAAGGACACGCGGGGCACAGCCCGGCCAGCTAGCGGTCAGTGAGGCTCACGCTCAAACCGGGCGGACTCTGCGGTTTGTCCATCTGACCTCTGTAAGGCCGTTTAAAAGTTA
This sequence comes from Crocuta crocuta, assembly GCF_008692635.1. Classification (NCBI taxonomy): domain Eukaryota; kingdom Metazoa; phylum Chordata; class Mammalia; order Carnivora; family Hyaenidae; genus Crocuta; species Crocuta crocuta. The sequence continues at coordinate 8,878,592 of NW_027528369.1, read as the reverse complement.
TGTCATTGGGAAAATTCCATGTGCAGATATGGACACACACATGCGTACGTGTGGATACGTACACACGTGTGTATGTGAATGTGTTTGTAATTTAATGCGTAAAGAAGAGAGGCCCTTCGTGATTGGGAGGGTCCCAGACCGAGGGCAGGTGGCCCGTGTTGAGGCCTGGCCTCTCCACTCACGTGCGGCCCCTCGCCCTCCCTGGGCCACGGCGGTCTCCCCCTCCCCCTTCTCTCCAGGCATGTTTCTCAAATGACACCCAGAGCGACCCTTTGAGAACGACAGTCCTCTGGCCAAAACCCAACAGGTTCCCATGGTTCTTACAATGATCTCCACGGGTCCTTACAAGATTAGCAGTACCCAGCAGATGGAATGTTCTAGGACCGTGCCATCCGGAATGGTAGCCAGCAGCCACAGAGCACTGGAAATGCATCGAGTGTGGCCGAGGAGTTGATTTTATTTTAATACATAGAGTAAGTGTAAGTGGCCACGTGCAATAGGGAGTCTTGAACCCCTAGACTGTCCGTCTTCCCCTTCTTCCTCCCCAGCCCCTGATTTTCCCCTCATTCTCACTGCCCTTCCCCCTCTTCTGCCTCAGGGCCTTTGCACCAGCTGTCCCCTCTGTGCAACTTCCTTATTACAGTTCCCGCTCATGGCCTGGAAGCCTGGTCCCTTGAAAACGGGGACCCCTGCCCGTTCTGTACATCCCTGCTTCCCAAGCTTCTAGAACAGTGCTTGACACATAGCAAAGGCTCAACAAATATTCGTTGAATAGAAATTTGAACCAAGTCTCCTGCTCTGGTTTTTCTCGTGGAGAAGGATGGCCTGACCCATCAGTGCGCCACATGCAAGCTCCCCTGGTTCCCCCTGGCTCACAGGACCCCGGATTCCCTAACTTGCCCGTGTCAGAGCAGACGGAAGGCTTTGGACGGAGCGAGCAGGCCGCCTGTTCCCAGGCATCCTGGCTTCACGCAGCTCGCAAGGATGCTTGCGCTGTTGGCCCGGCTGGACTAGGCTGGCCGGTGGGAGGAGGGGCCCCCCACCCCACCCGCCCCCTCTCCCCCTGCGGGCACTTCCCGGGCTCCGCCGGCTCNCGGCTGGGGGGGGGGGGGAAGGCTGGCGTATTCGTGAGCCGCCGCGGGTTTGCGTTCCCACACATGTGGCAAAGGGAGACAAGAAGCGACTTCCCCTCCTGCCCCGTCGTGTGTGTTTCCCGGTCTACATGTCGGGTCTCGCTTCTCTCGAAACTCTCTGGGGACCTGAGGCGGCACAGACGCCCCCTATACCCCGTCCCTTCTAGAAATCCCGTTTTCCTTTCCTTTGTTCGGAGCACTTTGTCCCCATCACAGTACCGGGGTCTCCCAGGGTCCCGGGAGGGCCGTTTGCTTCCTGGCTGCGGGGCCCCCGTATCCGTGCTCCCTGCACCCGGGGACAGTTCATAAGGCGAGGCCGGTCTGCTCGCTCCTTCCAACAGGGCTTTACTCTTGCAGCCAAACTAAGCCTCGAAATGGTAGAGAGGCATTTAGATTTCTCTCCTGCCCAGCTGACAGTGGGTTTACAGTTTATAATCTGGCCTTTGTAAAAGCATTTGTCAGCCTGGATATTTCATTTTAAGCCCGACCACCCACGCAGAGGGACAGGCAGGAAGCGGCCCTTCATTTGCACCAACAGTCGACTTAGAGGCCGGCTGCAGAATCGCAGAATTCAGTCGCAAAGGGGGACTTTTTTGGCATTATCTCCTTCGCATCTCCCGGCGAAGGCAGGCCCTGTTTATAAGAAGCAATTCCTGAATGCTAAATTTGGAAATTCTACAGATCCCGCTAATCCACTGGCCCCGAACAGGACCGGCCCTCTCGAAGACGCATCTCCGCTTCCCCAGGCGCCCCTCGGGTCTGCGGCCGAACCCCCCGACGTGACTGGGAAGGCCTGGGCGCTGCGGGCCGGGTGGCCGGGGGCCCACTCACCACCGAAGCACTTCTCCCGCCGGCCAAGCAGGCGCTCCGCGGCGGGAGGCGGTTTTATTTTAAGTGCTGGGGCACCGATGTGTACAGCACGGCTCTCCCCGGGGCCGGCCCAGCCCAGGCTTTGGCAGCCTCTCAGGGCTCCGGTCCGTGGGAGGGGACACGGAGGAGGGGAGGCCGGTACACGGGCAGCATTAAGTGATACGGAATCTTGGTAGCCAGAGCCGGCCTGATAGCGGGGAAGGAATGTCATATAATAAGTAACACTCACGTTTTATCTTCGTTGCTTGAAGACGTTTGCAAGGGAGGAAATAACACCGTTTTGGGCAGAGGATGAAGGAGGCAGCGCCAGCGATGGTTCGTTTCCAGAGCCCGCTCCCCCTCCACCCTCCACCTGAGCCGGGACGCTGGGATTCGGCTCGGCGCCCTCCCACTGACTCTCCTCCCGAGGCCAGACCTCCGCGGCCCGAGCCGTGCGCGCACACGACCTCCCTCAGGGAAGCCAGGGTGAGCCGGCTGGTGGGGGCGCAGGCGCGTAAAACCGAGGCGCTTCCCGACCCTGTCTTCACATCTCTTCTCGCCCTGGGGCTGGGGGGACTTCTTTGCCACCCCCACAAGCTAGGGGCGCCCCGGGCTCCGGGATCCTCCTCAGAGACACAAAGAGCTTGGTCGTGTGTTTGGCGCATAGGCTACGTGCCAGCGACTTGTTCGTGTGGGTATGTCTTTACCCTGGGTCGGTTTGGGGGTCTGTCAAGCGGAGCCTGAGGCAAGGATTCTCACACAAGTAGACGATCCGGGAAGCAATCCCGGGAACGCTAGCAGGAGGGGTGAGGACGTGAGGCAGGGCAAGGAAGGAGGCTGCAAACAGCTTATCAAGCAAGTTACCCCTGGGGGTCCCTACAGAGGGCTCCCTCCGGGGAGTTCCGCGGAGCAGTGGACAACATGCACCTCAGACCTTCCCGTACCGAGCAGCCTGGTACCCGGGGGGCTCCCCACCTACTCACTGGCTCCCGCCGTCACTGGCTGAGGGATGCACCCACGTGGCCCACTGTCCACATGAACACAACCAGCTCTGAGGGCGGGACAGAGCCCTCAGGCAAAGAAACACGAGTGTGGGCAGTTGGAAGACTGGCGTTTGCTTGAACAGTGAGGGTGAGCGGTGGGGATGGGCGCCGGGAGCTAAGGCCACTTACAGAGAAAGGATGAGACGGACCCAAGCCTAGTGCCCTTGAACGTTCGCACCCCTCACCCTGCTGCCTCCCTTATCAAACACGAAACCTGGTCTGTTTGGCGCAGAGCCCTCCCTGCGAACCACACTTTGGCTTCCGTTCGTCCATTATCAATTCAAATGAACGCCCACGAACCGAGAAAGTTTCCTGGTTTCCTATAAGAGACACGTATTTTATTTGGATAGATTTCTCATACGCTACATTGCAAATACTCCGACCCCAAAGGTTAATGTTACCCTTAAAGTGAGTAGAACCAAATTCCACTGGGACCATCCAAGCCATGCCCAGTTTCGCCAGAGGTCTATGCCAAGGCGGGTTTTACACTCAAAAAACTATGACTGTTATAGAGCTGTGGAGACTAGTTTTTACTGAATGGCTGCACGGATCTTGGGTTGGACTGAGCACCTGCTCATGCAGATGTGCATGGAGTGCCTCTGATCTCCTAAAATATTGATGAATTAAGGCAATTTCTTCTGACCTGGAATTGAGAGAGAACCCACTCATGGTACCAATAAAGATATTGCAAATCTAGGGGTGAGGGGTGGATTAAAAATGGTTCATACCCATTTATCCAGAGAAATAGGAAAGTGTTACACTCCTATTTGTTTTCACAGCGAGATTATTTTACATTTTTCAAAAGACATAACATTTCTCTTATGCAGATGATAAATTTAGCTTATATAAGAGCTTACCCTCACCGTTTTTTTTTTTGATATTAATAAGCTCAAAAGAGAGCCCCAACCCTCAGAGTCATTTGCTAATAATGTTCACATAGACCGATACTGATTTTGCTGATGTCTCATAAAGCTGTAACGAAACGCATGTACCTGGTGGTGTCTCAAGTTTTTCGCTTAATGGCGATTCTTCCCGTGAAGACTCAGGTAGAACTTCAGCATGTGAGGCAGATAACCATGAAGCTGTTTGGATAGAAACCAGGTGAGGAGTTCTGGTTGGGTCTCCTAGGTCCCCTCCCCCAGCAGAGGGTTTGCCTCTGTACCTCCGTGCACCCCCCCAAGTACTAAGTAAACCCACATGGAAATGACTAATCCAGACCACATTGTACACGCGACACCGGACGCATGAGGAAAGTAAGACCAGGCGATGTAAAGTCATTTGGGTTAACACAACCGAGCAGATCTACAGGCTGACACAGGTCAGAGTCCAGCTGTCTTAACTCTAGGCTGCCTTCTGGAGCCGTAGGTAAACCAGAAGGCTCAGCAAAGATTCCAGAATGGCCATGCCTTTGCCGTAGGGCTAAAGTGACCCTCGAGGTAAGGCTAGTCCAGACCTTCCCTGACAGCAATGAAAACCAAGCCTCCAAGGGATCAGGCTGCCTTTCACGTAACTTGACCTGTACCTGCCAAAATAAATTCCAACCCTCTTTAAAGGAAGACAACCAAACCCAACAACTCAGTATCGAGCGTTTGTAATGTTTGGCATCCAATCAAAAATCACTAGACATGTGAAAAGCAGTAAAATGTGACCCGTAACTGGAATAAAAATCGGTCTAAAGAAACAGAGCCAGCAGTGACAGCAATGTTAGAATTAGCATGGAAGCACTTCAAGCTGCTTTTCATAAAAGAGGCTCAAGGATTTAAAGAAAAGCATGAACATAATGGAGAAAGAACTGGAAGGCATGAGAAAGAGCTGGACGGGAAGTGGAGAGTGGAGAACACTGACTGTGAGATGAGATTTCCGCCGGGTGGGCCTCCCGGAAGGCTGCTCAGTGCAGAAGAAGGGATCAGGGGCCTCATGGCCACGGCAAGGCGGCCACATACACCGAAACATTTCATGGGGTGACATCAGACGGAATGATACGCAGGTAATTAACTGTAGTCTCAGGAAGAGAGGACGGAGAGAGAGGAAGGAGTAGGAAATTTTTCGAAGAAGTAATGGCCAACATTTTTTCATATTTGATGAAGACTCTAAACCTACTGATCCAGGAAGGTTAGCGCGGCCCGAGCAGGATGAACACAGAGAAAGCCACACCGAGGCACATCGTGATGAAGCTGCTGAAAAACAGGTGACAGAGCGTAAAATTTTAATTTTTTATTTATTTCTGAGACAGAGAGATTGACAGCGTGATCAGGGGAGGGGCCGAGAGAGAGGGAGACACAGAATCCGAAGCAGCTCCAGGCTCCGAGCTGTCAGCGCAGAGCCCGACGCGGGGCTCGAACCCACGAACCGTGAGATCATGACCTGAGCCGAAGTCAGACGCTTAACCAACTGAGCCCCCCGGGTGCATTTTAAATTTAAAGAAAACAAGACAGAGCGAGTTCAGAGGCACAAAGGTAAGGACCCTCGCAGACTTCCCATCAGGAGAGGGGCCATCGCCGCTGCAGGAAGCTGGTGACCGAGGAGACCCGGAGTCAGGACGCCTCCCTTAAGCTTCTGGACGGAGAGCCGGGCCGCGCCTGCAATGATGCATGCCGGCTAAGTGTGTGCCCCCCATGCTGCCTCTCAACTCGTGCGATTCATCCCCTGTGGTAGATCAGATCATTGTTCAACAGACACCCGCTCCCTCCTGAGCCCCACGCTCCCCAGAGAACGTACTTCTCCACTTGACTTCACGCTTGGCCACACGGCTTGCTCGGGCTGAGGCATGAAGCAGACATCACACCAGCAGACGTGCAACGACGTGTGCTCACGCAGTTGGGTTTCCCTTCTTGCGACTGCCCTTGGCCGTGAGCAGGACACGCCCTGGCCAGAGCCTAGCATGGAGGAGCCCACTCTCTATCAGCCAAACCCAGGCCAACCTCCGCCGACCCCAGAGATGCACGAGCAAGAAATAGATAGTGGATAAATGCTCATTCGTACATGCCGTTGCATGGCTTCCTCTCCTTCCACACTCATTCTGTCGTCTGGCTCTGTGACCGGAAGCAAACCACTTAACCACTCTGGGCGGTTTTCCTCTTCCGTAAAACAGGGATGTCGGGTTGAATCACTGGGCTCCAATATTTGCCTTAAATATAAAAGACATCTTTTGCTATTTTCCCACTCGAAGCACATATGGGAAAGGCCTGTCTTACATGAAGAAACTAACTTTGTTAGATTATAATTGAGTAACACAAATTAGAAAATCAAAGGCATATATAACTAGGAGTGAAGTGGGCTCAAAGACATGAAATATTATCCCCTTGAGGGGTGTTTAGTTAGAACAGGCAAAAAAAAAAAAAGTCACAAGGCGGGTGCAGTTTCAAGGGGAACTTGTCACATAAAGTAAGGAACCCTGGGACCCTCCCGACCATCTCCCGATGAATTCTCGCCGATGTTCATGTCTGCAAGCTTCGCTCAGCCTCACCATGTTCGGCGCCCTGGAAATGTGGGCTGGCCTCCGGGTTCGTGAATTTGTGCTTTCTTTGCTGTCATTAGCTGCTGTTTAAATGTTGTCCGTTATTCCCTGAATTCTTCTCACTGTCATGTCTCTGCCCAACATTTGAGCCACAGCCTCTGTAGAGTGGCTGTCTCTGGACTCCCCCAAAGGCAGAGCCTGAGACAAGGGTTTGGGTGCCCGTAGACTCGTTGGGAGGTGACCCCCGGAAGCAAGAGAGGAAGTAAGTCAGGGGTGGCAGACGAGACGATTAAGGTGCACCCATGAGAGGGCTATGCTGCGGGGACAGGGACCCGACGCCGCGGGGTCCCCTGACGGACCGTGTGCAGTACACTACGGAGTTGTCCCGTTGAGGGGTCGGCAGCCTGGGGGATTCACCACCAAATCGCACCCCACGCTGACCGTTCCTCCGGGTCAGGTTCCGTCAGGGCGTCTCTGGGCCGCCCCGCATCTGCGCCGACGGTTCCCACAGTGCCGGAGAAAGTCGTCAGGCGGACGTGAGAAGGGGTGCAGAGGGCTGAGCGGGGAGGGACTCGGGGCGCCCGGCACAGGTGAGGGTGGGGGGACGGTGCGCCAGCAGCACCGGCTGCAAAGTGCTAGCCGCTGCGGGTGTGGACACGGGACAGACACCACGCTCTGCCCTTCCCAGGCGCGATGTCGTTGACCTTCTCTCTAATTATATGCAGAAGGCATTCTTGTTCTCCCATTTCTCAGATGGAGAAAGTAAGGCTGGGTGGGCTTACATACCTTGCCCAAAGTCACGTAACCAGCGACCGGCACAGGCGGGATTTGGACTCCGGCCTGATGCCTGCCTCTCGAGGACCAGGGGCCTGTCACGGAGGCCACGGCTCTGGAGCGTCCGTCGGCTCTGACCTCTGGCCTCCGGCTCTCAGCCCCCAGTACTGTTGTGCTCGCTGTGCACGCGCAGGTGCTCACAACCTTAGTCCCAGAGCCGTGGCGCATCCGAGCAGGCCGCCGCTGCCGGGCCGCCCACTGCCCCCGCTCACGGAGCCCCTGCCGACGTGTGCGATGGGGGGGGGGGGGGGGGGCGCCGCGGCGGAAAACAGAATTCTACGAAGAATGCCACGGTGACTCGGTCCAGAATAGCAGCCTCATGGGGCCGGTGCGCAGGGAGCAGGGAAGGCCCCCGCCCTGCCCCCCGGGCCTGCGCTGAGTGAGGGACAAAGCGGGAGCCGGCTGGACGCCCAGCACGGTCCTGGCTCGGCTGCTTGGGGTAATTCCAGGACAGACCGTAATTAAGCTGCTCATGGTTTGGCTTCGAACCCACAGCGCTCGAGGCAAAGGGAGAATATGATCTAAGAGCCAGGCCCACGTGAGACCTTCAGAAAGGGACCAGAGGGCTGTGGCAGAGCCCACCCCTCCCCCGGGCCATCTGTCCTAACTGCCCGCAGGGGCCTTGCGGCTGAGGGAGAAGGGAGGGCCCAGGAGCCTGTGAGACGTGCGTTCGTCACTAACGAGTTGTCTTCCTGGGGCTCACATAACAAATGCCCCAAACTAGGGCGGAGGAGGGAGCGCGAAAGAACAGAAGTTTGTCCCGGGGGCCGCGAGTCCACAGTCGAGGGGTGGACAGGGCCAGGCTCCCTCCAAAGGCTNCCACCTTCCTGTCTCTGTGCCCGGGTGCCCGTCACCGGGGGGGGGGGGCCCAGCCCAATCCAGCATGACCTCACCTGACCTTAATTACGTTTGCTAACACCCTGTGTCCAAAGGAAGTGCCAGGGGTCAGGACACAGGACACATCTTTGTACAGGACACAGTCCCACGTACCAGCTCCTCCCGGCTTCTCCGGACAGGGGTCCCTCACCCAGTGTGCGTCCCGGGCACCGGTGCTGCTCTGCTTAGGAACGTTTACAGCAATGTGACATGGCCGTGACATCGATGTCCCCAGACTATCTTTGGTGAAGGGCCAGGTCTTTTTATTTCCAATTCTTGATGGCTGGATCCAAAGACCCACTGCCAAAGCCCAAGTTCTCAGCCCCCACTCCCTGCAGCTCACCCGGTGGCCTTGGCTGGCAGCAGCGGGCTGGCGCTCCCATTCATGCACACGCACACACATGCACAAACACATGCCCACACACATGCACGCCCATGCACATGCAAACACATGCATGCGTGCACACCCACGTGTGCACACAATGCACTTGCACACATATATGTGCACATATGCACTGTGTGCAACACATGTATGCACATACACGCACACATGCAGTGCATGCACGCACATGTGCATGCCCATGCACATGCAAACGCATGCATGCACACCCACGTGTGCACACAATGCACTTGCACACATACATATATGTGCACACATGCACTGTGCGCAACACATGCATGCACATACATGCACACATGCAGTGCATGCACACACATTCACACACGTGCCCACACACATGCACATGCAAACATGCATGCACGCATACGCACACTTACATGCACGTGTATGCACACATGAACCCACATGTGCGCAACATATGCATGCACATACATGCGCACATGCAGTGCATGCACCCACATTCGCGCACACGTGCCCACACACATGCCCATGCACACGCAAACATATGCATGCATGCATACGCACACTTACATGCATGTGTATGCACACATGAACCCACATGTGCGCAACACATGCATGCACATACATGTGCAGGGCATGCACACACATGCTCATACACACGTGTACACGTGCTTGCATGCACATGCACTCGTGCACACACATGCACTCGTGTGCACACTGCACCTTTCCCACACCAGAGCTGCCCACCCTGGGGACCTTCACCCTGAGCCCCCGCCCCCAGGCAGCCAGGCCTTTTCGTCCTCGGCCGGCGATGATTCTTCTAAGCTCTGCTTCCTGCTCCCCATCTGTCCTGTGGAAAGGAATTCAATCTTGTCAGGGACTTTCACAGTCAGGAAGCTTTAGTCTCAAAAGTAGGTTAGCTAAGTCTACAAGCCCGGGCGGTAACTAGACCTGAGGGTAGGTTTTGTGGCCCAAATCAGACATCGAGAAGCATCCTGCTGACAAACCAAAACCAAACCGCTCTTCGCCGAGCCGGCTGCCTCTTGGGCCGTCATTCGGGGCCGCAGGAAAGTGCAGGTAGGAGCTGAGCACGCGTGCGTCCGTGCGACAGCCAGGGGAGGGCCAGGCGCATGCCAGCCACAGGGTCACGTACGCACAGGCGCAGAGACAGGGACTGACTCCAGCGACGCCCACCTGCCCACAGCTGGAGAGAGAAGGTCGTGTACACACAGCAGGGCCCCTGCGTGGCCCCCCGGGAACTGCACCTGGAAGTCTCATTCACGTCTGTGCATTCTGCTGCAGAGACGTGTGTCTACTAATAACACAGAGCCAAGTCCAACACCGTTCTCTGCTTTTTATAAATAGTATTATTCTGGGTGTCTCCGTCTGCTAAGGGATTATTCACCCCTGTTGGTGCGTAGCTAAAATTCATTCACTTTTCACTGCTGTGCTGTGAACGTATGACAGCTTATTTCTCTGTTTGTTGAGGGGCATCTAGGCTGGGACCTCTCGTTTGCTGTTACAAGTTGTCCTCTAAAAACGCTTGAACTAGTTTTCTTGTTCACATTTGGGGGATTTTCTCTACGAAGTGTTTCTCCGAGTGGGGTCCTCAGGCCAGCAGCTCACGATCGCCTGGGAACTTGTTAGAAATGCAAATTCTTTGGCCCCACCCCAGACGCACTGGGCCACTGCAGGCGTGAACGGGGCGAGGGAAGGAATGAGTGACAGGTAAGGGAGGTACACCTGAGCCCCACGGGCCCCCTCAGCAAGCAGGCGGAAGGACATCAACAGAAAGTCACAAGCAGCCCAGTTTAAAAATGGGCAAAAGATCTGAACAGGCACCTCGCCAAAGAAGACATACAAATGGCCGATCGGCACATGAAAAGATGCTCCACGTCATTAGTCAGTTGTTAGGGAAACGCACATTTGAAGCACAGTGAGGTGACTAACACCCGAGCCCCCCCCTAGAATGGCCAGAATCAAAAAAGCCGATAACTGCAAGTGCCGGTGAAGATGGGGAGGAAGCAGAACCCTCACACACTCGAGGGGGGGGCGCGGAACGGGGCAGCGGCTTTGGAAGACGATCAAAGTGGACCACGGAGTTCCCACATGACTCAGAAATTCTACCCGTAAGTGTATATGCCCAAGGGGAATGGAAACACCAGAGCTTGTCCATAAATGCTCACAGCAGCGTTATTTATATATGTTTTCGTAGCTTATATTTATAGACAAAAGTGGAAACAACCCAAATGTCCTCCAACTGAGGAAATGGATAAGCCGAAGGCAGCTCATCGACACAGCGGAATACTCCTGGGCCACACGAAGTCACACGTGCCAGGATACAGAGGGACTTGGAAAGCCCTGTGTGGAGTCCAAGAAGGCCTTGGGTTCCCTTTACACGCAACGTTCAGAGCAGACAGGTCCGTGGAGACTGAAAGCAGGTTTCCTGGTGATGATGCAGGGGAGGGAGGGAGGGGAAGAGGGGAAGGTGACCGTTAGTGGGTGCAGGGCTTCTTTTTGCGGTGATGGAAATACTCTCAAGCTAATTTGGTGACGACTGAAGAACTCTGTGCATATACCAAACGCCACTAGAATCGTGCACTTCGAAGGGACGGATCGTAGGGTGTGTGCGTTATCCCTTAACAGAGATGTCTGCACAGACACCCGCACACGGCGCTCGCACGGAAATGATCGTGGACCCCTTTCCCTGTTCTTCCGGCGGCCTGGAGAGCAGAAGGTCCTCCAGGAGAACGGAGTGACAAGTGTGGAGCACAGTCCCTGATGCAGGCACACCCGGACCCTGACCCCTCCTCCGTGCGGAGTGGCATCAACCTACATGAGCCTCTTTGTTTCTCAGCTCTTTGCTTCTCCTCCTTTGCAAAATAGGTGCTAACAGGGCCGAGCTCCTACGGCTGCTGGGAGGGTCGAACATGATCACGTGTGGGTACTGGCCACAGGGCCTTGACACATGCAGGGCCTGCCTCAGTGTCACCAGGCGACGTCTGATGCTGCCAGCCACAGACCCGGACCTGGTCTCAGACTCAGGACCCAGAGAGAACTGCGTCCTGAAGGTTAGAGCCTGGACAATCAGGAGTTGGGGTGGGGGGTTGGGGGTGTCAAACCCTGGTCCTAAGGTACGTGGGACGAGGCTGCTCCAGTCTGCATGAACATGTTTCTTCCTGACACAGAGAGGGACCCCACTCCCCAAAGTGGAGAGGGTGAGAGAGATCCTTCTAAGCTCAAGGATTACCACGGAGGAAAATGACAGAAGACAGGGGCCATTTCCCTCCGACTTCAAAAGGCCGCCTCTGAGCAGGGCCCGGTGCTATCGGGGTATCCCGCCCAACCCCCACCTCTGCTCCGAGGGGAAAAAAAAATCCTTGGACAGGATCCATCTTTAACTCACTTGCTGTGTCTGAGGCCCAGACACACGCTGTTTAGACAGCCTGTTTTGGTGGGTGGTCAGGCCGGGGGACCCATGTGCAGAGTTTACAGAAGGGCCTGGCACAAATGAACTGTTGACGACCAATTGGAAGGGGCTCAGTGAAATCACAANGGGGGGGGGGGGGTGGGGGGGATGGGGAGAAAAAAGGAAAGAAAGGCCCATTTGGAAGGAATTCAAGTCACCACAATAAGGCAGCGCACAGCAGTCTGGTCATCAGACACACGCGGCCCCCGCACAGCGCGGCCCCNCACACACCTGGCCTTTTTTTTTTCTTCAAAGTTTCATAGATTTAAATAGTTTTTCTGCATCAAATACAAGAAACAGACCGACATTTTCTCCTCTCTGTTATGTGGCAGGCTAATATTTGGCTATTTACGCCCCATTGGAGACCATTNAGGGGGGGGGGGGGGGCAGGGGAGCACCCCCTTCGCGGGCCTGAGCGCAAGCACCCGTCAGCGCGCGGTGCAGGGGTGAGCATTCCAGAAGCTGCTCACGGCGGCTTCCCATTCAGCCCCCCACCCCGTCCCCCCGNACGGCGGCTTCCCATTCAGCCCCCCACCGCGTCCCGCCGCCGTGCTCCCCAGAAGCTCTCGGATTCCAATGTTTGCGCCTCCCGGTGACCCTCACGCACACCCGAGAACCACCGGTAGCTTCGTTTTGCATTTTTTAAAGAGGTGTTAAAAGCGTCAGATTGACCTTTCCTTTGGGAGCTTTTAAGTGTTGCTCCAAAGTGTGTTTTCGGAGTTTGCGGCCGCAGAGCTCCTGGGGGCAGCCCCTCTCCCGGCGCGCGGGGGGCCGGCCGCTCTGACCGGCAGACGGACTGTCACCGGGAACGCCCCCCACGCCGTGTCATGCCGGCCCCGAGGGAGGGTCCGGCCGCGTCGGCAGGGCCGGGGCCTCTGCCCCGAGGATGAAAGCCACTTGTGGTTGAAGCGGCCGCGTTCCCGTCTAGCGGCGAGCACACGCGCCCTTGCTCGGCGCGTGAACACCTGGCTCCTCTCCCGCGCTCGCCTCCCGTCCCGTTAGGTCCTCTTCCGAGCTGTCGGCTTCTTCGCGAGGCTTCTCCTGACCTGTGCTATGAAAACACTGGCAAAGGCCGGCGCCCACGAGGCTGGAGGGGCTGCTGTGAGGGCGTGACAGACGTCACCTGCTCCCGGACGGATGTCACCCCCTGAGGACTCCCGGACGGGGAGGCAGGGAGGCTGGCAGAGGGCGGCTGCGAGGTGACCATGTGACGGGGCCCAGAGCCGTCGGGGAGGAGGGGGGCGCTCCTGCGGGTCCGTGCCCCGCCCCCCGCTCCCCTTCGTACGGGCGCACTTCCCAGGGAGCAGAGTTTTGTGTTTTCGCTGTAAGGCGCCAACCCCGTTAAGGTGTGTGCAGGAGCTGCCCGACTCCGGGGACAGGAAGACACTACGGGGCAGCCCCCTCCGGGGTTCCAGCAGGCACGGTTCGATGCACACGGCCTTCCTTTCCCCACACACCTGACTGGACCGCTATCGTATCAGGCAAACGTCCACCCTTCCTCTGGGGCCACGGACGCTGCCGGCGCAGAGAACGCAGCTGCGTGACCGGCACCGACCGCAGCCGGGGCCTGGGGGCCACGCGGGACTCGACCAAACTGGCGTCTGGCGGTAAAACGACACTAAGAACCCTTGATCTGCGGCCAGAGTGTGTGGCCTCGAAGATTCTTTGGAGGAGGGGTTGCAGTCCCACAAAACTCTTTCGGGTCTCCTTTGCCCCGTCCTAACGGCCCCTACCAGCACTCGGTGACAGCGGGACCCCCAGGCCCCGTGGCTTTCGGGTCCAGGCCCAGAGCGGGGACTCGGGCTCTGCTGGGAGCCCCCCTTGCCGAGCACTACTGCGCCTCCTCCGTTCGGCACCCCCACACCCGCCTCCTCCCGCCCCTGCCGTGGGCTGTGTCCCCGCTGACAGGCGCCGACACCCTGGGGCTCAGGGGTGACGGATCTTTGCCGAGGTCCCGGCTGGACTTTAAACCTGAAGTGGATGCCGAAGCAGCCGCTGTTTCTCTGGCCCGGAATTTCCCGCCACAGGCGCGACTGCTTCCTGCCTCTGTGCGGGGCTCCAGGGGGCGCGGCGAGAACGCCAGTCTGCGCCCGCAGTCACACGTTCATCGCGTCCCGGGTGGGGACGTCTAAGCCGCCGGGCACCTGTCACACTGCTCGGGTGGGGCTGATGGGGCACCGCGAGCCGCACGGGTCGGTTACGCCCACGCGCCTCTGGCTGCCCACCTGGGTCCAGGCCCAGCCCTGCGCCGGCCGGACAGCCTCAGACCCCTGCCTCGAGCCCCCGCGCCCCCGTGATGGGACTCAGCTGGTCGCTGCCTGGCCTCCAGGCCGACACGTAGGAGGCGTGTGGTCAGGGTCAGGTCTCAGATGAGACGTTTAAAGTAGTTCTACTTAAAAATACTACTATTTGTGGTTAGTAAGTATTTTCTTCCCCAGACTCTTAAATACAGAGAACAAACTGAGGGTCGATGGCGGGTGGGGGGAGGGGAAAACGGAGGATGGGCAGTGAGGAGGGCACTTGTTGGGATGAGCCCTGGGTGTTGTGCGTAAGCAGTGAATCACAGGAATCTACCCCAAAACCAAGAGGAAACTGTACAACTGTACGTTAGCCAACTTGACAATAAACTATATTCAAGTAATAATAATAATAATAAAGACAAAAAGAACTCTAAAAAGATATATTACCATTTAAATCTAAACGTTATAATTTAAACTACTTTCTATGTACAGAAAAGGGCACCAGCATTTTGCATGTGTGGGGAATGAGGTCCCCGTTGTACCCAACATCCTCATGACACTTGGTGTTTTCGGAGCGTGACTCTGAGCCCCGGTCGTGCCCGAGAGCCGCTGGCGGAACTTCAGGACACCCGGCACCGGGCCCCTGCAGACCGCGCGGATCAGGATCCCCGGGGCACAGCCCAGGCCAGGGGATGGGGGTCCCAGGTCCCCCGCGCTCAGTGGGTCCCTGCGTGCAGGCTCAGGGTGGCGACCAGACAGCTCCGCCCCAGAGACGCGGACGGTTCGTGGGGAGGTGGCTTCCGCTGCAGAGGAGGGTGAGGGCTGGCGGCTGGGGCGGCAGCGGGGACCCCGGGACCCAGACGGGGCGCGGAGACGAGTGAGCCTGAGGGGTGACCGTGAGCCCTCGCGTGTGGCTGGGCACATGTACCCGTTTTAAAGCGGACGATCCGGGGGCAGGGAGCGCGTTCCCAATGCGTGCGGTTGTCTCTAGTATCTGATTCCGGAATGTGTGCCTCTCCCCAAAAGAACGCATGTCCCCTTTAACCACTAATGGCGGGAACAGGCCCCAGACAACCTCTAGCCTCCTCATCCACCGGCGCTGGGCTTTCCCGCGGACGGAGCGCACGGGGCGCCGTCTCCCACAACTGCCTTCGCTCGCCCTGCACGGCGTTCCCAGGTTTGCGCCGTCGCAGCCGGGAGTCAGCGCTCCATCCCTTCCGTGGCTGAGTGACGTTCCGGCGTGGGCACAGGCCACGGTTTCGGTAGCCGCTCGTCAGCTCACAGGCGTCCGGGCCGTGCTCACCCTCCGGCCATTGTGAGTCACGCCGTGAACCTTTGGGTCCAGTGTTTGCGTGGACGCGTGTTGGCGCCTCTCTTGGGCGGATGCGAGGAGCCAGCGCGGCCCAGAACTCCGCTCCGCGTATAGACCAAACCCCTGCTTTAACCGGCAATGCTCGCGGCTGACATTTGTTTTTGAGAAGGTGCCGTGTGTCAGGCCGTTCCCTCTGACTTACTCCTCAGCCGCCCTGGGCAGCGGGGCGCGGGGGTGCTCCTGGCTTGCCCACAGCGACAGAGCTATCAGGGGCAGCACAGGGAGGGGACAGGCAGCCCGGGGGCCCCCGCAGAGACCCCTCCCCTCGGGGGGAGCAGACGGGCTCAGGGAAGCCGGCGTGGCCCCCGTCTGCGACCTCCTGGCCCCAGACAGGCCTCCCAGACCCCAGCCTGTCACCTGTCACCGGGGTGGTCGGACAGGAGGCTGTCTAAGCCACCACCAGCTCTGAAGGACGCTGACGGGAACGTGCTCGCCTCACCTCCCCCTGTTGCCTGACATGCGCCAGTTCCGGGGTCCAGGTCACATCCGAGCTGCGTGACTTCCTGACCTCGCGAGTCTCATTTTCCTTATTTGCGAAATGCGGATGATAAATGCGTCCAGCACCCGCAGTAGGGGTGAGGCCTCCGTGCGCCGGGCACACCCAGCACCGTGTGCTCCCTTACTGCCAGCTTTTGCGACTGCCGTTTAGCCCCCAAAAGAAACTCTCAGCCTCAGCCTGGCCCTCAGCTTGTGGAGACGGAGGAGGAGGTAGAGAAGAGGGGGAGGGGAGACGGGGAGAGGCAGGGCGAGGAGGGGGAGGGGGGCGCCGGGAAGGAAGGAGCCGCTTCGCGGGAACGTGTGAGAAAGTGGCTGTAGGGTCTCCAGTCCTTACAAGTGCGGGGCTTTAATTACACATGTGGTTGGCGAAGAAAAATACGGACCCCCAAGAAGGTCGCGACCTCAGAGTATGTTTTTAAATACACAGAGGAAATCCCCAATTTGATGCTGCTGGATGGGCAATGTTTTCATTCTCCCCCCTCGCTAAAATCTGGTGCGTGACCTTCAGCCAAAAGAGCGGCGTCACCTCGACGCTCTGCTTTTCCCATCAGGAAAGGGGCCCAGCTGGTACTTGCCGTTGCGGTGACATCGTCGCTGGTGCGGATGCGGTCCCGAATCTGGTCCCGAATCTGGTCCCGATGGAGCCAGGTCACCCCACAGGCACCGTCCGATCAGACGGGAACCTGAGCCCCCTTAGCAAGGGCTGGAAGCAGGGAGGGAGGCAGGGAGGAGGCAGCAACAAGAGCTGAGCATGTTAGCGATTTCCAACGTCGACCATGAGGACGCAGAGCCTTGTTTTCTGTCAAGAAACACGTGCCAAGTTCAGCGTGTCACTTAGCAACAGGCTGTGACCTGGGCCACCAAGCCCGGAGGTCGGTTTCCCGGGCGACGGCTGTCCGTGACCGCACTGCGGCTCGGAGAGCCACTTAATCAGGTCCCCACATCGTGTGTGCCGCTTTAATCAACAAAACTTGTTTTGCTGCAACCATTCTTATGGAAATTTTTTTTCCAAAATGACTTGCACATTTCTCAGAGGGTTTGGGACATACTTTGGATTTCTCCAGATGCCACGGCGGTGAGCGGGGGTCAGTGCGCCGGCTTCCACCGCCCTCTTCCTTCCCTCAGCCCCCCAGGAGCACGGCCAGGCCCCCTGCCCGCAGGGCACAGGCACGGGGCGGGGGGGGGGCAGAAAGAAAGCCACGTGGGGCCAGCGTCAGGAGGACCCAAGAGCCTGGAGCCGAGACATAGGAGCAGGTGCCGCACGACGGCGAGGCCGGCCGCTCCCCTCCGGGTTTCAGGGCCTTTGCCCGGCCGGCTGTTGCTTTGAGCATTGCAAGATCCATGTTGGCAATGTTTCCCCTTCTCCCATCTCCATCCTCAAAGAGGAGGTGCTGAGCAACCCAAAGAAAAGGCACCGAGTGCCAGCCACCCTGCGCGGAGATGAGTGTGCGTGCGCCATCCAGACAGCTCCCGGGCGATTCGCACGCGAGGCTGAGCCGGGGAGCAGAGCGTCCCACGGGGTCCCCCAGACCTGACCCACAGCGTCAGCATCANCTCCACACCCTCCGGGCCTGCTCGCCGGGGGCCACGGGCCAGGGTCTCCCTCCCCACCCTGAACCATCACTAATTCTGCCACCGACACGCAGGAAGCAGAGCATATCACAGCCATTTCTCTCCCGTCTGGGCTCTGCCCTGCGGATGATAAAGGCCTTGGCTCGCGGAGGCTCGGCGGCTAATTAGATCCAGATGCGGCCTAATGAGCCCTCGGGCGGTGGGGCAGGGGCCCGGCAGGCACTTGAGCCCCCACGGCCCGGGAGGGACCATCTGTGCCCCAGGCCCCCTTGCCCCACAGACAAGGTGGGGACCGTTGTGTGGAGGCAGCGCGGGGACNCGCCTCTGAGCCCTCCCGAGGGGGCCCGGCTGCCTCACTGGAAACCACGGGGCAGAGAGGCCCCCACCCTGGGGCGTGTGGGCCCGCTTGTCTCCACGGGGCCTGTCCCCTCACCCCGGGGCTCGCTCAGGGATGAAAGAGGGTGTTTTACCCCGCTCCTGAGAACCTTCTAGACATTCTCCAACTGTGGCACAGAATCACCCAGAGGGTCTGCTCATGTGCAGGCCCCCCCACCCCAGGCCTCCTGGCCCGGAACCTGCATTTCCAGCCGGCTCCCAGGTGATGCTGGTGCTGTGGGTGAGGGGCCCGTGGGAAGCTCTGCTCCGGGTCAGCCGGCCTCCCGGCCTGGCCTCGCAGGGGAATCGATGGAGAAGGCGTCCGTGCTCCAACACCTGCCACCTGCTTCCCAGAAATCAGGAGAAGATGGGCTTCAGGAAGGCCTCCCATTGTGCAGATGAGGAAACTGAGGACCAGAAAGCCCAAGGCCACACTTGAGGCCACTCCTAGTCAGGCACCACCTGCTTTCAGATGGGTGCTGCTCCCGCGAAGCCCCGTGGCCTCCTGCATATTTTTGTCGTACGAGGTAACAGTCGCTCCTTAGTCACATAAGGTCACAGTCCCAGGGATCAGGGCGTGTCCTGTCTCTCAGGAGCCTCCTTTGAGCCTATGACACAGTCTTAGAGCATTTGAACTGGGCAAGACCTTTGGGTGGGGGGGCTCCCGCCAGCCGCCTGTGCATTTACACCTTGGAAACAACAAGTGCGAAGGAAGTCGTTCATATGAGAGGCAGGTGCGCAGGTACGTGGGATACGGGGTGCGGATGAGCACCCCAGCAGGGGCGGCCCCGGAGAGGCAAATATCCCCCGAAATACTAATAACCACAGCAGTGGGGGAGTGACATCGCCCAGTATGTGCTGAGCGTTCCCCCTGGCTGCGCCGCACGAGGCGCTGAGTACAGAACTGCGAACTGAAAGTTCCCGACGGAACTTACCTCCTCGCCGGAGAAATGGACATGAAATACCCTGTGCGTTCGAGGGCGCCGCGCTCAGGAAGGAAAGCCGTCAGCGCAGGAGGGTCAGCAGCGGGGATCGTAAACTGAGCTTGGGAGGCCAGGGAAGCCCTCGCCAGAAAGGGGGGGGATTGAATAAACCCGGAAGGAGGGGAGGGAAGAGCTTGCAGATACCTAGGGAGAACATTCCAGAAGGAATAGAAGGTGCTCAGTGCTGAAGCAGACGCGAGCGTGGAGCCCGGGAGAAGTCACCAGGCCACGCAGCTGGAGCAGAGAGGCGTCTGGGGCGTAATGGGGGGGGATCGGGGAGAAGCGGGGCACCGGGGGCCGGGCGGTCATGGTAAGCTGGTTGGCGTCCTTGCAGGGTGTTCTGGGTAAATGTGTTCTTTTCCATCTGAGCGTTCTGGCCAACACGGGAACGTAGCGCGGGGCAAGCGCGGAAGCAGGGAGAAGCCAGCACGTATTCGGGTGAGGACGGAGGGGGGCTTAGACCCCAAGAGGCAAGGGGGGGGCAGCGGGGGCTGGATCTGGGGCCAGCGGGATCCGCCTCAGACTGAATGTGGCCCTTGAAGGACGGAGAACAAGGCTGACCCCAGGGCTTTTGGCCAGAGCGACTGGAAGGAGAATAATCATTTCTTCCTTCTTTGATATCCAGCTGTGGACAGAACAGTAAAGGCGCTGGCCTTCTGGACTGGACAGCCGAGTGCAGGGAAAGCTCGTGAGAAAAAGACGGGAATGAAAAATGCATGTAAATTATAGTAAGGGCTGGAAAAGCAAATGGGGGAAATGCACCCCGTAAGAGGGTTAGCTCTCGGCCGGCGGGAATGCCCTATCATCCTCCGCGGGGGCCCTGGTACCCGGAAAGCCCCTAGCAGTATAGCACCCGGGCACCAATAAGTATTGGCCGAAAAACAAATGAAAAAGGGCAGGGGAGGCCATCTTACTGAGCCCCAGCTGTGTGCCAGGGACCGAGCACAGTGCTCCTGTATACGGCGTCTCAGATAAGCTTCACAACCTTCCAGACGGTACTGGTTCTGTCCACACTTGATTGATCAGAAAATGCGTCCCAGTGAGGCGAAAAATGTAGTCAAGGTCAGCTAGCAAATAGTAGTCACCTGTGCANGCCAGGACCCCACCCAGCTACACACCCACTCACCCATCCATCCACCCACCCACACATCCATCCACCCAGCCACCCACCCACCCAACTATCCATCCACCCACCCATCCATCCATCCATGGAGCCATTCAGTCAAGCATCTACTCAACCATCCATCCATCATCCATCCAAGCACTCATTGAGCACCAGCTGTGTGCCAGGCTCTGGAGATTTGATAATGATCAAACCACACATGTTCCTCGTGTTCTTGGAACTTCCCGCCTATAGGAGGAGACCACAACATAAAAGTCAAAGCTAGGAGGATTAGTGCTGTGAGCCAAGGAGTATAAACAGAGACACATCTGTTGGTCGTGGAATTGGCTCCACCTGGAATGAGCTGTCATTGCACATGGAAGGCAGAGCTTGGCCGGGAGTGGCGGGGAATGTGCTCAAAAAGTCCTGCCGTGACAGGGCTGACCCAGGAGCAAAATTGTGAAATCATGCAGCCTGTCCATAAACCACTCTCTCTGTTTGGAAACTTCCAGCACCCGCACCAGGGGTTCTCACGCTATCCTCTGAATGCCAGAGCCTTCCCCTCGGGCTTCCTGAGCTCCAGAATTCCCTCCCCTCCCGGCTTCCTCGTCCCCTGCTCCAGGACCTCAGGTCCCCAAACGCTAGCAATGATCCCGCAGCCGAGTAGCGGAAGGTTAGGACACAGGAAATAGACCCTGGTCTTCAGAGGGTCTTGAAAGGAGTATGTCAAATGGGGGCCCCCCCGGCACGGTTCTGGATTGGCCTTTATCTGACCACCCAGACTCCATTACCTGCTTCAGGGACTGGCGGCTCCGTCTCCTCTGGGGAACTGTCCCTTCCCTCTTCTCACTCCATGAGAGTCAGGTGTGGATGACCCCGCCCCCCAGTTTCGGGCCTGAACACAGGCCCAGATAACACAGGTCACCGTGGTGGCTTCAGAGATGTCACATGACCAGTCCTGTAAGAGTCACCCGCAGGGTATTGCTAGAACAGCAGAGAACGAGTGCCTGGATCCAACTGTGCCTGAACTCCTGGGGTGGGGGACGTTGTATGATGAGCCATAAAGCCTCTTGTTTTTATTACTTAAATGTGAAGTGAGCCGCTGCAGGGCGGCTGTGCCGAGCGCACCCTCGCCCCGGCCGCACTCAGGTGAGGCAGGGACCACGCCGTCCTCTCCTCGGGTTTCTCAACAACCCCGGGCCCTTCCATTTCCCGATGAAGCCACGAGCTTCTCATCACAGTTTTCGGTGAATGTAATCAGGCAACGTGCCGCATACCAGTCAGCATCCTGTCCCGGGGTCACGGATCGGGAAGGACCCCGCTGTCAACGGTGAATCACTGCTGGGAGGTGGCATTTCACGTGATTTTCATTTCACTCCTTATGGCTTTTTATTTAGCATTTTGCCAATTTTCTCTGGTGAAGATAGATTCCTTTTGTAGTCAGACCGAAAATGAACTTTATCTTAAAGGAGAGGAGGAGGGGCGCCTGGGTGGGGTCAGCCGGTTGAGCATCTGACTCTTGGTTTCAGATCAGGTCATGATCTCACGGTTCGTGAGTTCGAGCCCCACGGCCGACTCTACATGCACAGTGCAGAGCCTGCTTGGGATTCTCTCCCTCAAATAGATAAAGTTTAAAGAAAAATAGAGGAAAAAAGGAATTAAAAACAAGAACGATGCGGACATACTGGCATTCTCTTTGTCCTTTGGAACCTCAGCCCATGATACTTTAAAATGGCCGTGAACGTGGGGTTTTCTTGCTGGGTCCAGAGCAGCCGGGAAACACACGTGGATAAGGCGCCCAAATAAGATCATGGGAGTTTTCCAGCGATAAAGGCTTCTGATGTGGGAGGAAACGTGTTACGTAATGCATATGCCTCGACCCCGAACGCGCGCTCCAGAGCCGCCCAGGCCGCGGACCCGCCGACTGAGCACCACTCCCCTCCCGCTGAGCCCGGGCAACGCTGCGTGCTGCCTCTCGGAAGCCGCCCCAGCGGACTGAGCTGGCAGAGGGCTTGAGCCCCAGAGGGCTCCCGGGAGGAAGACCTCCCACCCTCACCCCTGAGACTTCGACCTAGCTGCTTTGGGGCGGGGTCAGCGTGGGTATTTGGGGGAAACCTCTTCAAGCATTCGGGTGTGTCGCTCGAGCTGAAAACCAGTGCTATAGACCTTTCCAGAGTGTTAGATTTCTAGCCCTTTGCCTCTCCTTCAATGTCCATTTTCCTATCTATCAATCAATCTATCAATCAATCATCTGGAGGGGTATAAACTGGTTGTAACTGTTCACAGCTATAACTTCAGCTCCAAAGATAGACCTTGGTGGTTGGCACTTAGTGACTACTTACTGAACGACTCATTTCTCTCAGGAGGACCAGAGGATCTAGTAGGATCTCCTGGGTCTAGCGAAGCCCGCCGAAGGCTCAGCCGTGAAGTGGGAAGGGGTAAATCGAGAATACGCTGTTTGCTCCACGAACAAGGTGAATTAATCAGCCACATGGAAACCCTGATTATAATAAATGTAATGAAAGGGAGAAGGAGGGAGGGAAGGAACGAAGGAAGGAAGGTGGGGGAGGAAGAGAGGGACAGAGGACTTCGATTCTGAAGCCCGGGTACTTTCCAGAAAGCCAGGCTAAAGAGAGTGCTGCCCCCACAGAAAGCTGGAGCCTCCACCAGGAAGTCACCGGGACTTCACTCCTGGCCTGAGGGGAATGGGCCAGGGCTTTGGGCAGCTGCCGCGGGCGCCGGAGAGCATAGTGTGTGGCCTGCAGGCCGTGGGCTTCTGGTGACGTCTTGGGGACCCGGCCCGGGGATCCAAACGGCTGAGGTCTCTGGGTGAGGGGCTCTGGGCCCAGAGAGATGCCTCCGGTGCTTCTTCTGCGTTGTCGCCCGGGAGCCTCCCTGCGTCCGGGGANTGGGTGCCCCCCCCCCCCAAGGCGGGGGGGGGGCCGAGCCCCTCCCCAGGGAAATGCACCGGGAGGGGTGGGGGGCAGCAGGAGGGGGTCCTAGTCCGCAGCCCGGCCCGGGAGCCACACAGGGTCGCGGGGCTATGTTTAAGGGGACACCGTCTCCACAGGGGGTTGGCATGAGGCCCCTCCCCCCGTGGGGCATCTCTGCAGGCGGGGGGGGCGGGGGGGCGCTGCTCCGTCCCAATCAGTTTCTGGGATTGAGTCCTCTTTCTCTAAATAAGTAAATTAGCTCTAATACCCTTATTTGCTATCAACCTTATAAACCTAACGCAAACCAGATGGGCCTGGCTTCCCGAGCCCCCCCACGCTGCACGGCCCAGCCTCCTCGGGTCCGCCCTTGGCGGACTGGCTTCCTCAGCCCCTGCACTCCGCTCCTCACCCCTGCATGCACAGCCCCCTCCGAAGGGAGAGCGTGTTTGTACTGCGGCCCATGCACGAGGCCTCCCGGGCCCCCCCCCGCAGGTCTTCCTGGGGCCGGGGGAGGCCACCAGGGGGTACTGGTTCTCAGGGCAGCCCCCACCACACCTCTGCTTCCCCGTCTCATAATTCCTTCTTCTGCGATAAGAAAGCACCGACGGTCTTTCTTCCTCATCGTCGAAAGCAGCGTTTTCATTTCAGAAGCTTTAGAAAAGACAGGTATAAAAAGAAGAAAAGGTAAAATTTCCTATAACCTGCGTCCACAGAGACCATGAACGCCCTGGGAACCCGACTTTCATCTGGAACAGAGGTCGACAGACTTTTTCCATAAAAGGACAGTTAGCGACTGTTGGGGAGCCTGGGGGTCGCGTCGTCTCTGCTGAGCTCGGGTGCCGGAGCGTGAACTCAGCCATAGACAGCGTGTCAAGGAAGGGATGGCTGCGTCCCGATAAAACCTCACCAACAAAACAAAACAGAAAGCAGGTGCTGGGCCCCGCCGAGGCCACAAGCCGCAATTTGCCGCCTCCCGGCCGGGAGCACTGCCACGCGGCCAAACTGAAGTCTCAGCCGCAAGCGTAACGTACCGTTTTCCCACCAGTCACATTAGACAAGGTGAAAAAGAAACAGGTGCCACTTGCACTCAGACTCCATTTAACCCAATCTATACAAAGCATCATTCTAACATGAAACAATATTTAAAAATTGCCAATGAGAAATTTTACATTTTGGGGGCTGCCATCTCTTCAAAACGCAGACTTTATTTTTATGCTGACAGCACATCTCAGCTTGGGTGAGTCGCGTCCCAGATGCCCGGTGGCTACTTGGCCACCATGCTGGGCGGCGTGGTCTCTACCTCTCGGGCCCCACTGCGCCCTTGGTGGTGACCAGCCACTGAACCTCTCTGGGTCCTAGTTTCCTCGTTTATCACGTGAAGATCCTAATGCATGCCCCCTGATGTTGCTCTAAGAATTCCATGGCTCAGAAGTCCTGCCCGGGGGCTGGAAAACGGCGGCCACCCCGCAAGTGCGAGGTCATTGGCGAGCTGTCAGCGTGGAGGCAGAGCCACAGCAAAGGGTGATTCCTGTCTCTTTCCCAGCATTCCCACCACAAAAAGGCAGGGACTTTTTGAAGTCAGCCATCCAGCCTGGCCCCCCAAAATGGGGAGGGGCAGCCTGAGGCCCAGAGAGGGTAAGTGACTTACTTATCCAAAGCCACTCAGGGGCGCCTGGGCAGCTTCCTTGGATGTGCATCCAGCTTCGGCTCAGGTCATGATCTCGCGGTTCATAAGTTCGAGCCCCGCGTCGGGCTCTGTGCTGACAGCTCAGAGCCTGGAGCTGCTTCAGATTCTGTGTCTCCGTCCCTCTCGGCCCCTCCCCCACTCGCGCTCTGTCTCTTTCTCTCTCAAAAATAAACACTGAAAAAAAATTTTTTTTTAACATAAGTATCTTCAAAAAAAAAAAAAAAAAATTCACTCAGCCAGAAAGGCCTAGGAGTCTTAGTAATAATGAGCACATGAAGCACTTAAAAATGTCGCTTTTAGTTCATCAAAAATTCAGTGAGTTTGAAAAATCAGTGAATGTGATTTACCGCATTAATAGATTAAATAAGAAAAACCATGAGAATCTTAGTAGATGCAGAGAAACCATTCGACAAAATACATCCTCTGTTCATGACCAGAAAGAAACTCTCAGAAAACCAGGAATGCGAGGGCACTTCCTGGCCCCAGTAAAGGCTCCTCAAAACCCTACGGCTCACATGGGACTTGGCGCCGAGAGCCTGACTTCTAGCCCTCCGGGAGCAGAAACACGGCCGGGTGTCCTGTCTTAACTCCCTCATTCACACCACACTCAAGTCCCAGCCCATGCGATCGGGGAAGACAAAGAAATGAACGGCATGCAGATTGGAAAAGGAGACCTAAAACTGTCCCGGACTGGCAGGTGACCTGATTCTCTATTTAGAAAACCTCCAGAGAATCTTTTTTAAGTCCCAGAATGAACAAATGAGCTCAGCAAGGTCACAAGACACAAGGTCAAGATGTATAAAGAACTGACACATAGCTCACCCTTTACCCAAAAAGTAACTCAGAATGGATCATGAACACGCCACCCTAAGAGTTATAGGGATGAGACCCTGAATCTACTTTTTTTAACGTTTATTTTTGAGAGACAGCGAGAGACGATAGAGCATGAGCAGGTTAGGGATGGAGAGAGGGAGACACGGAATCTGAAGCAGCTCCAGGCTCCGAGCTGTCAGTACAGAGCCTGATGCGGGGCTCAAACTCTCAAAGCGTGAGATCATGACATGAACTGAAGTTGGACACTCAACCGACAGAGTCACCCTGGCGTCCCCAGAATCTATTTTTGTTTCAGGCCTTTTACCTCATACCATGAAATTAGTAAGACGGCTGATACATGGTACCCTGAATACCTGTGCATGAAGCTATATGGTCTCTCTGTTTTCAGTGGTGATAATTTTCAGGCCTAAAGAAAGCTGAACTAAGAGTAAATGTATCTTTAATCGATTTTGTTCTGCGGCACCAATAACATCGGTGCCTATCAGGTCTTTCTACACTGGACCCAACTTGTGTGCAGAGAGGTTGATATAACTCTTTACAGAAAACAGTTTGTACAGTTAAAATTCATATTTTAACATGAACAAAGGATCGTTGGCCTAAACCTAAGATGTAAAACTATAAAGTTTCTACGGAAGAAAACTATGTTAAAATCTACGTCACCGTGTATTTGGCAATGTGTTTACATATGGCACCAAAAAAAAAAAAGCCAATCCATTAAAGAAGAAAATTAATCAATTGTACTTTATCAAGGTTAAAAAATTTACTTTGTTAAAGACACTGTGAAAAGAATGAAAATACAAGGGCGTCTGGGGGGCTCAGTGGGTTCAGCACCCAATTCCTGATTTTAGTTCAGGTCATGATCTCCCAGCTCCTGAGATTGAGCCCTACGTCCTGAGAGCCAGGAGCCCACGTGAGATTCTCTCTCTTCCTTGCTCTGTGCCCCTCTGCCACCTTCTCTCTTTCTCAAAAATAAGTACATAAAAACCTTTTTTTTTTTAAAAGAATGAAAATACAAACAACAGACTCGGAAAAAAATATTACCAGAGCAGATATGCAGTCTTAAACTGAGGGTAATATACACTAATGATTTTGCCTATACTTTTAGTTCCCTTAAAAATATAACGTAAAATATTTTTTGTGGTAGGTTTGATAAATCTCTTTCCTATTCTCCNTAAAAAAAAAAAAAAAAAAAAGGACTTGTATCTGAAATATATAAAGAGCTCTTACAACTCAACAATGAGAAAACAAACACACCAATTAAAAATGAGCAAAAGATCTGAACAGACACTTCGCCAAGAAGATACGTGGATGACAAATCCGCTGTGAAAGCCTGCTCAACATCAGTCGTCAGAGAGGTGCAAATTAAAACCACAATAGATACCATCCATGTCTGTTAGTATGGCTGAAATCCAGAAACCTGGTGGGAATCCTCATTTCTTGCTGATGCCACAAAACGGTAGAGTCGCCTTTGAAGACAGTTTGGCCGTTTCCTATGAAGTTAAACCGTCACTGTATTGAATCGAAAACTCACGTTTGCTCAGAATCACTCCTGGGAATGTTCGTAGCAGCTTTATTTGCCAAACCCGGAAGCAGTGAAGACATCCTGCGACAGAGGAGTAGAGAAACGAAGCGCGGGGCGCCCATACGGTGGATACCGCTCGGCGGTGGAAAGGGACGTTCCTGCTTCACGAAACAGGACTCGCTCGCGTGTATTTCGCTCGGTTAAAGAAATCAGCTCCTAAAGGCGACCTGTTACACAGGCCACGTAGATGACAGTCTGGAAGAGGGACAGCTGTGGCAGGGAAAACCAGTCAGCGGTTGCAGGGACGCGGGGAAGGGATGCAACCCAGGACGAGGGGGACACACGGGGACTCTGGGGACGGTAGGGCTGTTCCGCGTGGCAGATAAAGCGCTAATGGGAAAACGGTTAAATCTGACCAAAGTCTGTAGGTTAGCTGATGATGATGTCCCAGCTCGAATCCCGATGTTCTGACCCATGTCCCGTGGTCGTGAAAACTGACAACACTTGGGGAGTCGGAGGGAAAATAACAGGGGAATTCTCAGCATTACCTTTGCAACTTTCTTGCAAAGCTCAGCTTCGTCCAGGATAAAAATAGAAAACGCGTGCTTGTGCTTGAGCCGGTGAGCCGCCTCGGCTGCCCCTCACTGGCCACCGCCCGCGTCCATCCTGTCCGCCTGGCGCTCTGCGCGCTTGCCTGGTGGTGTCTCCTGTCCTCACCCAAACGTGGCAGCAAGGCCTGGCGGTTTGGGGCGCAGAAGAGACGGGGCCCCCTTCATGCCATCTGCAGGGGAGGGGCTGGGGTGCCCAGAGACGGAGGGGGACGCACCTGCTGGGGCTGCCCTTCCTCCACCTGCGTGCTCACGCCCCGCGGGCATGTACGCGCCGGGTCAGATTCGGACCCCTCCAGCGCCCTCCCTCCTGCAGCTCGCAGACGCTAGGCCCACACCTCTACCCCCTCGCGCCTGGGGGGTGGGGGGGGTCCTATGACCAGTTCCGCCATCACATTGTGAGCAAAGTGACATGTGTCATTCATCCTTTAGAACATCTCCTTACAGGTGTGACACCCAGGATCCCACCTCCCTCGGGCAGGGGAGCTGGTGTCTGGGCGTGGCTGCTCTGCCACCCAGGGGTGCCGCGGGGCCCCGTCCTGCCTCGGGTGCGTGGGGGGGATGAGCCCCCACAGTAAGCCACCGTGACCCACTGTGAGCTGAGGGGCACTTATTACCAAGAGCAGGGGGTCATAGGTGCGAGCTCAGAAAGATAAGGAGGAACGTGGCGCATCACATCCGCTTGGAAAACTCAATGTGCTCTCGACACGCGATCTTCCCTCATCACCGGGGCGGCGGGCCGAGCCCTTCCGGGCGAGTTCAGGGCAGGGAGAGGAGCGTCAGCAGCCAACGGCCGAAACGCGGTGACCCCGTCAGGACACGGCGGTGCCTCAGCCCGTCCCAGGCTCCCGCGGGCAGCGAAGGCGGTGCGCACGGGGACGGCCCGTGGGGACGCGGCGCAGTGGTGCCCGACGGACACGGACATCGCCAGAGGCTGGTGGAGGCCGCAGCAGGTCCGAAACTTAACGGACGGGCCTGGCCAGGGGCTCACAGTCTCCTGAGCCCCAGGCTCCAGCC
>NW_027528369.1:8832971-8849782 GCF_008692635.1 Crocuta crocuta | reverse complement strand
CAGGCCCCGGCCGGCCGGCCGCCCCTGGGCCCCGCGCCCCTTCCTACGGCCCCGAGATGCAAACCCGGCTCAGGCCTGCTTTCTGCCAGGGAGTCCCGTCATCTGGGCAGTCGCTCCTGAGTTCACAAAACAACGTAGAGTGATTCCCCCGACGCGCCCCGACTCCCACCCCGCCCCAAACACCCCCTCGGCGGAGGCTGTGGGTCCCGCACACGTGTTCGAGGTCTCCCGGACCCGGCCAGCACCCGCAGGGGCAGGGGCGGGGCCCTCCAGCAGGGCGAGGAGGGTAAAGGGCGCGGCTCGCCCAAACACTGACTGCAAACCCGGTTTTCCCACCGAGGCGTTCGGGACAGGAAGGTTTGGGGGAGGCCCCGCGGCCGTGCTCTAAGGGGCCGTCACCAAGTCCCAGTGTGCGGGTGTAAGCAGACAGACCTGGGGAAGGTGAGGAAGGAGGTTTGCTCCAGGCCACGCGTGGGGGAACCAGAGCTGCAGGTGGAGAAGCCCCCCCCGCCCTCAACATCTGTCCACATCCTGCGGGAGGCGGACGAAGACATCTGGGGGGCGCGGCGGCGCGTGAGAACTGAGTCGGCCTCCCCCGGACCCGGGCGCCGTCACCTGCTGCCCGTGACCCCGGCAGAGCCCAGGCGGCCCCAGGTTCGGCTGCCTCCTCTCGCCCGCAGGGTGAGGGTCTTCCTGAGCCCCCAGACCGTGTGGATGTGACCTCCTCTGAGGAGGGTCTTTGCCGCTGTGATTAAGTTAAAGAGCCCGAGATGACATCACCCTGAAATATTCCTCAATCCAATGACAGAGCAAGAGTTAGGACACAGACGGAGGCAGCTCGCAGGAGGAGGGAGGCACACGGGGAGGACGTGGCCACAGCCAGGGGACCCCTGGGCGCCCCCCCCCCCGGGAGCTGGAAGGGCAGGAGGGGCCCTCCCCTGGGGATCGGCAGGGCGCGAGGCTCCGCGACGCCTCGATTTCGGAGCCCTGGCCTCCCGAGCCGTGACGGACGAGGTCCCCGTGTTCACGCCCCTGGTTTTGTGACAGACGCCACGGGACACGCTCAGAAATGGTAGGTGCTTCTCGCTGGACAAGCGGATGTCGAGTACCCGCCGCAGGGCCCTGGTCCGGGGACACAGCAGTGGACATCGTCCCCGTTACGCTGTTCATCAACTCGCTCACGGCCCGGCCGTGTCTAACACAGAATAAGGCCAACGGCCGCGCCAGTGCGGTGGGAAGGGGACGCCGAAGCCCCGGTCGTCTCTGTCTCCCCCCCACCCCCCTGGGTCCACCCTGGGGCCTCTGGTTTGCAGGCTCCTCTGACCTGGGATTCAGGGATGCGTCTGCAGCGGCCAACACAAAGGAACTTTCCGGGCCTGTTTCCGCAGGGCCGCGCGCTCAGAGGATGAAATTTCAGCACAGGGGCTGAGGGACACAGGGGCTCCCTGCCAGGCCCAGGCTCCGCTCGTAGGATCCCAGGCCGCCCCTTTGGACTGGAGAGTCAGGCAACGGACGCCTTTGAGATCCCGAGACCTGGTGGAGAAAACCAGGGAGGAGGCCGTCATCCCTCCCCCCGCACCCCTGCGGGCACTCACACCACCAGACAGACCCCGGGCCCGGTGGCTCCGCCTCCCAGGCCTCAGTTTTCTCATCTCATAAATGGGCTCATCAGGAGCCCACAAGTGCCTGCACGCTGGATATTCTCCTAACGGCTGCATTAAATCGTGGCGTCTGCAGGGTGGACTCCAGCAATCTGCTCGAATTAGGGACATCCTGATCCCAAACAGAGGCCGCTAGCCTTTCACTCCCAGACGAAAATCGAGTCAGCCCTCCTGGATGGGAGCCTGTGATCACAGGGAGCCGGCGTCCACAGAGGCCGGGCCAGCGGCGGCCGCGGCCGCCCACAGGCCACCCGCCACCCGGCCTGGTGATGACTTAATCCATCCCACATGGAGCCCCGGTAGGCGATGACCTTTGCCCATTAACCCCGAGACCCTGAGGCCCCGGCCTAGAACTACTGCCTCCTCGATAACCTCCTGCCGTGACTCTGGCCTCGCCCCGGCTGCAGAGATGGGCTGATAACGCGCACCTCCTGGGGTCAAGTTAGCGGGGCCCTGCTGACAGCCTCGCTGCCGGGGAGAAACGAGGCCCCTCAGGACGCGGCCGCCGCGCTCCGCACGCCTTCGCCCTGGAAACCCGGAGGGGGCTGCTGAGCAGCTTGGGGACTGAGACCCCCGTCCGGCCGCTGGAGGGGCCACCTCCACCCCCAGCGAGGCTTCCCCTGGGCCCTGCAACCCGGCGGTTCCCACCTCCCCGACACCAGTTACGGAGATGGAGCCCGGTGCCGTGGGGAGGGCCCAGGGGTCCCCCGGGAGGTGGGTCAGGACTGGGCTTCCTGCGGGGGAGCCGGCCTAGGTCCAAACCCCACCTGCTCCACACCTGAGCCGCCTTGGGCAATGCACACATCTCCCCCGACCTCAGTCTGCTCATCTGTGAGGTGGGGTTAGGGGTCTGGGGAGATGCCGCCCCCAGAGTGTCCACACAGCTGCCGACAGGCCGTGACAGGCCGTGAGCAGCGGCCCCCGGCTCCCCAGCCGCGATGTTAGCCACCCCCAAACCTCCTCCCGGAGGGCAGGGAGTCACACGCGGTGGGTCCAGCCTGGCCAAGCCCCACAGCTGAGCCCGGCTCCCACGCCCCGACCCCCAATAAACACAGTGGCCCCGGTGTCCTCCCTGACACGACCCCACGTGTGGCAAAGTCAGATCCGGAGAGGAAGGAGCTGCTCCGCCAGTGACCCAAAGCCCCGAGGTACCTGTGGACGCTGCAGGAGTGTCCTCGCCAGGCCCCCGGGCTGCCCCAGGACTGGCGCGGGCACAGGCATCACCCTGGGACGTGGTGGGCGGCGGGGGGCTCACCCCACGGCCAGGCCCGTCGACAGCAGAGTCTTGTCTGATTCTCAGACACAGGTACCTGAAGGTGTGCAAGCGGGGACGCGGGGAGCAGGCAGGGGACCGCGCGGCAGCTGGCGGGGCTTCAGGAGCTCAGGGGCCAACGCGGGAGGGCCAGGAGCTGAGCGCGTTGGAAGCAGGCGGAAGCGAGCGGCGTGCCGGGCACGGAGAGCCTCTGACCCCGAGCGCCGCCCGCGCGTCTCTGCAGCTGGCAGCCTGTCCCACACGGCGCCCCCGGGCCTGGGGACGAGGGTGCCGAGCGGCGGCAGGTGCTCAGACGCCCGACCCGCGGGAGGCGGACACACGAGGTTGTGTTGGGCACGTTCTGGTTGCAAAGTGGAGGGAAGGGGGCGGCTTGTTTGGCCCCCACCCCCCCAGTGGGCTTTCAATGGTTTGGAGACTCGCCGCTCAGAGTGGGGTCCTGCCTCACCAGCTGCAGCCTCGCCTGGGAACGAACTAGAAATGCAGATTCTTGGCCGCCCAGACCCCCCACCCCCAGAACGCGGACTCCAGGGGTGGGGCCAGGGCTGTGTGATTTAACAGCGTGCTGGGCGCTGGGTGCTGGGCGTGCTCGGAGCCCTGACTCCCTAGACCGTGCCCTGGGTTGTAACCACCTTCACGGGGTTAGAGTGGAGAAGGGCCTTTGTAGAGGGCGTGGCGTGCAGTGCAGGGGACGTGTCACTAATTATTATTATTCCTCGGCTTGGCTGTGAAGCATCACCTCCTGGAGGCATGTGGAGGTCACCCCCAGGGGCGCTGGGAGGTCTGACCCCCGCTGCCCCCTCCCCCTCCAGCTGGGGATGGAGTCCACCAGGGACCCTCCAGGCCGGGACGGGTCAGATGTGGCCCCCGTGACGGCAGGCGTCATCGGCCAGAGGCCAGCTCCCCCGATGCGGAAACCCAGAGAGCCCTGGGGGGGCCCAGGGACCCCTCCCCGTGCAGGAGCCGGGCCTGCCCTCCCCCGTCCTGCTCCCGCCTTGTCCTGCTTCGGGGCCACAGCACAGGCACCAGGAGACGTTCCAGACGCGCGCTCGCCGACCGAGCCCGAGGAGGGATGCTGGGCCCCCTTGCCCACCCCCCACCCCTCTGTCCAGGACACCGGCCCCTGGAACTGCACCTGAAGGTGTGGCCCAGCGCCTGTGTTCTCGGGGCTTCTCCAGCCAGGAGGCAAGTCCTGTGTTCACCGTGCGGCCTGAACACACAGGGAGTCTGACGATGACGATGACGATGACGGTCTTGCCCGATGACCAGTGGAGGGACCAATCCACCAACAGCGATTAGCCTACAAAACAGTATTGCTTTGTTTTATTTAACTGCATCCAAAGNGGGCGAGGGGGCGCCCGGGGCCCCAGCGGAGGGCGGCTGCAGCTGGTCTGACTAATGGGCGCCCGTCACTCCGACAGCGCTCGCAGACACCCGGCCAGATAAACGCGCCGTCTGCCCAGGCCATTTTTCCTGTGCTATCGCCTGCTGAGGCCACGCTAACACCCTGTCAGCCCACTGAGTGACGGATGGCCCCGGGGAGCCGGCCGCCCACCCCCTCCCGAGCCCGCCTGCCAACCACAAGGGTGCTTCTCTCCAGGGTGAAGAGGGGGCACCCCGGATTCGAGCGTCGCACGGTTCGACCCACACAGCACACGCACACAGATACACTTGCTGTCTCAGTAGCTTGAGATTCGTACCGACTCCTGCAGGGTTCACAGGGGTCCCGCTCAGGCCCCGAAGGAACGAGAGAAGCTGGCCACCACGGCCTGGGTGGGGCTGCTGTCCCCCAAACCCCTGCAGGCCCTCAGAGGCAGCAGGGTGATTACCAAGCCCTCCGCCTTCAAGCCGTCAACTTCCTGTGAAGCGAAATGGAAAGAGCTTCACGTGCTCCTGTTATGAAATGGACGCGCGAGAGTCACGTGGCCCCGGCGGATAAACAGGGGACCGTCCGCGGGTCCCGGCCTCTCCCGGGACACATGCGTGCCCGTCCCCCGCCCCTCAGCCCCAGCCGTCTCCAGGGAAATGACAAACACCGGATAGAACCGGCGGGACCCCGGAGGCCGGATGCCCACCATCGTGGACTGTTTATGTCTGAGGCCGTCCTGGAAGAAAAATGTGAGAACGCCTTTCCAGAACATG
Source organism: Crocuta crocuta (assembly GCF_008692635.1). Taxonomy (NCBI): domain Eukaryota; kingdom Metazoa; phylum Chordata; class Mammalia; order Carnivora; family Hyaenidae; genus Crocuta; species Crocuta crocuta. Next base: position 8,844,709 of record NW_027528369.1, on the reverse strand, counting down.
GCGGCCAAGCAAGGCCTGCCGTGTGCCAGGGAGCCCGCACAATAGGGGCCGCCGCGTAGCGGAAGGGTAGGGCCGGGCACGGCCGCCACAGGAGACCCGGCCCTCGCCTCCACTCTCTGCCCAGATGCTGCAGAAAGGGGGCCTGGGGTCTGTCCGCGCGCCTGGCCCTCGGGGCCTGGCCCTGTCCCTCGGCCCACCGGGTCCCGTGAGCCCACCCCGGGTTCACTTCGCTGGTCTGTGCAAACACTGAGTCTGCAGCAATGGGCACGCCACGCAGACGGACACACAGAAGTTCCGTGTGAGAGTTAGCGGCCAGGTCCGCTAAAGCAGGCCTCTTATTTCACTCCAGCACAGACGGGGCGGTCCGTCGAGGGGCAAGGCGGGCGCTCCTCGCAGAAGACGGGGACCCACCAGGGAGCCAGGAGGCCGGTCCTGGGACTCCCCAGGAAGCTCCGAGGGAATCCGGCCTCACATCTTAGCAAGAACCAAATTTCTGGGGGTGTCAACCCTGGGAAAAGTCAGCCGATGTTGGTGCAAACCCCAGCGTGTGCACGGTGCCGTCGGGTAAAAGTCACCGGCCCCCGACGGAAGAGCTGCTTCGTGACCTCGTTCCCAGGGAGGGGTCTCAGGGGCTTGGCGCCCGTCTGCCCTGGTGTCCTCGCCTGCAACGTGCACGTGGCCACGGTGCTGCCATCGCTGAGGGGCCGCCGTGGAAACCCGCGAGGTGACGCACAGAAAACTCGCGAGTCCCCACCGGGCAGTAGTGGGTTGAGCTGTGTCTCAGCGGGACCCCAACAAACGGGAGTCCCTTCTCTCGGTCACAGCGGCCAGCTCTGCTCTCCTAAGTGCGCGGTGGGCCAGGGTCCCCTCGGAGGGCGTGGTCCTCATCCCCGGGCCCAGAGCCTTTATCTGGGGTGGTCACTTCCCTTGCCTAAAATCAGGGTGAAGACGACACAGAGGAAGGGCAGGGGCTTGTGGGGACGTAAGAGCAGCCTCGGCCACGCCCCGTGAGGTAAGCACTGTTCTGTCCATTTCACTGATGGCAACACTGAGTCTCAGAGCCTTCCCCTGGGAGCTGCACCGCCTCCCAAGCGGTGGGTGGCTGGGGACCTGTTTTCTCCCACCAGCATTCGGGATCTCACCCAACAGGCAGTGCGGCGGGCCGTGGGGGTGGGGTGGGCGGGCCGTGGGGCCTCCGGGGGAGAGACCACCCTGCCCGGGCCGCACGGGGCCTCCTCAGGAATGTGCACAGGAGGCCCTTCCCACAAGGTCATTTTTCTCGCCGCCTCGAGGGATTAAGATAGCAGAGGGAGCTCTCCTCTCCCCGCCCCCTGCGCCCGCCTCGCTGGCAGTGCCCAGCCGGGGGAGGGCCGGGCGGGGGCCGACTCGCCGCTCCATCTCCGCTCCGAGGAGCCCACACGGGCAGGGGCCAGGCGCCGCGTGGCATCGTCAGTCCGCCACCAAAGAGGCACGCCCTGCGCCACTCCCCAGCGCGGACGCGCAGGCGCAGAGGCAGGGCCACCTCGCCCAGGGGACTCGGTGACTCGGGAGGGCGCGGCCGCAGGGGACGCGTCTTCCCAGCCAGCTTCCAGGTCACCGCAGCTGGGCACGGCCTCCCGAGAAATGCCTCGTCCGCGTGTCCCTTCCGGCAAATCTGGGGCTCCCCTCGGACAGGCCTCGGAGCCCCAGAGATTTGGATTCAGAAAGAGTGGTGTTGCCACACGGGCCGTTAGGCATGCGCCGCCCGCCCTTCCCGGCTCCAGGCCTCCCTGTCCCCCCCCCCCCGTAGCCCAGGGAGGGCAGGGGCTGTGGGGGGCGTGTCCCCCCCCGTAGCCCAGGGAGGGCAGGGGCTGTGGGGAGAGTCACAGCACTCGGTTGGCGTCACCGTCCCGATTGGTACTGTCTTCGCCCTTGAAGCGAGACCAGAAATGTGAAATAGTCAAATGCAAGAGAGACAGAGGGAAGGTGCAGACTCAAGGGGGCCGGGAGGGGAGGCGGCGCCCTGAAGAGCCCTCCGGGGCCCCCGTGCCGCCCGTGCCGCGTTCTGGGCGCCCGGTCACCGCGCAGCCGCACGAACGCGCCTCCAAGAAACAAGAAACGCCGTCGAAGTTTTCACGGCTCCTTCCATCTCTCAGCCTGGCTCTCGTCCCCAGGGAGCCGGTCTGGACAGAGGACGCCGGGCCAGGGGAGCCTCGAGCTCCAGCGCCAGAGCCCCCCCCGCCCCCCACGAGGTCAAGGGCGCCAGACCGCACGTCGTGACTGCCGGGTGACACACCAGGGTGGCCCCCGGGCTCGGGAGCGGGCAGTGTGTTTGGGGGGTCACTGCGGCACCAGGAGGGGGTGGGGACGGGAGAGTCTGGGGGACGCCTGCCCCACCGGAGACCGCGTGGGCCACCGGGCCAGCCCCTCGGGCGCTCCAGGAGCCGGACGGAGCTCACCCCGCCGGGCGCCCCGGGGCAGGGAGCGTGGGGGGTGGGGGGGCAGGGCTGCCCACGTGTGCACTTCCCTGCGCTTGATGTCACGTCCTTTCTAACGAGAGAAGTAACGGTGAGTAAAGACACAAAGACAGGTTGCCCCAAACTTGTCCCCAGAGGTGTCACGGTCCCTGCACAACTGGACGCGGCTTCCCTCCAGCCGCGTCCTTGCCTCTGGCCGCGCCCCCCGCCCCCTCGGACACCTGCAGCCCATCGGGCGACACGTCATTACACATTTGAACTAGCGCTGGGTCCGTCAGCAGCCTGAGGCCATCGCTGCGACCGCGATAACCCGGTCCTGACAAGGCCTGCGGCCACGGAAATTCCTCACCTCTCAGGGGGCGGGACTGCAGTGACCTGGGCCGGAGGGGACTTCGTTTTGGCACAAACTAACACTGACAGGTTGCCCGTGGAGAGGGGGGCGTCCCCGGCGTGTGGGCTGCGTGGGGGCCGGGCCCTCCTCCCACCCCACTAACCTGGGGGTGCCCTGGGCTGCAGGCCGGGACCCCCCTCCCGTGCCCGCCCACCACACGTGGCACACAGGCCCGGGGCAAAGTGCCCGCCCGCACTCTGTGCCCCCCCGTTTTCCCTGCTGCGTACCAAGGGTCTGACCTTCTCCCACCCAAACCACTCTTGAAAATAACGCCTTCCCCGCCGTCCACACCCCGTGTGAGGCAGACGGGTCAGAGGGTGGTTGCTTTGCGGGCAGAGGGTCGCAATGGGGTCTTGGAAGCAGCCGGGGAACGTGCGGCACTTCTGCTCCGGCCGAGCGCACGCCCGCCCCGTGTCCCCGTGGCCGGGCGTCGGGGGCACGCCCAGCACGATCGCGTACATGTGGGCGCAAAGCTCCGCGTGCAAGAGCGCTCACTGCGGCCGGAACCCGTAACCTCCAGGTGCTCACCGCCCGCGCCGTGGGCTGGATGAGCCCCTGGGTTGTTCCGTGACACGGATGCAAGTGCCGGGCTACCCCAGACAACCCCAGGCAGCCCCGCAGCAGAGGCCGGGGCGTCCCCGTGCGTGTGCCTCCGACATCCAACTGGGGTCCTCCCGGAGCCGAATAGGTGACAGCCACTTCCTGGAACTCTGTGTTTTGGGGACAGCGGCTAATAGACCTGAAATCCTGCAGGGACCAGCCATGCTGTGTGACCTTGGGCTAGTGACTTAAACTCTCTGTGCCTTCCTTTCCGCCTCTGAAAAGTGGAGATATTGATACCTGTTGCTCCCATAGTGAAATGACACGACAGCCATCGTGGCAGGGACGGGCGCCCTGCTGTGTCTGAAACACTTAGAAGATCGGCTAGATGCCTCAACGTGACCGTTCTCCTCGAGCACTGGACGGGGTAGTACAAAGGCTGTGGAGACGGACGCATCTGTTGGCTCAGCCGTCTACTGTGTGAACTTAAGAGAATCACTTAACCTCTCTGACCCCAGCTCCCCATCCATAAAATGGGTTGTTCTGGGGACACAGATAAGATAATGCAGCATTTAAAATGTGCAGCATGGGCAGGGGCGGGGGCGGGGGGTGCCTGGGGGGCTCTGTCGGTGGAGCGTCCAACTCGATCTCTGCTCAGGTCGTGACCTCAGGGTCTGCGCCCTCAGGGTCTCTCTCTCCCTCTCTCCACCCCTCCCTCGCCTGTGTGCGTGCGGGCGTCTACACTGTCTCTAACAAATNCGGGGACGCCGCCAGCCCCGCGGAGGGCAGTGCAGACGGCCGTCCTGGGCGCGAGCGCGTCCCGCGTGCCGCTCAAGCCTGGCCCGGCACACTTACCAGCGGGCGTTAGTAACAAACCCGTGGCCTCCTCCCTCCCCCTCGGCCCTGCCCGGGGCCCTGCGTGGGCAACGAGTGGCCACCCGCTTCCGGAAGCCGGGAACTCAACGCGCCGGCCGGGCTGCGCTCCCTACAGACGCCGTCGTAGGGAGACCCTGGCCCCTGGTCTCTCTCTGCTTCTAGAAGCGCGTCTGTGGTCCGAGGCCTCTCGCTCCGTCTTCGGGGCCGGCGGGGGGACAGGCCCCTGCCCTACAGCCTGCAGCTTAATCCCACCTGCAAAGTCCCTTTCGCTACATAAGGTCACATACTTGCGGTTCCGGGGACTGAAGTGGGGCCGTTCCTTGGGGCCGGCTCTAGGTGGTCCTGAGACCACCCCGCATCCCTGCCTCAGGCTCTGCTTCCGCGGACCCCAGCCCTCCCCCGAGGACGCACGCCACCCCTCGGCTCCCCTGCACCCCTGCCCTGTGCTCGGGGCCGTGCGGGACCCCTGAGTGGAATCTGACCTCGGGCCGCTGTGACCCCCACTGGGAGGCCACCCCCCCCCCCCCCCCCCAGCCCATGCTCCTGGCCGCTCGGGAGTTTCCCCTCGGGAATATCAAGTCTGTCTCCGGGCTGACCCCAACGGCCCGTTCACCTGGAGGGAAAACCCCGATGAGACGATATTGGCTGCTTTCCCCAAACTCCCAGCAGCTGGGATCCCCAGGCGCCCGGTGCCTGTGAGACAGAGCCTGTGACACCCTGCTCGGTGGAGGGGACAGGGGTCTCTCATGAGAGGGAAGATGTTTCCCTACGTCCCTGGACTGGGGAGTGGAATCTGGCTGCCCCCATATGAAACCCAGCACTTCCTCTCCCTCGGTAGGGGGTCCTTTATCTCCCTAAGCCTCCACCTTCCCATCTGAGAAATGGGGTAACATTGACTCTCCTGAAGGGGCGTGTTCAACACACCAAGCGCCTCATACAGAACAGGCGCCAGCCGCTCTGAGAGCCGGGCCCCGGCCTCGCCCGCCCCCACGGCCGGCAGCCGGGGTTCGAATGCCGCGTTTCAGCAGCCGCAGCCATGACAAACGCGGCCTGGTGGCGCGAGGGAGGGGGTCCTTGGCGGGATGCAAACGGGGCCATTGGAAAAGCGAGTTCAAGTAGTCGTGCAGCAAGCGTCGCAACTCAGTTCCTGGGACGATGCCTCGGAGGCGGAGGCCGTGCTCGTGCAGGACAGAACCGGGCGGCCACACCTCCACCAAGGCTGGGCTCTCTCTCCAAAGTCACAATACCTGTCACCCGAGGCACCGCGTGTGCAGACGGCGGGCCAGCGTCCCCGAGGTGGGGGCCAGCGTGTCCCCGAGGTGGGGGCCAGCGTGTCCCTGAGGTTGGGGGCCAGCGTCCCCGAGGTGGGGGGCCAGAGTGTCCCCGAGGTGGAGGGCCAGCGTCCCCGAGATGGGGGCCAGCGTGTCCCCGAGGTGGGGGCCAGCGTGTCCCCGAGGTGGGGGCCAGTGTCCCCGAGGTGGGGGCCAGCGTGTCCCCGAGGTGGGGGCCAGTGTCCCCGAGGTGGGGGCCAGCGTGTACCCGAGGTGGGGGGCCAGCGTGTCCCCGAGGTGGGGGCCAGTGTCCCCGAGGTGGGGGCCAGCGTGTCCCCGAGGTGGGGGCCAGTGTCCCTGAGGTGGGGGCCAGCGTGTCCCCGAGGTGGGGGCCAGCGTCCCCGAGGTGGGGGCCGGCATGTCCCTGAGGTGGGGGCCGGCATGTCCCCGAGGTGGGGGCCAGCGTGTCCCCGAGGTGGGGGCCAGCGTCGCAGCCTGGGGAGACGCGGGGACAGCGTGACCAGGAACCATCCTGTCACCTGTCCAGGGACACTTGGAAACCAAGGGTGGGCACTTGTGCTGAGTCGCTCGGGGACTTTCACCGGTGAGCGCGCTGCCTGGGTGGGTTCTTGCTTCCCGTTCTGTCCCGCACGCGGCACGTGTCCGGGGCCTGCAGGAAGGGGGGGCAGAGCATGGAGAGACGGCAAGCCCCTCCCTGGCCGCTGGGCCCCCCGCAGAGGAACCGGGCGGAGGGAAATGACCGGGGTCGGGGGAGGCTCCGGACGTCCGCAGGTCCAGCCCCGCACGAGCGCACACGCCCGTCAGACGGGGGCCAGCACCCGCGCAGCGAGCTCCTTACGTACAGGGTCTCCTCCGTCCGCACGGAAACCCTGCCAATCCCATTGTACACATGAGGAAGCTGAGGCCCAGAGAGGTCGAGTAACTTGCCCAAGGACACACAGCCAGCGAGCGGCGGAGCCCGGGCCGTCGGTGTGTGAGACACTAAAATCCTCCCAAGAACCCCGAGACTAATCCCTTGGCATTAACCTAAGGGAAGAGGGAATGTGGTCAACAGAGGAGAAGTCGCTCAGTTCGCTCAGAAGGGAGGGCTGTTCCAGAACGAGCCCCCAGATGAGACCCCGCGGCTGGGCTCCTGGTGTGCGTGGACGCCGCCCCAGGGACCCTTCCTGTCGGTGCTCAAACTCCCACCCGCCGGGGCCCGCGTCCCCGTGCCCGGCGGCTTCCTAACGTGCCGGTTGAACGGCGTCCCCTCAAAACGCATGTCCATCCGGAACCTGTGGACGTGAGCTCACGTGGAAAGGGGGTTTTGCTGCGGGAACCGGCTAAGTGAGGTTGTCCGGGCAGCGCGGCCGCGAGCCCCTCGGCTGTGGTCCCCAGCGGGAGGCCGTGCGAGCCCGGGGACGCGACGCACTGCGCGGCCCCAGCCACGGGGCGCCGAGGGTCCAGGAGAACGTGGCCCTGCTGACGCCTCGATCTCGGGCTCCCGGCCGGCAAAACCCCGAGGGAGTAAAGCTCCGCTGTGTGAGGGCCCCGCGGTGGCGTCGGCCCCAGGGCAGACGGCCAGCTGCGGGCGCCGCAGCAACGCCCCCCGGGAGCAGGTGGGAGTCCCCTGGGCGGGACGTCGGTGGGAAGCACGTGGCACCCGCCCTCCTGGAGGACCCAGCAGGGCCAGGCGCCGGGAGCCCACAGGGCCCCCTCGACGACTCTCTGCTGCCCTGCCGATGTCGTCCCACCGTGTGATGTACACACACCCCGGCCTCCGGGTCTCCTCCTGGGGGAGTAAAACGAACACACCATCTCCCCCCATCTGGACACCACAGCTCCGAGGACAGGGACCGAGAAACCTCAATGACCTTACAGGATCTCCGAGGAGCCTTGCATGGGCTACAGCAGAGAACATGGGCCCGGGTTCGGGGGGCGTATGCAGCCCGAGAGGCCTCTCACCGACGCACTAATTGGAACCAGGGGAAGCAGGGGGCTCACCGCCGAACACGGCCGTGTCCCGCTTTGCTAAGATGAGGGTGTTAGCTTTGCAAACCATGCTTCCTAAATGAACTGACTCATAGTAACTCAACTCATGAGAGACTGATGTATACACCATAACCCATGTTTAGAGAAGGCCCTGCCTTTCCAGGGACTGGAGCTGCCTGGGCTCCCGGACACCGCCTTGCCGGCCTGCTGACATAGATTCCAGAGGCTTCTGGAAGCACACGGGCCGATCCCGACAACCGCAAGGTCTGGATGATCCTACTGCCCTTGACCTGAACGTGGCCTCTTCGGTCCACCCCCACCCAGGCCAGGGACCTCCTCCGCCCGGGGCACGGCTGTATTCGGGGCGGGCACAGACTCTGAGGCAACGCTAACTAAGGACGGTCACGTCCCGTGCGTGAGGAAGGCCCCGGTCAGCGACCCCTCCCGCGACACGGTCATTCAGGCTCCGTCCCGTGCATGAGCTTGCTGTCCCCCGGGCGTGGCGTGCGGCCTCCCGCCGGGACACAGAGAGGGGCCGAGAGCGCGGCACACCACCCGCTCCTGAACACCTCGGGAAGAAACAGCACCCGCCTTCCCCGCTTGCCCCTTCGGGCGAGAGCGAGTCAAGTGACCCCTGCGGCACCCCCGCCCAGGGAACGCGGTCCGTCGTTCCGGAGGACGGCCGCATAATCGATATTTGTTTGAATGGGGGGAAGCGGGGACTGGCCCGGGGACCCGCGGGGCCGCCACCCCAGCCCGGGGANCCTGGGGGCCGGCTGCCCGCCTCGGCCTTTCCCACCCGAGACCCAGGCCCAGGGGGCGGGGGGGGGCTGCGCGGGGTCACGGGAGCCGGGCCCCCGGCCACCTGACCCCCCAGGCCAGGCCTGGGCCACGCCACAGCCGCGGGACCCTCATTGTTGCGCTAATTGCTGCAAGCCCAGGCCTGCGGAGTGTCTGTGTGCGACTCTGTGTAAACATTTCCTCTCTGGCAGAGCAGGAAGTGAAGGGACGACGGGGTCAAGTGACTTTCCTCGGCTCCTGCCGCCCTGCCCATCATCCCCGGCCCCGCCCAGGCCGCTCGCGCCTTCCCAGGGCTCCGGGCCGCGCAGGGGCCCCCAGGTCGCCCCCACGGCGCCCCCCGCACCCTGCCCCTGCCCGGCTGGAGGTTTGGGGGAAAGTCGCTCAACCTCTCTGAGCGCCCGTTTCCTCGGCCGCCAGGTCCCTTCGCCGCGGGGTCGCGTTAAAGGGCACAGTGTGGGCAAGGCGACTGGCACAGCCCCGGACAGAGAGCAGGTTCTCACCGCTGTTTCCCGATGTTAAGCTCTACTTAGAAGATTATTCACAGAACCGTGCGCTTTAAAATGGCTAATTGTATGTTATGTGATCTTCACCCCCGTGAAGATTACGTAGCGGATTCTTTTCTCCACGGTCCCCTGTCGTCACGCACCCCCCCCCCACGCATACGCTCTCATCTCTCCTCACGCTGAAAACTCACAACACCCCTGCACACGTGCCCCACATCCCCAGCCTGCAGATGGGTAGACTGAGGCTCGGAGGAATGAGCCAGTGGAGGTCACACGCTGAGTTAGCGGCAGGGCCAAGCTGCACTCAAAGTCGGACACACACTGACGGCTGACGCGCTGGGTCCGCCCCCGGCTCAGGGGTCAGGGGTCAGGGGTCACGGGTCATGGCCGCTGCCGCGGTGCCCTCCAACGCGGCTCTAGGGCCCCAGGCTAACAGCTCTCCCCTCCCCACTCTCCCCTCCCCACTGACTTTTCTGCTCAAAGGAACTTCCCGATGAGTTAATCCGACACCCCATTTAACAGAAGAGTAAACAGACCAGAGAGGTTAAGTGACTCGCCCAAGGTCACACAGCTAATTAGTACCAGGCCTGGGCGGCTCCTGGACTCTTCTGCAGACATTTCCGGGGGGGAGGGGGCGGCTCAGCTCTGACAGCAGGACTCCGTGACCGTGACGCCGGCAGGCAGGCTGGCAGCGAGGGGCTGTCACGGCTCCGCAGGACTGAAAACGCCGTGTGCCCGGCTCCGTGCCTGAGCCGGGCAGCATTGGACCCGAGCCCCACTCTCTGAACGTTCTAAAAAGAGAAAAGTTGCTTTGAAACTTAGAAGGAAGCGATTTCCCAATTGCCTGTGCATCAGATCCAGCTATGTTTCCCCCTCGTGTGGACTGTGGGATTTTTAAAAAAGATATTTCCCATTACAAAAAAATAAATAAATAAATAAGTTCAAAGAGGGAAAAAAAAAAAAAAGGCAGGGAGCCCCTGTGAGCGCCGCGGGCACGCCCAGCTGCCGGGAATGGGTTGCCCTCTGCTGGTCAAACGGGGCATAGCCGTCTTCCGGACTTGGGCTCTCGAAGGGCGTCGGGAAGGACCTGCACCCCCTTTTCACTCCCCGAAATCATTGCAGACGCAACGCGATGGCTGCTCCCAAGTGGGATCGCACCTTCTCCGTGACTGGGAGCTGCTCAGAGTCAGACACGCGCTTAGAAGATGACCTGTCTCGGGGCCCCCGGGGGCTCAGCCTGTTAGGCGTCCGACCTCGGCTCAGGGCGTGATCTCGCGGTTCATGGGTTCGAGCCCCGCGTCGGGCTCTGTGCTGACAGCTCGGAGCCTGGAGCCTGTTTCAGATCCTGTGTCTCCCTCTCTCTGACCCTCCCCTGCTCATGCTCTGTCTCAAAGAGAAGTAAACGTTAACGGACGACCTGTGACCTGTCCTGTTCATCCTGTGGTCACGCATCTACACTGAGCCACGCTCCCCGCTGAGCGCCGTGCGGGGACGTGACCGAGAAAACCCTGTTCCGCGTGGCTGCCAGCTGGGCCCAGGCAGCAAGCACTCAACCAAGCGTCGGTGCCGTGAAGCCGCATCGGGGCAGGTGAGGGCGGCCGGCGAGGCGGCTCTGGGTGCAGACCCGGACGCGGTGGGGGCGCGTGCCCCCGGCGAGGGCGAGCAGCAGGCCCGGGTGGCCGGGAGGGGGGACAGAGACGAAGCAGCAGGGCGCCGTCCCCACGGCCCCGGGGACGTCTGCATGGAGCCACGGCCAAGCCAACGCTGGAGACCAATGCTCCAGCCACAGGTGACCTCTGCACCGAGGGCTCCTTGGGGACCCGGCCTGGGAAGAGGCGGGGCAGGAGCAGGGCCGCGGCAGGGGACCCGGGGGACCCAGCCCGTCCCACGGCATGGGGACAGCGAGGCCAGCCGCGCCCTCTCAGGAGAACCGACGACGGGGTCAGGAGCCGGCGTTTCCTGCCTTCTGGTTCCCACCTGGTCCCCGTGGAGGGAGGCAGCCCTTGCGGAGAGCTCTAGCGGGGAGCACACAGCCTTCTGGAAGTTTCCGAGCACTCAGGGCGGAGGCAGGCGTCTGGGCTCCCCTGCCCACCCCCAGCCCCGCCCGCCTGAGCCTGTTGTGCTGAGCAAAGGCCTCTGTGTCCAAGGCCACTGCCACCCCCACTTGGTTTCCTCTCAGGAAGGGGCCCTGCCTCCCTGTGGCTTAGGTCACGATGACAGATGGAGGGCGGCTGACCCCCGGCCCCAGGGTCAGAGGGCACCTGCATGTACCCACGCCAGGCAGCATCGGAGGAGGGGCTGGGGGGCAGCGCAGGGTTCGGCCCATCACTAGGCCCCCCCCACAGCTGCCTTGCTCTTGAGGCGGAGGGCGTCGTGTGGCCAAGGCGGGCCGCCCCGGCGCTGTCAGGGGCCTGAGAGAAAGACAGAGTCCCGCCCCCCCCCCCCGGGGGTCCCGATGCGCAGGGCAGGTGAGGGCGGGCTTGAGGTCAGAGCCGGGGAAGAACCGCAGCGCCCACTGCGGCATGGCCCTCCGCTCCCCTTCTCCCTGCACCCCGGCCCCCTGGGCCGGCTGAGCTCCCAGAGGGCCCCGGGCCCACCCTCCCCCGGCGGCAGACGGGCCCACACCCGTCAGCACCCCCAGCCCCGCAGAGAGGAAAGCACTTCTCAAGTGCTGACGTGTGAACGAGCCAGGGAGGAAGAGGGGGCCGCTGCCCTGGGACACCCCGGCTCCACAGCCTGGGGCCTGGGGCAGCCCCCCTGCCCCCCGCACGGCAGGACCGTGGGGCGAGGCGTGGCCGTGGCACGTGGACCACGGGAAGGACAGTTCGAAAGCGTGTGCTGGTCCAGGGCCGGGAGGCGAGGCCCAGGCCCTGTGGCGGGAGCAGGACAGACCGGCCCTGGGAGCCTG
>NW_027528369.1:8829923-8832957 GCF_008692635.1 Crocuta crocuta | reverse complement strand
TGCTGAGCGCTCTGCACTTGCCGGGGTCCTCTCCCCACCCCACCCCTGACCCAAGCCGTCAAGGTCGCGTTATGAAATGTCTGGGACATCGCAAAAGCCACCGCGTCCCGTGCATCCACGACTCAGACTCAGCAGTTAGCTTTCCGCCAGATTCTCTGCCCGGCCGACGGCCCTAGATGCGACAGCGGCATCTCCGAAAACAGAAAGATGCTCGTCTCCCCCATCTCGATGCCGGTAGCTCGCCCAGCGTCAGGTGACTTCCTAATCGCCCGCACCCCGTCTATATTCACCGTTCCCCAGGTGACCCCAACACAGGCAGGGTCCCGCAGAGGACTGCACAGTGCACTTGGCTGTGTTCATCTTTTTACTCCAGAACAGGGTCCCCGCCCCCCAGGTCCCCCCGCGCTGCGGCACTGCGGCCGGGCTACGTGCAGGCGGCCCCGGCTTCACCTCCGGAAGGAGCCCGGCTACAGCCCAGGGCACCGAGGCCCGGCGCTCACCCCAGGCCCGTCCTGCCCCCGACGCGGCACCACAGCCACACGCGAGCGGGACAGGACCTGCCCAGGCCAGAGTCACGCCCCGGCTGGGACAGAGCACCCAGGCTGTCAGCGCGGCCGGATGCCGGCCGGTCCTGCAGATCGCGAGTCTGCCACTGGGCACCCTGCCCCCCCCCCGGGGGGAGAACCTTGATGCCGGGACGCTGCCGGCCCGGGGTCCTGCCTCTCTGCCCCCCTTCCTTCCTCCCCCGCCCTGGTCCTCCTGGCCTCTACCACCGGCACACAAGTCCTGCGCCAGGTCCGTGTCTGGGGACCCGACCCAGGACGGCAGTGGGTGACCCTCCCAGTGAGCCTTGTGCGAAATCGCAGAATCGATGGAGCTGCTGCCCAGGGAGAAATGCTTCGTGTCCACACAGATTCGCATACAGGTCTGGGTCCCCACCAAGTCCACCCACAGCCCCCTCTTCGAGACCGGGCGCCCCGTGCTCAGATCTGCCGCCTCGTGTGGGGGGCGTGGGGTCGGGGGTGACGGGCTGGGTAACTGTGCAGTTCCCTCAGTGCCAAACGCACCCAACAATAAACGCGCCCCCGCAGGGCGCCCACGGCCACGGGCGGCAACAGACCCCAGAGCCCTCAGCACGCGGCCAGCGCGGTGTAACCTAACCACACCGCTCCCGTCGTCGCTTCGTCCTGACACCTTCAAGCCCCTGCTGGGCTGCGCGTTACAGCGAAACACATCGAGTGACCCGAGGCCGATGAGAAAGGTCTGATCCAGATATTCGAAACCACACGCGGCAGCTCCTCTGCGGATCATCTCAGTTAAACCCGCAGACAGACCTGCGAAGGGCGATGTCACCCGGCAGGGTGATGGGTGCGCCCCGGGGGGAGAGGCGAGCTGACCCCCCCCAGCTGGCGGTGAGCGGGGCGGGGCGGCCATCCCCCTGAAAGTTCTGGGTGCTCCCCCCCGCCTCGGGAGCCTCCCTGGTGCCCGTGCGGTGTTTGCGTCTTCTCTGGGAAGAGGTGTCGGGCACCGGAAGCCTGGGTGCGCTTCCCCGTCCGCGTCTCCGCAGCTGCTGAGATACGGCTTCCGCCTCGCGGGTTCCCACGCAGACGGCCCCCAGGGCGGGGAGGCGCAGGCCCTGCGGCAGGTCACAGCCCTCGCCTCTTCCTCTCCTTCCCAGTGCAGGAACTGAGTGCAGTTCCTCTCTCCCCGCGCCCGGCCGCAGAGGAAGCCGGTCCTGCCCACCGCGGCCTGTGCGGGCGGCGGCCCGGGGGGCGGGCTGCCGGCTTCCTGCCTGCCCTCGCTCCCTGCCACCCCCAGCCCCACCTCCACCAGCACGCGGGCTGCCTTCAGGCCCACGTTCCCACTGCCCCCGCCAGGCAGCCCACCTGGATTTCACCCACGCACCAGACGGGAACAGGGAGGGTGGCCAGGGTTGGCGGAGGCATCTCCCGTGATCACCCAGGATCACCCACCACCGCCACAGGCATCTGTCCCTCCCCGCAGGACAGCCACCGACCACGCCGGGGGCCCCGGAGCTCACACATCACGGGCTGGATGCTGTTTACACGGCCCGCTGCTCAGCGGAGAAACACGCAGAACGGAACAGAGGGAATAAACCACCCACAATGATGTCAGTGAGCAGCACTATAACCCGCGTTGAGACAAACCGACTGGGCCAGTTTACAGATTCTAGTCCACCTGCCTGCCTCATCCCATGCATGAGTCACCAAGAAGCTGTTGTCCAGCTTGAATGCTCCTAGGAGTGGGGAGCTCACTCCTCTATAAGGAGAGGAATTTATTTCACATAAGGAGGTGATACTGGCCTCGCTGTCCCTTCCTCCACCAAACCTCTGATCCATCCGCCCAAAGCCGGGCAGCTGCGGCCCGAGACCCCTGAACTGCCCTTCCTCCAGAACCCTCACTGTGTCCCTTCACCCTTCCTCTGGCATCTTCTCTGCTCCCCGGGAGCCAGTACTGACGGCATCCTTCATGCCAGGATTTTGTGGGCGTCCTCACAGGCCCCCAGCACGACCGCCACATGGCTCTGTTATCATCCCCGGCGCACAGGTGAGGGCCCACGTGTCACAGGGGTGCAGCCCTGCATCTCAGGCCTCCGCCCCCAGTGGATTCTTCTGGAGGGTTTCCCTGAGCCCCAGAGTCTTCGGAATGTCCCAGAGCCCCTGCTGTCTGCCTGGGGGGGGGGCATGCAGAACCCAGGGTCAATGACCAGGTGGGGGTGGGGGCCCAGGGTCAACAATTGGGAGGGAAAACGTCCTTTCCACCCAATATTCTTTGTCAGTGTTTGAAATCAGCTTTACCCTGTACACGTCTTACCTCTTTGAAGTACTTTTCAAGATGGAAAAATAGAAGAATATGAACATCTGGAGGGCAGAGACTGTGGGAGAGTCTCCCGTCCGCCTGGAGAGAGGGGCAGGGGCGTTCATACCTGCTGGAGCGCAGAAGGGGGGGGGCGGGATGACCTAACAGAGACCTAAGAGAGAGTCCCTCGGAAATATTTTCATGTTATGTGCAC
>NW_027528369.1:8819068-8829842 GCF_008692635.1 Crocuta crocuta | reverse complement strand
GGCGGGGGGGGCGGGGAGTGGGGGGGGGGAGATGGAATGAGCTGGAAGCTTTTCCTTACTGTCTGTCTCTGCCAGCCCCGTAGCCATGCGGTGGGCGCCCACCTCGGGAGCCTCCCCTTTCACGCCGACCGCAGCAGCCGCCCATCAGATGCCAGGAGGGACAGGTGCTAACTTGGGGTGTGCTCTGGCCCCCTCCCAGCCCTGGCCCCAGGCCAGGTCCCCGGCCAACGCCCCCGCAAGCAGCGCAGGGATGGCCGGAACCGCCGGTGTTCGCTCGGGGAGTGGGTCTCCCGGCCTGGCCCGCCGCCCGGCCCTGCAGGCAGAAGGGCCTCACCCCTGCCGGCCTCCCTGAGCGCCAGAGCCAGAGAAATGCTCCCAGCGGCTCAACTGTGTCCCCTTGCAGGTGCCAGGACCCCCCCCAGCCCACGTCCACCCACACACCGCCACAGAAGCAGAGGCCCCAGGGTCACGAGCAGAGGCCCCAGGGTCACGAGCGCTAGGTCCCTGGTAGAACCGAGCAGGGAATGCAAAGCCCACGGGCGAGCCAGAGGCGGGAGTCAACGGGCTCTCAGAGCGACCCCCCAGGAGCGGCTCCCTCACTGGTGAAGGAGTCCCGGGCCCCCCCCCGTCGACGGCCGTCACAACGCCCGCGTGTCCGACCCGCCAGGCCGCTGCTCCGAATGCAAGCAGGGAGGGACGCTCGGCCCAGCCGCTTACGGTGGCAGGTGCTGGCAAACGGCCCCCGCGCGTGCCACCCAGGTGCTTCAGAAGGTGTGGGATGTGCTCTCGGGGCGCTAAGTGGGAAGAGGAGGGCGCCGGGGTGCTCAGTCCGTGAGGTGTCCGACTCCCGACTTCAGCTCAGGTCATGATCTCACCGTTCACCAGATCGAGCCCCGTGTCGGGCTCCGTGATGATAGCGTGGAGCCTGCCTGGGATTCTCTGTCTCTGCCTGTCTCTCTCTCTAGCTCCTTCTCAAAATAAGTAAAGAAACTTTTTAAAAATGGAAAAAAGAATACAGATATATCAGGACTCTGATTTTGTAAAACCCTGCCTATCTACGAATATATACAAAGAAAATACCTACAAAGCCATTTTGGCTGCGCTCCAAAACATTTCCGGGTGACTTCTGAAGGGCAGGCTTACAGGAGATGTTGGCTTGAGACTTCTGTTCACCTGTGCAACTCCAGTTGTTGTGAGAAGNAACCCTGCCCCCTCCCCCAGCTCTGGCCCCCAGCTGCCATTGCTCTGCTCTTTGATACTAACTTAGATCCACCTTTTCTAAGAGTTTTATTAAAGTGGAATCACCCACACATGGTCTTCTGCATCTATGTGCTTTCACTCAGTGTAACGTTTTTGAGATTCGCCCGCATTCTACATATCAGTAGGGGTTTCTTCCCTTTTCGTAGCTGGGCAGTACTCCACAGTGTGGCTGTGCGCAGTGTGTGTATCCACTCTCCCCCGATGGCCCTTAGGGCGGTCTCCAGCTTGGCGTGGCACGCACGAGGAAGCTGTGAGCATTCCTGTTCACCGTCCATGGATGTGCTTTCCTTTCTCCTGGGGAAATGGGTGGGAGAGGAATTGCTGGCTCATACGGTAAATGTATGTTTGGTTCTAGAAGAATCTACAAAACCATTGTCCCAAGTGATTGTGCAATTGTACGTCCTCACCAGCAACAAAAGTTCCAGTTGCCCTAGTCCTCGTCAGCACTTGGTATTGTCTGATCTTTAATTTAGCCGCTCTGATGGGTGTGTCTCTCACTGTGGCTCTAACTTGCGTTCCCCTGAGGACTCGTGCAGCCGAGCGTCTTCGAGGACCTTGACGACCATGCATGCGTCTTCTCGTGTGAAGTATCCTCTAACATTTCCCCATTTTTCCACGGGATTGAATTATTAGCCCGTGTAACACATTTTCGTTTGCTTTGTTTTTAACATACTGGATAAAGTTCCTTCATCCTATACATGCATGATCAATATTTCCTTCCGATCAGTGGCCAGGATGGCCTTCCCCGTTTTCTTATGGTGTCTTTTGAAAAACCCAAGTTTTAAATCTTGTTTAACATGAAAATATCGACGTATTTCTTGTACAGTTGACATCCCTTGTGTTTTTATCTAAGAAACCTTTGACTATCCCAAGGTTGTAAAGACCTCCGCCTATGCTTTTCTCTTGGAGTTTTATAGTTTGGGCTTGTATATTTAGGGATATGATGCATTTCAGTTGAATTTTATAAATGGTGTGAGTTTCTTTTCAATGTGCATTTTTGGTCTGTCATCTACGATGTCTGAATGGGAGCCTCTGGCCACAGGTGCCAGTTGCTCACTTAAAACATGGCCCGTCCAAATCGACATGCGCTATCTGTGAAGAACACAACGCACTTAGGACACCTGGAACCAAAAAATAAAATAAAATAAAATAAAATAAAATAAAACGCCTCATTAACGATTTTATTGATTGTACATTGAAATGACAATGCCTTGGGCTTATTGGCTTAAACAGACTAGATTATTAAAATTAATTTTACCTACTTCCTCTCGCTTTTTTCGGATGGCCCCCAGGAACTTACAATCACCTGTGCGGTTCGCACTATGCCTCTAGTAGACGGCACTGG
Source organism: Crocuta crocuta (assembly GCF_008692635.1). Classification (NCBI taxonomy): domain Eukaryota; kingdom Metazoa; phylum Chordata; class Mammalia; order Carnivora; family Hyaenidae; genus Crocuta; species Crocuta crocuta. The sequence continues at coordinate 8,827,237 of NW_027528369.1, read as the reverse complement.
GCCCCGAGGACCCACCTTCCAGAAAACTCTCCTTCCCCTGGATCAGCTGACCACACACGTGCGGTCCTCGCCGTCCCCGCGTCAGCCCGGGAGCCCCGGCCACACCGCCCCAGTTACCACCGCTTTATCGGAAGGCTCGAAATCGGGTCACATAAGCCCTCCAATTTTACCCTTGTTCTCCAAATGTGTTTTTGTTTCCTTAAGTTCTTTCCGTCTCCGTGTTAATTTTCAAGTCAGCTTGCCAGGGCTCGTTCTGTTTTGTTTTTTTAAGGCTGCTGAGATTTTATTAAGATCACATTAAGCGTGTAGATCAGTTTGGGGAAGGCGGACATCCTCACAGCCGTAACGCGCTTACTTAGGTCTTCCTCACCGCCAGTCAGCAGTTTGGTTTGACTTGCCCCGAAATAGGTGGTGGTGTCGATATAATTTTCCATGGACCTTTTGAGTTTTTATTTTCCAGCAATCGATCATGGAAAACCCAACTGATTGTGCTGTAAACTGATCTAGTGTTTGCTGCTTGGCTGCATTCACTTGCTGCTTCCAGTAGTTTCCTTGCAAGCTCCGCAGGATTTTCTACACTTACAATTGTAAAGACGTTTATGAAGGAAGACATGTTCTTCCTTCTTTCCCAGGGCTTTGTCTGCTCTGTGCACTGGCCGCGCCATCGGGGGGGACGCCGGGGTGGCAGGCACCTCTGTCTCGGCTCCGGGTTCAGGGACACAGTGCTGCGTGTTTATTTTTATTGTTGTTGTTAGTGTTTATTTTTGAGACAGGGAGAGACAGCACGAGCAGGGGAGGGGCAGAGAGAGAGGGAGACACAGAATCTGAAGCAGCTCCAGGCTCTGAGCTGTCAGCACAGAGCCCGACGCGGGGCTCGAACCCACTGTGAGATCATGACCTGAGCCGAAGTCAGACGCTTCAACGGCTGAGCCCCCCAGGCGCCCCCAGCCTATGCTGCTAAGTATCCCGTGAGCTGTAGGCATCCATTAATCCAGGAGCCTTTTTCAAGTTCAGGAAGTTCTCCTCATTTCCAAACTGAAAGTTTTCATCATAAATTGGTTCCGAGGACTTGAAATGTGCTGTCCGGCTGTGCCAAGATGGCCTTCTGGGTTTTTTCTGTTTTATCCTGTTAAAGTGGGTATTGTCGTGTGCTTGGCCAGCCCTGCCCACCTGGGGTAACTACCGGACCCCAGCGCCCCGGGTGCTGGGTGCGTCCCAGATGCCGGGCTCTCCAGATGCCAGAGGGAGGCCGGGCTGCGCCCTGACCCGCTCACCTGAGAGCCCAGCCGCCCGGGCACCAGCACAGGGCAGGGCCTGGCTCTGCTCCCTCCGGGTTCTCGGGGGGCAGGGCAGGGGGGCATCCCCAGCACAGCTGGAGCCTCCGGGATGCCATGAGCCACCTCCCACATCAGCACCCGCGTGTCCCCGGCAGCCCCGCGGGGAGAGGTGCCCAGGTAGGGCCGTGACCGTGGCCGTCTGTCGGCACAGCCTGAGCCGTGGGAGCGTCACACCCCGCCTGTCACCGGGTTCGCCCAAGCCCCGGGAACCAGCATAATCCGCGGCGTCCTCTGCAGACCAGGGACAGAAAGCATGATTAATTACTGCTGAAGTGCGTCCTTTCGTATTTCCAAACTGCCTCAGGGAGCAATTTCTCACAGTGTCAGCAGCTGGCTCGGGAGGAGAGGAAGGGGGCCGGGCCAGCAGTGGGGAGGGGCCCACGTGCTCGGCGCCCCCGGGACCCCGCGCCCCGGACCCCTGCCGACCGCCCCGGCCAGGGAGACGCCTGGCTCCCCGTCCTTGGGAGGGGCCCCGAGGACCCGGGCGTGGCCGGGCTGCCCCGGTCCCCCCACTTCCTGCCCGCCTGCGCCCAGCTGCCCCGGTTTTATTAAAGCCACTTGTGCACGAGTTTCCTAGAAACAGAAGGGGCTGATCTCATCCGCCGCACCCGGACCAGACGGACTGCTAGCACGGAAGCCTTCGCCCCAGGCCCAGGGCATCCCCAGGACCACCTCCCTGAGGCCTCCCGACCCCCCAGGAGGCCGCGTGTACTGCAACAGCCACTGCACAGGAGGGGAAACTGAGGCACGGCCAAGTGGGGCTGGCGCTGCTCGGGCGCCGCTGCGGCAGGAAGCCCCGGGCTGCCCCTCGTGACGTGGGCCCCGGCACCATCACTGTCCTCCAGGCGCAGCTGAGGGGACGGGGACCAGCCCAGTCAGCCAGGATGCTCACGCGTGACCATGGCCCCTCCCCCAGCACCTGCTCACGTCGGGGACGAGCTCAGAACCTGCGCACCAATGTGCCTCGTCTTTACCCGCAGCCATAATCCCCAAAGCAATAGCGCAATCCCAGCGGCCAGCCCGGGAGCGGGGTGGGGTCACCTGAGGTCATTACACGCTGTCTCGGTAAGGCTTCGGGGCGCCAGAGTGTCACGCGGGGCAGAAGCTTCCAGAGCAGGGGTTCGTAGGAAATGCCGGGAAGAACCGTGTGGCCTTTGCCAACCCAGCCTCGCGTCACATGGCTCGGCCCCCTGGTTCTCTCAGAAGCAGCCGCTGGAACCCACCCAGGTTCAAGGGCAGGGACAGACACCCTGCCAGGTGGGAGGAGGCCCAGTGTGTGGCTGGGTTTTAAATCTACCACAGGTGAGTAGCAGGAGCATCTCCATCTCACAGGTGAGACAACGAAGGCACAGAGAGGTTAAGCGGGCGGCCCAAGGTCACACAGCTGGTTAGTGGAGGGGCCCGGGTTCGAGCCCTGAGTCTGCTCTCGGCCACCTCCCTGTGTTACAGCCAGAGACACCAAAATCCTACTTTTTTTTCTAACGTTTATTTTTAAGAGGGAAAGAGACAGAGCATGAGCAGGGGAGGGTCTGAGAGAGAAGGAGACACAGAATCGGAAGCAGCTCCAGGCTCCGAGCTGTCAGCACAGAGCCCGACGCGGGGCTCGAACCCACGAACTGTGAGATCATGACCTGAGCAGAAGTCAGATGCTCAACCCACTGAGCCCCCCAGGCGCCCCCAAATCCTACTTCTAATTAGAGGGGTAAGTTGAATCTTCAATTCTAGCCAACATTTCCTGAGCTCCCTGGAGCCCCAGCCCCACGCTGATGGTGAGGAGGACACGGTCCCTGCCGTCGGCGAGCCCCAGGCCAGGCAGGGAGACAGGCCCCCCCACCCCCGCCCCATCTCACCCCTGTCGGTGAGACCACAGATGCCCGCGGATCTGACGGGCCCCCCCAGGGACACCTGACATCTGACGGACTTAGGGTGGGGCTCTTTGACCTGGCCTGGCATGGCTGACCCTTGGGGCCACACACTTCTCGTCCTGGGGGCTGTCCTACATCTCGCAGAGCCTCACCCCTGGCCTGGACCAGCAGCATCCCCACCACCAATGGCTGACAACGAGAACTGTCCCCTGATAGTGCGGAACGTCCCCTGGGAGCAAAATCGCCCCTCGTGGGGAGCCGCTGGCAGAGGAGGAGGAAGGTCTTTTCCAGGTGGAGGAAACAACCTAAGTCCAGGCAGGTTCAGGGCAGGGTGAGAGGCGGGCTGCGTGGCACGGGAAGGCGCCCTGGGAGAGCCCTGGGTAGCCCGTCGGGAAATCCGGACTCCGTCCTGTAGGCAACAGGGAGCCGTGGACGCAATTATTATTAAGCAGGGAGTGAAATAATAAGGCTTCTCCTTAGAAAGACCCCACGAGCAGCGTAGAGGCTACTGCGCTGATCCGAGCCGGAGAAGAGGGCGCAGCGCGAACAGGGAGGTCACCAGGGAGACTGCAAAGCGCTACGGGGACCTGGAGCGAGGAGGTGCTGAAGTCGGAGGCGACGGGGCGAGCGCCAGCGGCTGGACGCTCTTCCTCGAGCCCTGGAGGGGTGGCGGGAGGGAGGGGACACACCTTACTTGCTGCTGAGGCTGCGCGGTCATCCCTGAATCGGGGCTGCTGGGGAGCCTGGCCGGAGAGGACGGCGCACCCTCCCCGCGCCCGGCGGAAGGACCCAGACGCAGGTCTGGCACCACGCGCCGGGGAGTGGAAGAAGACTGTGCAGCACCCGCCCGCCAGGGCACCGGGAAGAAGCTCCCATCCCCCGCGTTTTCACGGCTCCCTGAGCCCAGAGAACAGGCACCCCACCCCCCAGAGAAGTCGGCAGTTTCCCCGGAGGGAACCCCCAGGGGAAGCTTGATTTCACGCGGCCAAAAACGGGGGGCCCTGATGGACACGGAGGCGTCTCCTGCAGCCCCTTCCGCGTCTTGCCCCGGAGGACAGGCTGTGTGCCACGGGCATCGGTGCCACGGGCCTCGCTCTGTGCCTGGCACGGAAACGATGCCCAAGAAGACGCAGGAATCCAAGCCGCCGCTCTGCCCACAAGGCGGGTTCTGGAACCGTTCCACACGCACCTTGAGGAGACCAGCTGCTCTGCTCAGCGATGCGAACACTCAGCACCTTTTTATCCGAAGACAGAACCCCGAGCCTTTACATGTGACCCCGAGACTCCGCGGGGCCTGAGGGTTTTAAGCAAAGGGCCCACACGGACGGCGGGAGGGGAGCGAGGAGCTCCGTCCCCCGGGCCGGCGCGCTTCCAGCTCTGCTGCCCCCGGTGCTGCCCCGGGACTGACCTGCTTTCTCCCGCGCGTCCATCTGCTCCTGTGGACGCTGCTTCCCGGCGGCGAGGAGCGCGGGTAGCTCCGCGGAGCCGTCCCTGCAGCCAAGCTCTCGGCCGAGAGCACGGGTCTCACCAGCCTCGCGGGGGCGCGGGGGGCATTTCCTGGGCAGGACCGAGCGCGGCCCGGACGCGGCCTGTGCACTCGGGTGCGTGGGAGCGCCTGGTGGCCTCCGTACCCGTTTTGATGAGGACACCAAGGTGCAGAGGTTGCTGCCTCGTCCAAGGTCACACGGCCGACAGGCAGCAGCGGGAATGAGGGCCTCTAACTAGGGAACCGCACAGCCCGGCCCGGTGTGAGGACCCGTGAGTAATTGCCGGGCGAGCAGAACGATCCCAGAGCCGGTGCGCACGTCGTTAGCACCATCGGTATTCCGGGGGCGCAGGCGCTGCGGGGCACGGCTGGCGGACAGCGGGGGCCCAGCCCAGGGCGCCTGCGCACCTGTCCCTCCTTGGGGAGGCGCCCGCCCTCCAGGGCTCCAGGTCCCTCCCACACAAGGCCGGGGCCACGTGTGCACCCACGTCCCCCCTCCGGAACAGCCCGAAGGTCAAGGCAATGCAGAGATCGAGAGCGCGTGCCTGGGGGCGCTGGACGGGCATTCACGGCTCACACGCAGCTGGTCAGGCCCCCCGAGGTGCACGTCCTCATGGGACAAGAACAGACGACCTCACAGGCCGCCGTTTCCTTTCCCCAAACCAGTGGCGTCCACGTTAGCTCCCGTGGACAAGGTCACAGACCCCTCCAGTGGCCGGGCCTGGGCAGAGCCAGCACAAGCCATTAGGGCCTGCGGGCTGCCCAGGGCACGACCTCCCGGGGTCACGGCCGGGGCGCACTGGGCACAGCCTAGCCCCGTAAGGTTCTAGAGATCCGTTTGCTGTTTCTTCGGTAANGACCCCTCCAGTGGCCGGGCCTGGGCAGAGCCAGCACAAGCCATTAGGGCCTGCGGGCTGCCCAGGGCACGACCTCCCGGGGTCACGGCCCCGTAAGGTTCTAGAGATCCGTTTGCTGTTTCTTCGGTAGATGCTCCGGTCTTCTCTGTCGCTGGCGGTCTTCCCACGAACGTCCCACGAGTAGCTTCTCCACCCACTAGTGCTGGATGCAGGGTCATTTCCAGTGCGGGGTCTTATCAATAAAGCCCCGTGGACATTTTCTTACAAGTTCTGGGGACCTGCGCGCTCAGTACCCAGAGGGGAATCACTGCATTAGTTTAGGTCCCGCTGCAGTGTGCGAGAGGGACGCACATTCCAGACGGCAGCGTCTCCAGCCGTTGTTACTCCGGTGGCGTGAGCTGGTCCCACAGTGATTTTAATTCCCATTTCTCTGGCGCATGATGGTGCCAGGTAGTATTTCATGTGCCCCTGAGCGTTTCCTATCTTCTTTCTGGAAGTCGTAGTTCTGAGTTTTCGCCCCTTGTTTCATCCAGTTACTGGTTTTTTTGTTATTGATTTGTGGGAGTTCTTTATATATTGTCGATAAGAGTCCTTTATCAGGTACGTGTGCTTGGAATATTTTCTCCCAGTCTGTGGCTTGTCTTTTCACTTTCTTAATGGTGTGTTTTGGTGACCAGGAGTGTTTGATTTTGCTGGGCTCCCTGGTCCCGAACTGGTAATGGCAGTGCCGATCGGGTCCCTCTTGGAACTCCGCACACTCAAGGTCCTCCGTGCACCGCCCACGAGCACTTGCCCGGGGCCCATTTCTTCCCTTCAGCCCCTCACACTTCCCACGGTCGGAGGGGTCCGTCCTGTCCCCGTACCCGGGCCCGGCACACTGTGGGAACCGCGGGGCTGGGGGCATTATGAGGTGCCCCCTCGAAAGCCCAAGCCGTCCCTCACTGCCTCCCCCCTCGGCACTCGGATAAGGAAGACGCCCTTTGACGGAGTCTTGGGTTCACAAGGCCAGAGCACAGAGTGCGCTCCCAGCTAGCGGCCTGGCCCACGTCCCCAGGGAGCCCCGGACACCAGGGCGTCCCGGGAGCTCAGATCTTCCCGAAAGGGAAGATCAAAGCCCCAGCCCCACTTCAGACGCAGGAATTTGATGGCGGAGATAACAGGGCCGTGGGGTGACAAGCACAGAGATAACGGGAGGCGGCTCGTTGGGTCATCTGAAACTCGGACTCCTCGAGCATGAGGGAGACTCCGCCAGACCCTCGCACCCGGTGTCCCCGCTGGGTGAGAAGCTCGGCTCAGGGGACTCAGAGGGGAAACTCTTACCCAGGTGACCGGGGCCCCGAAAGGACAGGCAATCCAGAACTTTCCACTGCCGCCGGGAGCTCATGGGGCTCAAGGACCGAGGGCCTGAGAGCAGCCACTGACGCTCCCTGGGTGCAGCAATGGCCCTCATTGGCCTGGGGGGGGGGCACGAGGGGCCTGGGGACCGTCATCCGGATGTCCCCATCCCCCCCACTCCCGCTGCGTACCACAGTCCAGAACTTCTCTTTAAGTAGGGAGGCGCCGGGCGCCTGGGGGGCTCAGTCAATTGAGCATCCGACTCTTGGTTCGACTCAGGTCATGATCTCGAGTTTCATGAGTTCAAGCCCCATGTCAGGCTCTGTGCTGACAGCGTGGATCCTGCTTGGAATTCTCTCCCTCCCTCTCTCTCTGACTCTCCCCTGCTCTCTCTGTTTCTCAAAAACTAAACTTTAAAAAATTTAAACATAAATAAAAATAAAAATAGAAAGGGAGGGTCAGGGGCAGCTGGGTGGCTCAGTCACTTGAGCATCCAAGTTCAGCTCAGGTCATGATCTCACGGTTTGTGGGTTCGAGCCCCGTGTGGGGCTCTGTGCCGACGCTCAGGTCCTCTGTTCTTCTCTTTCTCTGCCCCTCCCCCCTTGTACTCTCTCAAAATAAACTTTAAAAACCAAATGAATTTTGGGGCGCCTGGGTGGCTTAGTCGGCTAAGCGTCCGACTTTCGCTCAGGTCACGATCTCGCGGTTCGTGGGTTCGAGCCCCGCGTCGGGCTCTGTGCTGACTGCCAGCTCAGAGCCTGGAGCCTGTTTCAGAGTCTGTGACTCCCTCTCTCTCTGACCCTCCCCTGCTCATGCTGTCTCTCTCTCTCTCCTAGAAATAAATAAAACATTTTAAAAAATAAATAAATAAAAAACAAATGAATTTTAAAAATAAATTAAATTAAAAGAAATAAAGAGCTCGCCAGCGGGATGTGGAAGAGAGGCCGCCCGCGTGCGTCAGGCTGACCCGTGGACGCTTCGCTGGGGCCCAGGAAGCCTGCGTGTCGCGGAAATGGGTGGAAACGACATGAATGTGGCGGGATTGACAGGGTCCCGCGTTTCATCCAAAGACGGAGAAATAGGGGTGGAATCGCGCAGGGAGGAGCAGACGCTGGCTGTGTGGGGAGCAGCCTCGCTCTCGCTCCGAGGAGGCTGTTTATTTGAACAAGAGCCCACACGGCTCTCCTTGTCCCCCCTGGAGCGTATTCCGTGTCGCCAAGAACTTCATGGCTATTAAAAGCTGCAAAGGAAAAACTCTCTCGGAACTGCCTGTTCGGGGCGAGGGACAC
>NW_027528369.1:8816617-8819012 GCF_008692635.1 Crocuta crocuta | reverse complement strand
ACGCGGCTCTTCGAAGCAACGCAGGGGTGAAGCCGTGCGAGCCGTGACGGTCCCTGGAGTCCACCGAGGCTGAACGCGCGCCCCGCCCCGGGGCCAGCAGGGCCGCTTCTGGAGCGGGAAAGTGGAGGGGTGAATCAGGACGTCCTCCCACCACGGAATATTCCACAGCAACGAACTCCAGATGCGACAGCCACAGGCCCACAGACGTGCTGACCAGCAGAAGCCGCCGCGCACCACGCTGCGGCCGCGGAGCCCCAAGCGGACGAAAGCCCTGCGGTGACGGTCAGCGCGGCGGCCCCGGGAGGGGGTGTGGGAACGGGGCAGAGCGGGGACTCTGGGGGAGCCTGGGGGCCGGGTTACATCCTGCGCCTTCTCCCGGGAGCTGGAATGGTGGGGTGCCCGCCTGGCACTCACGACCCTGAGCCTCCCGGATGTGCGTCCTACTCCGATGAAGAATTAGTGCCAGTTTAAAGCTCAGGCTTTACATGTGGCCTCGCTCTTGAACGAAGAGCCAGAAAGTCGCCCCCAGGCGTCTTCCGGAAGGAGCCCTGGGAGGTGGGGCTGATGAGCCCAGGCGTGGAGCAGACGGGACGCGGGCTCGAGGCCACCGTGCCTTCTGCTTCTCGCCAGCCCAGGGCCACGCGCCCAGAGGCGGTCAGTGAAGGCGCCACAAGGAAGGAAAGCTTCTAAGCAAAACCCTGTGTGGAAGCCGCCCTGTGGCCCCGAGACGGGCCAGGCTTTGCTGCAGGCCGCAGAGGCCCGTGGTCCGGGGCCAGAAGCAGCCGCCCCAGATGGTCTGCACCGAGGCCAGGACGGAAGGGCGGCCGTGGCCATTTTCTCGCGGACCCAGCTTCTCCTGATTGTCCACCAGACGCCGGCCTGGGAGCAGCTGGAAGAGCTTTTGCGGATGTGTGTGAAATCCCTAATCTGTTTGTTTTCAGGGACTCTAAGGGAGATTACCTTGGGTGGGCCTGGCTTAATCAGTAGCAGGGGCTTCATAAAGGATGTAGGTCTTCCCTGAAGGAGACTCCAGAAAGTCACGGGGTCTCGACTGCTACCCCTTCTCTCTGGATCGTCCTTCCTTCACGTCTGCCCCCCGAGGACCACAGCTTCGCCCAAGCCCGCGGGGCCCCAGCTGCCCCCCCCCCCCCAACCGCCTTCCCTGCCGTCACCGGCCATGCTTAGCCCCCACAGCCCACACCCGTGATCAGTCTGTCCCTCTATCTATCCCTCCGTCCATCTGTGTGTCCACAGCTAGATCCAGGTACGTAGATACTGACGCACATGCCTGCTACACGCATCCGTATCCCCCTGCATATCTGTTCCCTCTCCGCCTGAGCCGGGACCCCGATGCCCACGCCCCCCGCTGCCAGCTGCCAGCCCCGGTGTGACGGCTAAGCGCCCACCGCTTAGGCAAGCATCCTAGGCCGCTGCCCCACCTGGGACGCCCCAGGCTCCTCATCTGTAAAATGGGGACAATCGTAAAGCGCCTTCCTCACTGTCACCATGAGTGTTGGAGACGGAAGCGCGGGTGAGGCCTGCACACGGTGAGGACCTGCACTGCGCGTGGAAGGTCTGATTTCCTGTGCGCCGGGGCTGGAAGGCGCGTCCGTGTCTCTGCGCCAGAGTGGGGGCTGGGCTACGTCCGCAGGCCCAAAATTCAAGGGGACCCTCAGTGGCCGTCCCTGCAGGCCACGCACACTTCTCTGCTCCCTTAGGCCTCCTGTACTCGACTCCCGCAACTTAGGATTTCCACCCGGAAGGAAACTGCCCGGGACCGGGAGAAGGGGCCCAGCTCCCTGGATGCGGGGGTCCAGCGTGGGGCGCCACGGGCCTGCAGCCCCAGGGCCCAGGGGCTCTGAACGGCACAACTGGTGTTGATTTCTGTTTTGTAAACTCGGTGCGTTCTCATCGGACGGCAAACCTCAGGTCATTCGGTGCGTTGATTCCAATGCCGTGAAAATCGCGAGTCACCAAAGAGACAGAACTAGACGCAGGACCGTGAGTGAGCGGGTGGTCCATGCGCGGCACACGCTGGGGGGGAGGCGCAGACCCGCCACCTGGCGGCAGAGTCACGTGTCGTCCGCGCGCGGGGTCTGCTGGGTCCTGCGTCCCTGACTCTGACGAGCACATGCTCCTTTTCCAGTGAAAAGAGAAGACATTTGTCTCTCTTTCCCGTGTAGCATGGGCCACGGAAGACCCCGAATCTGTCACCCGCTAAGGACGTTCCCAGGCACGTCACTGGGCCCCGGAGCGACCCTCCCAACCCGGACTCGGGACCACGTGCCTGCCATGGGGTCACGTGACAGCCCTCTCGTGTCCCCGTCAGCGACAGGTACGCCCCCAGGAGGCGGCAGCGCTGGCGGGGGACAGAGACCCCGGGCGCCCCCGACCA
>NW_027528369.1:8803122-8816603 GCF_008692635.1 Crocuta crocuta | reverse complement strand
TCTGGGAATTCCAGAAGCCTCCAGCATCCTCTCTCCTCCCTCCTTATGCCAAATGAGGGCCCACAGGGACAGAGGAGCCTCAAGGCCGGGGGGGGCGGCATCCTGGTGCTTGGAGGCCGGCCGTCCCTCCGAGACTCCGTGAGCACAGCGCTCGGCAGAGCAGCTCTGGACTTCTAGGTGGTTTCCATGGCTCGGGACTTATAACCTTATTTCTTTTTTCCCATGTAGAGAAACTGCCTTGGCCCCCGGCCAGCCTCTGATGAGCAGCTTGTAATTAGCCACGTGTGGAGAAGGGCGAGCGGTGCCACGGGGCGCCGGGACCGGAACCCAGGAGCCTTCCTGCTCCTCCTCGGCCGCAAGGAAGCTCTGCAGGGGTGGGGTGGGGGGTGGCCGGTGCAGGGGACCTGGGCATGTTCACCCGTTCCCTGTGCTGCAAGTGCAGCCCATGGTGGCGAGGGAGGACCTGGCCCTCTCCCAGGACCATATTAGTCAGCACACCAGCTGCCGTAACAAATAGGACCCGGCCCTCCCCCAGGACCGTATTAGTCAGTGCACCAGCTGCCATAACAAATAGGACCTGGCCCTCCCCCAGGACCGTATTAGTCAGCACATCCGTTGCCGTAACAAATAGGACCCAACCCTCCCCCAGGACCGTATTAGTCAGCGCACCAGCTGCCATTACAAATAGGACCCAGCCCTCCCCCAGCACCGTACTATTCAGTGCACCAGCTGCCATAACAAATAGGACCTGGCCCTCCCCCCGGGCCGGATTAGTCAGCGCACCAGCTGCCATTACAAATAGGACCTGGCCCTCCCCCCGGGCCGGATTAGTCAGCGCACCAGCTGCCATTACAAATAGGACCTGGCCCTCCCCCCGGGCCGGATTAGTCAGCGCACCAGCTGCCATTACAAATAGGACCTGGCCCTCCCCCCGGGCCGGATTAGTCAGCGCACCAGCTGCCATTACAAATAGGACCTGGCCCTCCCCCCGGGCCGGATTAGTCAGCGCACCAGCTGCCATTACAAATAGGACCTGGCCCTCCCCCCGGGCCGGATTAGTCAGCGCACCAGCTGCCATTACAAATAGGACCTGGCCCTCCCCCCGGGCCGGATTAGTCAGCGCACCAGCTGCCATTACAAATAGGACCTGGCCCTCCCCCCGGGCCGGATTAGTCAGCGCACCAGCTGCCATTACAAATAGGACCTGGCCCTCCCCCCGGGCCGGATTAGTCAGCGCACCAGCTGCCATTACAAATAGGACCTGGCCCTCCCCCCGGGCCGGATTAGTCAGCGCACCAGCTGCCATTACAAATAGGACCTGGCCCTCCCCCCGGGCCGGATTAGTCAGCGCACCAGCTGCCATTACAAATAGGACCTGGCCCTCCCCCCGGGCCGGATTAGTCAGCGCACCAGCTGCCATTACAAATAGGACCTGGCCCTCCCCCCGGGCCGGATTAGTCAGCGCACCAGCTGCCATTACAAATAGGACCTGGCCCTCCCCCCGGGCCGGATTAGTCAGCGCACCAGCTGCCATTACAAATAGGACCTGGCCCTCCCCCCGGGCCGGATTAGTCAGCGCACCAGCTGCCATTACAAATAGGACCTGGCCCTCCCCCCGGGCCGGATTAGTCAGCGCACCAGCTGCCATTACAAATAGGACCTGGCCCTCCCCCCGGGCCGGATTAGTCAGCGCACCAGCTGCCATTACAAATAGGACCTGGCCCTCCCCCCGGGCCGGATTAGTCAGCGCACCAGCTGCCATTACAAATAGGACCTGGCCCTCCCCCCGGGCCGGATTAGTCAGCGCACCAGCTGCCATTACAAATAGGACCTGGCCCTCCCCCCGGGCCGGATTAGTCAGCGCACCAGCTGCCATTACAAATAGGACCTGGCCCTCCCCCCGGGCCGGATTAGTCAGCGCACCAGCTGCCATTACAAATAGGACCTGGCCCTCCCCCCGGGCCGGATTAGTCAGCGCACCAGCTGCCATTACAAATAGGACCTGGCCCTCCCCCCGGGCCGGATTAGTCAGCGCACCAGCTGCCATTACAAATAGGACCTGGCCCTCCCCCCGGGCCGGATTAGTCAGCGCACCAGCTGCCATTACAAATAGGACCTGGCCCTCCCCCCGGGCCGGATTAGTCAGCGCACCAGCTGCCATTACAAATAGGACCTGGCCCTCCCCCCGGGCCGGATTAGTCAGCGCACCAGCTGCCATTACAAATAGGACCTGGCCCTCCCCCCGGGCCGGATTAGTCAGCGCACCAGCTGCCATTACAAATAGGACCTGGCCCTCCCCCCGGGCCGGATTAGTCAGCGCACCAGCTGCCATTACAAATAGGACCTGGCCCTCCCCCCGGGCCGGATTAGTCAGCGCACCAGCTGCCATTACAAATAGGACCTGGCCCTCCCCCCGGGCCGGATTAGTCAGCGCACCAGCTGCCATTACAAATAGGACCTGGCCCTCCCCCCGGGCCGGATTAGTCAGCGCACCAGCTGCCATTACAAATAGGACCTGGCCCTCCCCCCGGGCCGGATTAGTCAGCGCACCAGCTGCCATTACAAATAGGACCTGGCCCTCCCCCCGGGCCGGATTAGTCAGCGCACCAGCTGCCATTACAAATAGGACCTGGCCCTCCCCCCGGGCCGGATTAGTCAGCGCACCAGCTGCCATTACAAATAGGACCTGGCCCTCCCCCCGGGCCGGATTAGTCAGCGCACCAGCTGCCATTACAAATAGGACCTGGCCCTCCCCCCGGGCCGGATTAGTCAGCGCACCAGCTGCCATTACAAATAGGACCTGGCCCTCCCCCCGGGCCGGATTAGTCAGCGCACCAGCTGCCATTACAAATAGGACCTGGCCCTCCCCCCGGGCCGGATTAGTCAGCGCACCAGCTGCCATTACAAATAGGACCTGGCCCTCCCCCCGGGCCGGATTAGTCAGCGCACCAGCTGCCATTACAAATAGGACCTGGCCCTCCCCCCGGGCCGGATTAGTCAGCGCACCAGCTGCCATTACAAATAGGACCTGGCCCTCCCCCCGGGCCGGATTAGTCAGCGCACCAGCTGCCATTACAAATAGGACCTGGCCCTCCCCCCGGGCCGGATTAGTCAGCGCACCAGCTGCCATTACAAATAGGACCTGGCCCTCCCCCCGGGCCGGATTAGTCAGCGCACCAGCTGCCATTACAAATAGGACCTGGCCCTCCCCCCGGGCCGGATTAGTCAGCGCACCAGCTGCCATTACAAATAGGACCTGGCCCTCCCCCCGGGCCGGATTAGTCAGCGCACCAGCTGCCATTACAAATAGGACCTGGCCCTCCCCCCGGGCCGGATTAGTCAGCGCACCAGCTGCCATTACAAATAGGACCTGGCCCTCCCCCCGGGCCGGATTAGTCAGCGCACCAGCTGCCATTACAAATAGGACCTGGCCCTCCCCCCGGGCCGGATTAGTCAGCGCACCAGCTGCCATTACAAATAGGACCTGGCCCTCCCCCCGGGCCGGATTAGTCAGCGCACCAGCTGCCATTACAAATAGGACCTGGCCCTCCCCCCGGGCCGGATTAGTCAGCGCACCAGCTGCCATTACAAATAGGACCTGGCCCTCCCCCCGGGCCGGATTAGTCAGCGCACCAGCTGCCATTACAAATAGGACCTGGCCCTCCCCCCGGGCCGGATTAGTCAGCGCACCAGCTGCCATTACAAATAGGACCTGGCCCTCCCCCCGGGCCGGATTAGTCAGCGCACCAGCTGCCATTACAAATAGGACCTGGCCCTCCCCCCGGGCCGGATTAGTCAGCGCACCAGCTGCCATTACAAATAGGACCTGGCCCTCCCCCCGGGCCGGATTAGTCAGCGCACCAGCTGCCATTACAAATAGGACCTGGCCCTCCCCCCGGGCCGGATTAGTCAGCGCACCAGCTGCCATTACAAATAGGACCTGGCCCTCCCCCCGGGCCGGATTAGTCAGCGCACCAGCTGCCATTACAAATAGGACCTGGCCCTCCCCCCGGGCCGGATTAGTCAGCGCACCAGCTGCCATTACAAATAGGACCTGGCCCTCCCCCCGGGCCGGATTAGTCAGCGCACCAGCTGCCATTACAAATAGGACCTGGCCCTCCCCCCGGGCCGGATTAGTCAGCGCACCAGCTGCCATTACAAATAGGACCTGGCCCTCCCCCCGGGCCGGATTAGTCAGCGCACCAGCTGCCATTACAAATAGGACCTGGCCCTCCCCCCGGGCCGGATTAGTCAGCGCACCAGCTGCCATTACAAATAGGACCTGGCCCTCCCCCCGGGCCGGATTAGTCAGCGCACCAGCTGCCATTACAAATAGGACCTGGCCCTCCCCCCGGGCCGGATTAGTCAGCGCACCAGCTGCCATTACAAATAGGACCTGGCCCTCCCCCCGGGCCGGATTAGTCAGCGCACCAGCTGCCATTACAAATAGGACCTGGCCCTCCCCCCGGGCCGGATTAGTCAGCGCACCAGCTGCCATTACAAATAGGACCTGGCCCTCCCCCCGGGCCGGATTAGTCAGCGCACCAGCTGCCATTACAAATAGGACCTGGCCCTCCCCCCGGGCCGGATTAGTCAGCGCACCAGCTGCCATTACAAATAGGACCTGGCCCTCCCCCCGGGCCGGATTAGTCAGCGCACCAGCTGCCATTACAAATAGGACCTGGCCCTCCCCCCGGGCCGGATTAGTCAGCGCACCAGCTGCCATTACAAATAGGACCTGGCCCTCCCCCCGGGCCGGATTAGTCAGCGCACCAGCTGCCATTACAAATAGGACCTGGCCCTCCCCCCGGGCCGGATTAGTCAGCGCACCAGCTGCCATTACAAATAGGACCTGGCCCTCCCCCCGGGCCGGATTAGTCAGCGCACCAGCTGCCATTACAAATAGGACCTGGCCCTCCCCCCGGGCCGGATTAGTCAGCGCACCAGCTGCCATTACAAATAGGACCTGGCCCTCCCCCCGGGCCGGATTAGTCAGCGCACCAGCTGCCATTACAAATAGGACCTGGCCCTCCCCCCGGGCCGGATTAGTCAGCGCACCAGCTGCCATTACAAATAGGACCTGGCCCTCCCCCCGGGCCGGATTAGTCAGCGCACCAGCTGCCATTACAAATAGGACCTGGCCCTCCCCCCGGGCCGGATTAGTCAGCGCACCAGCTGCCATTACAAATAGGACCTGGCCCTCCCCCCGGGCCGGATTAGTCAGCGCACCAGCTGCCATTACAAATAGGACCTGGCCCTCCCCCCGGGCCGGATTAGTCAGCGCACCAGCTGCCATTACAAATAGGACCTGGCCCTCCCCCCGGGCCGGATTAGTCAGCGCACCAGCTGCCATTACAAATAGGACCTGGCCCTCCCCCCGGGCCGGATTAGTCAGCGCACCAGCTGCCATTACAAATAGGACCTGGCCCTCCCCCCGGGCCGGATTAGTCAGCGCACCAGCTGCCATTACAAATAGGACCTGGCCCTCCCCCCGGGCCGGATTAGTCAGCGCACCAGCTGCCATTACAAATAGGACCTGGCCCTCCCCCCGGGCCGGATTAGTCAGCGCACCAGCTGCCATTACAAATAGGACCTGGCCCTCCCCCCGGGCCGGATTAGTCAGCGCACCAGCTGCCATTACAAATAGGACCTGGCCCTCCCCCCGGGCCGGATTAGTCAGCGCACCAGCTGCCATTACAAATAGGACCTGGCCCTCCCCCAGGACCGTATTAGTCAGCACATCCGTTGCCGTAACAAATAGGACCCAACCCTCCCCCAGGACCGTATTAGTCAGCGCACCAGCTGCCACATCAAAAAGGACCCAGCCTTCCCTCAGGACCATACTAGTCAACCCACCAGCTACCATTACAAATAGGACCTGGCCCTCCCCCAGCACCGTATTAGAGCACCACCTGCTGTACAAATAGTACCCATCCCTCCCCCAGGACTGTATTAGTCAGCACACCCGTTGCCGTAACAAATAGGACCCGGCCCTCCCCCAGGACCGTACTATTCAGCGCACCCGTTGCCGTAACAAATAGGACCCGGCCCTCCCTCAGGATCGTACTATTCAGCACACCCGCTGCCATTACAAATAGGACCTGGCCCTCCCCCAGGACCGTATTAGTCAGCGCACCAGTTGCCATAACAAATAGGGCCTGGCCCTCCCCCAGGACCATATTAGTCAGCGCACCAGCTGCCATAACAAATAGGACCCAGCCCTCCCCCAATAACGTAACAGTCAGCACGCTAGCTGCAGTTACAAATAGTAACCATCCCTCCCCCACGACCGTATTATTCAGCATACCAGCTGCCATAACAAATAGGACCCGTCCCTCCACAGACTGTATTAGTCAGCACATCAACTGCTGTAACAAACAGACCCTGAAATTTCAACGGCATCACACAATCAAAGTCCATTTTTCTCTCGAGACATAATTCAGGGAGGATCAGCATGGTGTCACACACTCATTCAGGACCCAGGTTCCTTCTACCTGTGGCTCCGTGTCCCTGGGGGCATCCAATTTCCTCTCTAGGATGCTATCTGTCCCGCCAGCAAATAGAGGAGGGAGGAAGGCACACCCCTCTTAACCATGGGGCCTGGAATGGCCCACGTCATTTCTGCCTCATTCCTTCCGCAAGAACAGGGCACCTGGTCCCACCTAGAAGTAGGCGCGGGGGCAAGCCATCCTCCTGCACCCAGGGAGGGGGACCACCGCCTCCTGAGGCGCACCTGTGGGTGCTAGAGGACTCATTAGATACTGGGTGAGGTCGACTGAATGCAACACCCAGCCGGCAGCTGTAACACTTGCTTCGAGCACCTCAGGATGATGGTTCTGAGGACTCTGGAAGAGCAGTTTCCAATTTTGAGAGCCTGAGGCTACTATTTCAAAGCCTCAAATATCTCTGCGAGTGTAGACTGAAGAATACTCTCTTTGCCCCACCCCATCCAACAGCAACCCTCCCTCCTCATGTGTGAATTTATTCCTATCTTACAGACCTTCCCTCTAGATTCTTAGGTGGCCTCAGAAAACAGTGGGCTCTTACTCTACTAACATCTACATTATAGGCCAGTGCTTTCAAACTGCATAAATGCTATGCACATAGCATTCCATTCTTGTGGAGGAATCTTGACATTCATGTCATGCACCTCAAGAAAGACTCTCCTGTGCAGTCAGCAACCTGCACAACTGTGCCCAGCAATCCTGTCGTAAGTTCTGCCATCTGCTCAGCCTTGAGTGGGAATGGTGTGCGCTAGTCCTCAGCCCAACCGTAGAATCACAGTGGGAAGGAAATGAGGTCATCTAATCTGGCGGTTTTGAAAGCTCCACTGGTCCAGTCCAACCTCCTCAATTTCCTACAGAGACTCTGAGGTTCAGATGGACCTGGGACTTTCCCATGGTCACAGAGCCCTGTGATTGGTTAAAATTAGACAGCAGATTGGTTTCAAACTCCCAGTTTGGCCATCTGGACCAGCACTGCGCCCCCCCCCCAATAATACGAGCCACATGTGTAATTTTAAGCTCTCCAGATTTGATATTTTAAAAAGGAAAAAAATACAAATAAAAAAGAGGGGTCAGGGCGCCTGGGGGCTCAGTCGGTTAAGCGTCCGACTTTGGCTCAGGTCATGATCTCACAGTTCGTGGGTTTGAGCCCCGCGTGGGGCTCTGCTGACAGCTCAGAGCCTGGAGCTCCTTCGGATTCTGTGTCCCCCCCACCGCCGCCTCTGCCTCTCCCCTGCTCATGCTGTCTGTCTGTCTGTCTCTCTCGCTCAGAAATAAATAAAACATTAAAAAAAAATTTTTAAAGGAGGGGTGAACATTAATTTTAATATTTTCTTTCACCCAAAACGTCAACACATAAGTTAAAAATATAATCACATGCTTCACATTCTGTATTTCATACTAAGTCTTCAAAATCTGGTGTGTATTTTACAGCTCATCTCTACCAAATCTGGTGTCGTTTTACACTTAACACGTCTTAATTTGGTTGCTAAATCTTCACTGAAAATACTCGATCTGTATTTAGAGCTCATAAAATTTACACTTGAAAAGGTAGGTTCATATGCCAAGTTGGTACAAACATGCTTAAGAGTTTCCTTAACCACTGAGTCGGGATCTAGGTTCAAGTTCAAGTTAATTAAAATGAAATAAAATGAAAATTTCAGCCCATGGCTCACACGGGCCACATGACAAGCGCTGGGTGGTCACACGTGCCTCTGAGGGACCGTGCAGGTCAGGGTGGCTCTGGAACCATGCCAAATCCGCCCGGAGCCCTGAGAGCCTTCATTCCAAGAAAAATCTGTTAGGGGCACCTGGGCAGCTCAGTCGGTGAAGCGTCCGACTTGGGCTCAGGTCATGATTTCACGGTTGGTGGGTTCGAGCCCCGCGTCGGGCTCTGTGCTGACAGCTCAGAGCCTGGAGCTGCTTCAGATTCTGTGTCTCCCTCTCTCTCTGACCCTCCCCTGTTCGTGCTCACTCGCTCACTCGCTCTCTCTCTCTCTCTCAAAACTAAACATTAAAATAAAATAAAATTTAAAACGAACGAAAAGTCTGTGCAGACGCCTTCTTCCCCAGGCGCGGTGGAGAAAGCAGCGCTCACGCCGGGCGTGGAAACCACCCCTCACCCTCTCGTCTGCGGTCATGTCCCTGGCTCCCCAGGGATCCTGTCTGACAGACGGCGGCACCGCGCGGCCCCTCCGGCTCCCACAGGGGCCGGCGGCCATCGGCGCCTGGGCGCACCCTGCACGAGGCCCGGACGCAGCTCTGCTGACGGCGAGGACGGGAGGTGGGACGCTCGGCTTCTGCACAGAGAGCAGGCGCCCCGACGCTCCCACCCACGGGCCCCGTGGCGCGGACGGTCAGGCTGTAATTATGGGCACTGGGTGGGGGGGGTCCCCGGTCACCCGCTGCTCCTTTCCTAGGGCTCCTGCCCCAGGGCCAGCGGCTGGGGCCTGAAACGACAGACACACGGCCTCCCCCGGCCCCGGGGCAGGAGTGGGCGATCGGGCGCCCCCGGGCCGGTTCCTTCTCAGGCTCTAAGGGAGGATTCTCCCTGCGTCCTGCAGCTCGAGGGGCTGATGGCAATCTTCTGCGTTCCTGGGTTGTACCCGCGCCCCCCCGCCGCCCGCCCGCCTCCACACGGCCGGGATCCCTCCGTGCGTGTCTGTACCCAGTGTCCTTCTCCCCGTAGGGGACTCAGGATCCACTCTCGTCCAGGCTGAGCTCCTCTGAGCTTTGTTACCTCTACAAGTAGTGCCCAGAGGGCTTGTTCACAGGCCCGGGGTGGGGGTGCTTAGGATTTGCTCACATCTTTGGGGGGGACGGGGTTTCAGTCCACCTTGGAGGTGTGTGTCTCCATGGCACAGACAGGAAACAGAGCAGGGCTCCCCCGGCCGGGGCTCCCAACCCCTCCGCCACCAGGCCCTTCTGGAATCTCTCTCTGGAATCTTCCAGCTCGGAAACCGGGACCTGCTCTGCAAAACCTCAGCCAATCCGTTCAGGGTGGAGCCTCCCCAGTTAGGTGACGCAGGGTGACAGTTCTGAATGATTCCAAGGGAACCGACCGGGATTCTGAAAAAGGCAACTCGATCTTTCTCTGTTCCTTCCAACTCCAGGGAACCTAGAGCACAAAATGGAAAACTCCAGACGCGGCGTGTAAAAGTGAATTTCCCCCTAATTAGCTAATGAGGGGAAGGCCAGGGGCAGCCTGCCCCGCTCCCGCGGAGGGACGCCCCCAGCTTCTGGAGCCCCTCCAGCCCCCACCTGGCCCCCACGCTGCTCAGCCCCGTGCCGAGCGCCAGACCAGAGCAGGCAGAGGCTGACAGCCACCCAGCGGAGGTGATGTCCACGGCGGGGAGCACACAGGCCCTGCACCGGAGACACGAGAGAAGCAGAGGGCCCTGGAAACGTCCGCGGGGTCCCTCCTCCGACCTGGCCAGACGGGCTCTGGGGTGAGTGTGGGTGCCCACGGGGGGCGTCAGGGGGGAACTCTGCTGCCCGGTCCCGCCCTCCAGGCAGAGACGGGGCAGAGGGCAAGGCTTGTCCAAGTGCAGCCACAGCCTTCGTCTGGGGGAGGTCGAGGCTTTGATCACAGCCCTGTGTCTGCCGGCCGGAGCCCGACCACTTTCCTGCATCTCATTACGGGAGCCCAGGGCCGCCAGCCCGGCAGACAAGCCTGGCATTCTCTCTGTGACCTAACAGAGCCTTTCTGCGTTGCTCTGCTCGTTCCTGGGGAAATGAGGAGGCCTGTTCCAATTACTCCCATAAGAAAGGCCTCTTAGAAAATGCCAGAGTGTGGGCAAAGGAAGGCCCTTCCTGCCTGCCCGGGAGCAGGCTCGGAAATCCCAGGCGCCTTCTCCAAACAGCCCGTGAGAGGAACCTGTGTGGAGCGTGGGGCGCCCTGGGAGAAGGTGGGGGCCTCCAGGGGCCTCGAAGGCCGTGTTTTCCTCCCACAGGATAGGGGGGCTCTTGTCTGCAAATTGGCAGGTGAAATTGAGCATTAAGGAAAAGTCGGCCTGGCCAGGTCAGGGTGGAGGCGGAAAGAATTTGGGGTTGGTAGGAAATATGGCAAAATATAGTGGGGAGAGAGAGAGGGGGGGAGAGACCTTCACAAGGTGCTGGGTCTCTGGATTACGATGAAGCAGCCGTGTCTACGCGGTCAGAGATGTTCAGTCTGGCTTTGGAAAGTGGTGGGATTGACGAGACCTTCACCTGCTGCCCTCCCCTCCAAGACAGGAGAAAGGGGCTCTAGGAATGGTCGAGCCGGGTGCCCGGGAGGCCGGCCCCCGCTTGGCAAGAGCTTTAGGGGGTCCCGGGAAAAGGGAGGGGAGGGAAGGGAGCCAAAGAGCTGGGTGAGGAGACCCTACCCAGGGGAGGCCACGGTTGTCCCCTCGGAGAGCAGGACAGGTCAGGTCACACCGCCCCCCCCCCCCGCCCAGGAGCCGTCCCCAGGGGGAGCAGGGGCACCTNTCGCCCCTAACCCCCGGGGCTGATTGGATTGGCACTGGTTACCAGCGCCCCCTGCTGTGGCCCAAACGGTATAAAATCACGCCAACGGCACACCTTGGTCTCAGACCCGGAGCTTGGAGACGCGCTTCCACATCAGAGCTTCTTAAACGGCGGATTGTTTGAAACAAGCTCGTGTTGGTAATTTGGGCGCAGCGTTTGCNGGCTCAGTCCGTTCAGTAACTGACTTCGGCCCGGGTCATGATCTCACGGTTCGTGGGTTCGAGCCCCACGTCGGGCTCTGTGCTGACAGCTCGGAGCCTGGAGCTGCTTCGGATTCTGTGTCTCCCTCTCTCTCGGCCCCTCCCCCGCTCACGCTCTGTCTCTCAAAAATAAATAAATGTTAAAAAATATTACAAGTAAAAGTACCGTCCTGGCCACCAGCCCTCCATGGACCAGCTGCCCTTGCCCGTGCTCACCCGTCAGAGCAGGTCCCCCACGGCACTGCACGTCGCTCGCTTCCTGTCCCTCCCAGCAGGCGTGAGTGCAGGTGAATGTCCTGTGAACCTGGAGGGTCACCGCGACCCCCAGGGCCTGGCACAAAGCCCCGCGCGCTACGAACGCACAGTGAGCAGCACAGAGGCGTCCCCGGGACTCCTTGCCTCCTGTCTCACTGCGACACAGACACAGGTGAGGAGCGCAGGCTGAGCCTACCCCAGGGTTCAGGTGTGTGTCGTTGCCAGAGCAATCCGCCCAGGTAAATCGGACCTCAAACAAACAGAGCATATGACTCCTCTGGCCGGAAGGATGGAGATGTGATGGGGAACTTACCAGAAGCTTCTGGGAAAGAGGAGTCCATTCTTAGGAACAAGTTCTATCGCCTTCCAAATGGAGTGGTGTGTAGACGTGATGCCTGGAATGCCTGCAGCCCTTTTGCCACCTAGAGGGAGAGAAGCCAGCCTGAGGATGAGCTAGAACTGCAGACGGAAACTGGGTCCTTAGCGATCCCATCGGGTGCCGAACTAAACCAGGGCTGACACCCACCCCATCGCCAAACTATTCCTTCATGAATCAACAAACCGAATCTTTGATTGTGTCTGCCAATACGACTGGGTTCAGTTCCCAAATCTCTGACGCAGCCACTCAGTTCCCTCGTGGTCTCCAGAAGGTCTTGGAAACAGAGGGCGAGGCTCGGACCCCAGCCCGGCACTTGCCCGGCCCGGGGACTCGGGCGAGTCACGTCACAGAGGTGCCAGTCACATCTTCAGACGTAAACCGTGGTTAACACAAAAGACGCCTCCGCATCAGGTGTTGGGCACCACTTCCCCTCCCGCGTGTCTCCCTGCACCTGCCCTGCCCAGCCCCAACCCACGGTCACGGGAAGAACGGACAGCCCCCGAACGCCCCAGCAGAGGAGGGATTGCACCAGGGATCAGGGCTCTTTCCGGAACAGACGCGTACATGTCTCCAGCAAACACTGACGGAGCGCCTGACGGACGCCAGGCTTTGTTCTAAATGCCCTGTAAGTATCAACAGCTCTGTGAAGTGGGTACAATGGCTCTATCCCTGTGCAGGCGAGAAAACCAAGGCCCAGAGAGGTTGAGGGGCCGGCCTGAGGTCACGGAGCCAATGGGTGGTTTGAACTGTGGCCCCAGAGTCGGACCCGGAACCAGCCAAGCATGTCATAGTCATCGTACATTTGCCACGTCAGACATTTTGCCTGAAATACCTCACTCGATCTCACAGCAACCCCTACAAAATAGGGAGCGCTGTACCCCATTTTACAGACGGCAAAGGCATGTCTGAACACAGGGGAAATGCTACATGCGTGAACGCGGAGAGCGGGCCGGACCTGCCGACCGGCCCCGAGCCCTGTGCTCCCGGCCGAGCCGGGACCCAGGAAGTGCCTGTCACCCCGGGGCAGGCTCCTGGGACCGAGGGCCTCATCCTGTCTGGGATCGCTGAGGGCCGCGCTGGGCACTGCGTTCCCAGCAGCTTCAAAGGGAGCCCAGCACCGCCGCGACCCAGGGGGCGAGCACAGCAGGGAGGCCGGCCGGGCCCCCACGCCTGCTGTCAGACGTCAGGAGCGCGAGGAGGCTTTGGTCTCGGCCTCGGCTGGTGGAACCGGGGCCCTGCGGAGCCAGGCGCTTCTGGGAACCGTGCCGGCACTTCCTCCCCCGCCGGCCCCGCCAGGGCGCCCCAGAAGCCACATGCAGAACAAAGGCTCCGGGCTCTTTCTGGAAGGCGAGAGGATCCGGGGGAGGACGGCGTGCCGCTGGGAGCCTCCCGGGGCCTGGGAACCTCTCCAGGCCCCCCCGAGCCGGCCGGCTCCCCCGGGAGCGCTGGGCCCCTCGCGCCGAGGAAATCACAGCCGGCAGGCGGCAGGGGCCGCGCGTGACCTGAGCCTGGGGGTTGGGGCCGTCGGCCAGGTGTGCCGAGCGCCCACGGGCCTGGTCGCCCACCCTCGGACGCCCCCGGGGGAAGGGCCTTGTCACAAACGAGCTGAGCCGGGTCGGGGAGGCTGGCGGGCACCGG
>NW_027528369.1:8802253-8803095 GCF_008692635.1 Crocuta crocuta | reverse complement strand
CCGGGCCCCCCGAGGCTCCGCCCCCTCCGCCAGGACAGGAGCCACAGGCCCGGAACCAGACGGCCTGGGGGCTTCCGGGTGCTCGTGGCCGAGGCCGGGGCTGGACCTGGGTGAGCAGTGAGGGGTCGCCGGGTTGGTGAGGGGGGGCCGGGGGCGCGTGAGCAGGGGGGCAGCCGCTCAGAAAGGCTGTCACAGACCTGAGCCCCGACATGCCCGTGGAGGTGGGAGTCAGCCAGGCCCATGGGGACCGCTCGTCACCAAGCCCTGCTGCCGCCAGCAACCTACTCCGATGGGANGGGGCGGGACCCGGGGGGAGGCTGATTGTCACAGTCTCTGTCCACCCTCGTTGCCGCCCCAGGGTCCCTGTAACAGCCCCGTCCACACCATCTGCCGAGTTGGCATCTCTGCATCCCTGTGGGTGCCTCTCTGGCTCCACCTGCTTCTGCTCTGGGTCCCTCCCCACCCACCTCTGCTCTCTCTCTCTCAGCCTCTTTCTTCATCTGACAGGCGACCCCCAAGCGACAGTGATTACAGGAGACAAATGTTCAAAAGGCAGCAGGACGGCAGCTGGACGGGGGCTGTAGCATTTTCACGGCTTTTCCCCGAGGCCAGGGGTCTTGTCCCTCCTCCCCTTGCTTCCCTCCAGACACGGGCCCCGGGCCAGCAGGCCACCTCCGGGCTGGACACGGTCCCCTGGAGCCACTGAGCCCCATGCGGGGCCTGGGGGAAGTGGGGCCATAAACCCCCCTGCCCTTCCCGGCCCTGGAGATCAAGCCCTTATCAGAATCAAAGCGGCCCGGCTGACGGATGAGGCTCCAGGACCCGGCGCCTGCCCCTCCCTG